>NW_027187239.1:1204102-1216557 GCF_028583685.1 Petaurus breviceps papuanus
TCTCCCAGGGGATGTGTCCAGTCAGGATGGTGGTGATGTGGGGAGGGTTTTCTCCTCACCTGTACAGTTGATCTTGGTGGCCCTCCCGCTGGTGCATGCAGGGGACTGTGCCTGGCAGCTCTCCCAGTCTCCCTGGTCACAGAGCACAGGCAGAAGGGAGCCCCATGTGTCATTGAGGACCACACTCCTGTTCCCCACAGGGAGGTGCTCTGGTCTCTCTGGGACTGCAGTCGAGGCAGATGCCATTGGCTCCATGCAGTCCAGCTCCCTGCAGATGGTGAGGCTGGCCCTGTTGCTCCAGAAGTCCTCACAGATAGGCTGCCAAGACCCTGAAATCTTGACCTGCACTGTCCCACTGCAAAGGCCAGTCCTATCCACCAGACGGACAGGCTTCTTTCCTGGAAGGAGCAGTGCATGAGGCATTTGAGTGTAGTGATTGATCTAAGAGCAGACTCCTGAAGGTCCAGCGGGTGGGGATGGGGATAGAATCAAGGCTCAGGACCCTCTTGTGGTCTGGGATCTAAAAGTCAACATGACCTCACAGCCAAGGCACTGGTCTATGTACAATGCCAGGAATGCTGGATTTGGAATCCAAGCACCGGGGTCAATTTCCAGCCCTGTCACTACCCATGTGACTTTGCACTTCACCTGTCTTGGTCTCATTTTCCTCGTGTGTAAGCTGATGTGGTTGATTTTGATAACCCTAAAGGTCACTTCCAGCCCTAAAGCTATGGTTCTATGATCCTATTAACTGAATAAATCCTGGAGGGCTTGACATCAGGTCATCTAAACTCTTCTCAACACAATGGCCACCCACAGGACTAAGGGTGAAGCATGCTCTCTACCTCCTGTCAGAGAGGTGAGGGACATATTTTTGGGACATTGCCAATGAGGGAATATATTTTGCATGTTTCTTACTAAGGTTTTGTTTTTCTCTCTTTTTTATCAGTGGAGGAAGGAGAAAAAACAGATTTTTTTGTTCATTGAAAAAAAAATTAAAAAAAAAAACAAACTTAGGTTAACTGAAAAAGATCTGAGGGTTTAAGTGGATTGCAAGCTGAAAATATGGCAGACCAAAAAATCTAGTGTTGCCTTAGGAGACATGGCTATTTCCAGACAGTGTGATGTAACAGTCTTGCTGGGCTCCCCTTTGCTCAGACTAAATCTGGAAGGTGGTGTGTTTAGTTCTAGACATCACATCTTGAAAAGGGTATTGACAAACACGGACATTCAGATGGGATATAAGATGGTGGGAAGCCTTGAGACCAGGCCATTGGAGGATTGGTTGAATAAACTGGGAATGCTTAGCCTGGAGAGGGGAAGATTTAGGGGAACATGATCACTTTTTTGAAGTTTTGAAAAGATAGTGTGTGGCAGAAGGATCTGACTTGTTCCATTTGGCCTCAGATGGCAGATCCAGAAGTGTATTTTTTTTTTGTGTGTGTTTTCTCCCCAGTTGGATTGTAAGCTCCCTGAGGGCAAAGACTGTCTTTCTTTTTTCCTATTTGTACCACCAGTGCTTAGCACAGGGACTGGCACTTAATAAATGTTTGTTGACTATAGGAGATTAGGTCGAAGTCACAAAGGGACTCTTGGCCCCATGTAAGAAAACCTCTTCCAAGAATGAGAATGATCCAAAGGTGGAACATGTCATCCATGCTCCAGCAGGTGATGGGTTCTCCATCAATGAGATTTCTTTGAGCAGAGGCTGGAAAATCATGTGTCAAGGATGCCAGAAAAGGGACCTCTGCTCAAGTACACGTTAAACAAGCTGACCTCATAGGTCCCTTCCAATTCTGACATTCTGGGATTCTTGGACCAGTTAAAGTAACTTTAGGCAGGTCACTTTTTCTAAATCAGTGTCTCAGTTTCCCCATCTGTAAAATAGAAGGGTTGGTCATGTTCCCATTACAATGGTCTCCAGTTTTGACATTTTACAATTCTGTAGAAAATTCGTAAACAGCTAACATATAAGGGGTATGGAGTAGGAGACATTGAGTAGGAGAGACCTGTTGAAGGATGAATGGAAAGGAGAGGTGGGTCTGATGCTGGGACATTCAGTGGCTTGGTCTCAAGGCTTCCCACCATCTTGGATCCCTTGTTTGTCGATACTCTTCTCAAGATGTGGTGTTTAGAACTAAACACACCACGTTCCAGATTTAGTCTGAGCAGGTGGGAGTCCAGCAAGTCTGTTATCTCACACTGTCTGGAGATAGTCATGCCTCCTAATGTCTCCCTCTCCAAAGATTCCTTCATAGAGTGGCACTTGGGATGCCTCCTAGACTGTCATGTTTAAGCCCCATCCCAGATGAGCTGTTTAAGGAGCTCCCTTTGTCCCTCAAGTCACCCCTGAAGAGGTGGGCGAAAAGATGAAGAATCTCCCAGCCACATCGTTTCCTGCCTCCTGAACGAAAATGTCATAGAGATGGGGCTCTCTTGCCCCTCCAGCAACCACCAAACCAGCCATAAATGGCCACATCTCCAGTGGGGAGCCCCAGGGAGGGGCTGGGTCTCCCCACTTTCCCGTCTTTGTAAGTAGCTTTGAAAGTAGCTTTCCACACCCTCCTATCCCTGTCTACCCTGTAGTGTTAGTGAAGCAGGAAAAGCTGGTCTTCCACACCTTCCAACTCCCTTTCAGCCCCTTCCTGATGTCCTGCTCTCAGAGAGCACTTTGATAGAAGACTCAGACTCTAAGCATTCATTATATCACTAATGGTGGCTCTTTCAGACACTGGGACAGATTGATGGAGGGAACCCTCTGAGAGCAGGGAGTCTTCCTCAAGTTATTCCAAAGGCAGCCACCTGCTTCAAACCTATGTGTGAGGACAGCCCCATGGCCCTCCCCCCACCCCATTGGCCAGGGCTCTCACCGATATCTGATGTCCAGTTTCTCATGCTGTGGACATTGTCCAGCTCTTCAGATGAGTTAGGAAGGGTCAGAGGGGTCTGGCCTGAAAACAAACACAGAAACCAAGAAAGGTAAGTGAAGAAAAACAAATTACGATATATGAACACAATGGAATGTTATTGTGCCACCAGAAATGACAAAGTGGAGAGTTTCAGAGGAAACCGGAAAGAGCTTTCTGAATGCATGCAGATTAAAAACTGAAAGAGAAATACTGAGTCTTTCAAATCCCCACCCATTAGCTTTATCCCAACCAATGGATCAGAGACAGAAGCATAGAAAATATACAAGCAGCCCTCATATTAGCCCCTCACTCACAAGAAGTTCAATCATCATGATCCAAGGAAAATGGAGAACCCTAAGTGTATGGAGGGGAGCCCTCTGGGGGTTCATGGGGAGTGCACACACACACCCCAACACACATGCACACATACACACCACACACACACATGAACAAGTGGTGGGGTTTCCTGGTATAAAAACATGAAGCCGGGATGGAGCCATTGGATGGAGTCTCCCATGCTGCTCTTGGGGATGCGATGGAGGGACACACCAAGATACATTACAATTGGGGAGTGTCAGAGTTAGTTCACAGACTCTTAGCTCTAGAGCTGAAAGGGACCTTGGACTACGTTTAGTCCAATCTCCTCATTTTGCAGATTAGAAAACTGAGGCCCAGAAATAGCAGAGAACCACATGGACGTGGCCTCAGAACTGGAAGGACCTTGGAGGTTATCAAGTCTAACCTTCTCATTTTTCAAAGGAGGAAACTGAGGCACAGAGTGGTTAAGTGACTTTCCCAAGGTCACACAGATAGTTAGTATCTGTGGTGAGATTTGAACCCTGATCATCTGTCTCCAGTAAAAGGGCTCTTTCCACAGTACCACACTTGGCTGGACCCCAAAAAGTGCCAGCCTGGGAGGCAGTCTGCAGGAGAGTGCTTCAGGGCTCTCTTCTTGGCCCTGTGTTATTTAATCTTTTTTTTCTCTGTGACTTAGATCAGGGCATAGATGGCAAACTTATAGAATCTGCAGATTGCACAAAACTAGGAGTCTTACTTAGCTAATGCTCTCGATAACAACCAAACTCCCCAAAGGTCTAGGTGGGCTAGAATATTGGATTAAATCAAATGAGATCACACTGCATAGGAATGAATGTAAAGTCTTAAATGGCTTCGAAAAGATTAGCTGTTAAGCACACATGGGAAACCTTTGGCAAGGCAGCCCTGCCCGTGAGAAAGATCTGGGAATCTTAGTGGACTGCACCACTCTACTGCAGCGCCCCCACCCGGCCTTCCCCACTCCAAACTCCCAGACCCCTAATGTTTCTTTGCCTTAAGAGAGGCCTAACCTGGGGCAGTGATCATTCAGCTCTCTTGTCCTCCCAGTAAAACACCTGGAGCATTGAGTTAATTTCTGGGTGTCACATTCTATGGAGGACACCGAGAAGTTGATAAGTATTTATTAAACACCTACTATGTGTCAGACAGGGTGCTTCGGTCTGGAAGCTGGAGAACATCTGAAAGGGGGACCAGGATAGTGAAGGGCCTTGACATCCTGCCCTTAACATCTGTTGGAGCAATCGGAATGTATAGTCTGGAGGAAAGAAGGCCCTGGGGGAGCATGAGAGCCGGTTGTCTCTCTAGTCTCTGGAGTCCCTGAATAGGAAAAGGGGGACCCCAGCAGGCAGAACCGGAAGCAGTTGGGGAATGGCACTGAGGGAGATGGAGGCTCCATGCAAGAGAAAACATCCCAATAATTCCTGTTTTCTGAAAGTGGAGTGGGCTGCCTTGGCAAGGGAGGGTTGGATGAGCCCATCCCAGTCTTGTCAAGGAAGATTCTCGATCAGGGTCACACTGGGCTAGCTGGCCTCTGACTGGCAGAGTAGACGGGATGCTGGACTGTGAATCAAGAAAGTGGCTTCACATCTTTCCTTAGATACTTAATAAGACTGCTGCCCCTGGGCAAGTCACTAAATCTCCCCATGCCTCAGTTTCCTTGTCTGTCAAAAGAGGGATTTCTTCCAGCTCTAACCCTACGATCCTAAGAAGGTGAACAGAACAAATATTTCTTAAATGCCTACTATTTCCAGGCACTGTGCTAAGCCCTTTACAAACATTATCTCATTTGATAATCCTGGAATCTTATAACCTGTTTGTGCCTTCAATTTCTCACCTATAAAATGAAAGGTTTGTACTTGATACTGGGGGCCAGGAGTTCTTCACCTGGGATCTGGGAATCTTCTTCTTTTAAAAATTATTTCAATATTGGTAATCTTGCATATTTTGTTTTAAGCCTTTAAAAACATTATTCTGAGAATGGTTCCACAAGGTTTCACCAGAGTGCCGTGACCTCCATAGTACAGTCTTTTCTGACTCTAAATCTGTAGGTCTATGCCCTCTCTGTGTCTTTGTAATAACTGTAATTTCTTCAGGTTTCTTCCAACTCTAAATCTATATTAATGGTTCTAAGAGTGCCCAGTCAAATCCTTCTCCCTGTCTGGCTTGGATACTTGGAAGACCATGGGAAGCAGAGAGAAAGACGATTTGGTCCCTGGTTGGGTGGGCTATGTGCTTGTGTTTGCTGAGGAAAGAAGAGAGAATAACTCTCACAGCTAAGGATTGCTATACACCACCCCCTTACTCTCTCCACACTCCCCTTTTGTTAACATTTAGTCATATATATTCGCATACACACAGCCTCCCCAAGACTTCACCTCACCCCCCACAATGATTCTTCCCACACACACCACTGACTCATATTAACACACACACCCACATAGCCCTACCAAGACTTCACACACACCATCAAGAAACAGCACCACTTAACACACACACACACACACACACACACACACACACACACACACACACACCCCTCTCATATAGACAACCTCAGGGTCACTACATCAACCTGAGAAAAAACCATTGCAAGTTTAATTGTCAGCCCAAGGAGAATCCTGGGTCGGCCAATTGACCTCCCGAAGCAAAGTGAACTCAAGATTCTGAGCACAGAGCTCTCTGTTGCTAATATCATATTCAGAGGGAGAATTCAGATTGTTCCAGTTTCTGAGCCTCAGAATCCTGGTTCCCACAGCAACCAGCCCCACAGCTCCCAGGTGGTGTTTCATCTTTCTGGTCCTAACAAGATGAGGACCAGAATGCCTGACACTTTCATGTGTGCATGCACACAGTGAGTATATGTGAGCTACATACATGAATGTGTTGTGTGTCTCTATATACAGGTATGTCAGGGAGTAGTGACATGTGTATATGCATTATATGTTTGTGTATTGTGGTAGGTATGTAAATATATGCATGTGTGCATTGGCATATAGGAATGATAGCACATATGTGTAGTTTGTGTGTATGAAATTATATGTGAATGTTTGTGGTGACTATGAACATATGTCAAAGGGGACATGTGGAAGTATGGATCAGTAATTTAGTCAGTCAACAATTATGTATTAAGTGCTTTGGGTTTTTAAAAATCTTCATAAACATTTCAATATTGGTAATCATTTATTTATGTATTTAAAAACATTTTAACCCTCCAAACCCAAATGGGGTCACGAAGAGTCAGACATGACTGAAACAATTAAACATGGGTCAGACACCATACAAAATGTCAGCTATACAAAGAAAGGCAGAAATGTGACCCCTGCCTTCAAGCAGTTCACGGTCTAATGAAGGAGACAGCAAACAAAGAACTCTGTACGTACAAGTTACATACAGAGCAGATAAGAAGTAACCTCAGAGGAAAGGCGCTAGAGGGCTGGGGGGGAGACCAGAAAAGCAGCCTCCTGGACCACCACCAAGGTGGTGTTTGGTTTTGTTTTTTGTTTTGTTTTTGCTTTTTGGAGGGCAATTGGGGTTATGTGACTTGCCCAAAGTCACACGGCTAGTAAGTGTGTCAAGTGTCTGAGGCCGGATTTGAACTCAGGTCCTCCTGACTCCAGGGCCAGTGCTCTATTCACTCAGCCACCTAGCCACCCCACCAAGGTGGTGTTTGATCTGAGCACTGAGGGAAGCCAGGGAAATTAAGAAGCAGATGTGAGAAAGGAAAATATCCCAGGGATGGATGAGAGCCAGTAAAGGCAGGCGGGGATCTCTGAAGGTCATGTTGTGTGTGAAGACCAGACCTGTGGAGCTGGAACGGAAAAGGAATGCAGGGAATACAGTATAAAGAATACTAGCAAGGTAGAAAGGTTTACAAAGAGCTTTAAATGCCCAACAGGGAACTTCATATTTTACCTGGAAGTAATAGGGAGCCATTGGAGTTTATTGAGGAGGGAAGGGTGACATGGTCAGACCTCTGTTTGAAGGAAATCACCTTGGCAGCTGAATAGTGAATCAGTTAGAATGGGGAGAGTTGAGGCAGAGATCAATTAAAAATTTATGTGATAATCCTGCCTTGAGAGCAAAGTAGAATGGGAGATCAGAGGAATCCTGTAGCTATAGTATATTGAGATTTCAGTAAAGTGTTTATTTAAAAGGGTCTCTCCTGCTGCCCCTCTGGACAAGGGGGAGTTTGTGGGCTAGACAATTAGGTGGGGTTAAGTACTTTCTAGTTAGGTGGGTTTGACTGAAGGACTAAACCCAAAGAGTAGTGATTGATGGTTTGAAGTCACATTGAAAGGGCATCTCTACCAGAATGCCACAGGGACCTATGAGTGACCCTGTTCCATTGAACATTTGGCCCAGATGACCCATTTATTGAATTTGTAGAAGAAACAAAGCTGGAGGGCATGGTTATCACATGAGAGAATCAGGATGCAAAAAGGGCTTGGTAGGCTAGTGTTGGACTAAATCGAATCGGTGAAATTTCAAAGGGAGAGAAGTAAAGTAAAAAAAAAAATCACCTTTGCAGGTATAAGAAGGGGGAGGCGTAGTTAGACAACAGTTTGGGGGGGGAGGGGAGGCTAGGGGACTGAAAGATCAATGACTCCATCATGTGACATGGCAGGAAATAGATTTCATTCAGAGGGACGTCCAAGTGTCCAGGACTGGAAAGGTGACACTGTGCTCCCCTGGGATCAGGCCTCACCTAGGGTATCTAGGCGATATATTTTAGGAAGAATATTAGTAAGCTGGAGTGTTTGTAAGAGGAAAACTGGGGTGGTAAAGGGCCTTGAGATCATGCTGTATGAGAATCAGTTGAAAGAACTGGCCATATTTAGCTAGGAGAAGACTAAGGGTGAGTGTGGGGGGGATAGCAATCTACAAGTATTCGAAGGACTGCCATACGGAAGAGGCAAGTGGCTCATTTTGGAGCCTGGAGAGCAGAACTAGGAGTAAATGGTGGGAGATGCAGGAGCAGATTTGGGTCTGATGTCAGGAAAAACTTGTCAGTGATGAGAGTGGTCCCAACCAAAGTGGAATGGGATACCCCAGGAGGTGACGGGCTCTGTCTCTCTAGAACTCACTAGGCAAAGTCTCTTTGGGGATATCACAGTAGCAACTCTTGTTCAGGTTTAGTGAGGTGCCCTAGACACAGGGTGGAGACTCTGAATATTGACCCAGAGGAGACTCAGTCCCGTGGTGTCCCACAGAATACACTGCTTCATGTTTTTGGCAGAGAATAGGGGAAATTTCAGTGACTCACTTGTGCTTGTGGGATATGGAATCTATGAAAATGAAGGGAAGCATCTGTTTAGCCAGGCCCTTTCACTAGTAATAGCTGTCTGCCCAGGCAGATGGCCCAGGGGATGGGTGCTCAGAGCACTTCTCCGAAAGTCAGAACTTCTTCCTGCCCCATTGCCTGGATGGTCCAGTGCGAAGGGAGAGCTCTGACCTTCCCTACCCTTAAGGAAATCCCCAAGTCCAATTGATAATCATTTGAGTAATGCTTTCCTAGTACCTTGGATAACTCCTCTAGATATATGCTATACCCAGAGTGAGGCACTGTGGTGCAAGGGAAGAAATTTAGGACTGGGTCAGAGCTTCTGGATCCAAATCCTGGTTCTGCTGTTTGTTACTTGGATGTGACCCCAGGCAAGCTATTTGTCCTCTCTGGGTGCATGGTTTCCTCCTCTGTAAAGTGAGAGGTGTGGAATAGCTGAGCTTTGAAATCCTTTCTGACTGAGAATTTGTCCTTCTGAGCGAGTGCCTTCCCTTGTCTGGACCTCAGCTTCCTCTTCTGTAAAATGAAGGGTTTGTACTAGACAGCCTCAAAGATCCTTTCCACCATCACTGAATTGGGGACATCGATCTTCCCAACACATCCCCAGTACTGTGCAGTATACACATTCACAGAATCAGAGAAGAGAAGGGTTGTCTGGGACCTGGAAGATGCTAAAGTTTAATGACTCAGAGATTAACAAAGGGAACTTCAAGATAATTCAACCAAACCCCTCATTTGACAGAGAGGGAAAGCTGAGGCCAAGAGAGATAAGGAATCATCTTATACAGTGAGTAAGTAGCCGAATCAGAATTTGAGCCTGGATCTTCTGATTGAAAATCTGAGGTCTACTCACTATACCATACTACCTTATAGTACAAAGCCCTCAATTTAAAAAAGAGGAAATTGAGGCCCAGAGAGGGAAAGGGACTCGCCCAAGGTCACACAACAAATTAGCATTTGTGGTTTCTTGAAAAAAAAATCCTGCTTGGTTAAAGAAGGATGTGGGTGTGCGGCATTTGATACAGACATGCTACACAAATCTGCAGCAAGCAGAAATTCTTCTCTGGGCATCTCTTCCCTGTGGGAGGTCCTTAATAAGTGTTTAATTGAGTCCCATGGGAAGAAACAGTTGGTTACACCTCCGTTCTGCTAAGGTTTGAGTTGGAGCCCTGGGAAGGCTGGTGAATGTGGCTCTTCATGTGTGAGTGTGGCTCTGCTCCCTGCCTTTCCCAAGTCAGCCTGCAAAAGTGTGCAGCTCGCCCCAAGGGAGCTGGGAGAGTGTGAACAAGTCTGGCCTCCTTACAGGTCCAGTAATTCTGAGTGCGAGCCTTGCTGGTGGTTAGTATCTGCTAGTGACCCTGGGCAAATCACTTAACCCTGCTTGCCTCAGTTTCCTCACCTGTAAAAATAAGATGGAGAAGGAAACAGCAAATCACTCCAGTATCTTTGCCAAGGAAACTCTGAATGTGGTCACAAACAGTCAGACACAAATGAAAGTGGAGGGTATTGAAAAGAGCCTCAGACTACCCCTGGGTTCTGATCCTGGCCATGCCACTAATCCCCTGTTTGACCTTGGATAAGTCATTTCCTTTCTTTGACCCTCAGTTTTTCATTCTGTAAAAGGAACTAGTCTGACTAGGTAATCTCTCAGGTCCTTCCTCGTCCTGACCTTCTGCGCTCTGAGAGTTAACTCTGTAGTTAACAACACCACTTGAAGGTTTGCAAAATGTGTTACAGACATGATTTCGTTTGATCGTCATAACGAGCCTGAGATGTGTGTGCTATTCTTATGCCCATTTTACAGATGAAAAAGTGGAGACATCAAGAGGTTAACTGACTTGCCTGTGGTTACACAGCTAGTTGGTGCTGGAGGCTGAATTAGAACTCAGGTCCTCCTGACTCCAAGTACAGCCTTCTTTCCCACTTGTACTGTCATGCTGCATTCTAGGGTCCCTATTATGTATGGCATTCTGTGCTCAATATTCTAAGACCCCTTCTAGTTATGCATTCTAGTTCAAGTCCTTTCCTTCCCAGGCATCCTATGCTCTAAGGTCCCTCCCACCTTTCACATTCTATATTTGAAGGTCTCTCTCAGGGCTGACATTCTGTGCCCAAAACTTCACCCTCCAGTTATAATATTATATGTTCTAAGATTCCTTCCAACTCTGAATTTCTATGTTCTAATGTCGTTCCTAGGTTTCACATTCTCTGTTCTAAGGTTCTCTGCTCTAAGATTCTCCCAGCTCTGACATTCTATGTTCCAAGTTCCCTCCCAGTTCTAGCATGTTAAATTCTGTGTTCTAAGCTCCTTGCCAGCTCTGAAATTCTCTGTTCTAAGGTGTCTCCTAGCTCCTACCTTCCTTAAAGTTCCCCCAAATCTGATATTCTTTGTTCTAAGCTTCTTTCCATTCTATGCTGTGTGTCCTAAGCTCCCTGCCAGCTCTGACATTCTCTGCTCTGTGTTCTTAGGATCCCTTCTCTTTGAGCTTTACCAAACCACATTCTGGTCCTTATGTTCCCTCCCCTCCCCTCAGCTCTGAGATGTTCTGACTCTCCAACTGCTCCAATATGAATCTTGGCTCATGAAGGCAGGGCTGTTCCTGTCCTTCCTGATGCTAATGGAGATGGGGATGATGATGGCTCCTAACAATGCCCATGCTTCCTGAGGGTTTTGGTGAAGCCTGGCTAGGTAGTCACGTGCCTGCTTTCCCCAATCTGGACCCAAAGAGCCAGATAGTTCCAGAAAGGCATGGTCCAGCATATGGTCAGTTTCAAAGCTCCTCCACTCAGGTGGCTGTACCACAAGTGGACAAATGAATCTCTCTGTTTCCAGTTTTAATATCACAGTGACAAGAGATCTCTACACTTTCCAGACGAAAAATATTTTTAGATGCAGAAAGGAAGAAGAGTTGTTAGACTCTCAAAGCAGGAAAGAGAGGTGCTAATAAGTTGCCTATCCCTCTACCTCCTGGCACTTGGGGAGCCCAAGAGAGACCTTTGAGTCCTGGTGCCCAGTTTGTCAACCAAGATATAAACCAGGGTCACTGATTTTTGATAAACCAGGGAAATCTCTAACATTCCTTCCAGTTCCATAAACCAATCAGGTTAGACATGAATTCATTGACATTTTTTAGAATTGTGTTGCAAAATGCTATGATAATAATAGCTAACATTTCCAGAGTGCTTTAAGATTTACAGATAACTTTCCATACATTATCTCCTTTGAGATGCTCCCAAACCCTAGCAGAATGGGGGTTCCAGGCAGTGTTAGCTCTATTTTATAGGGGTAGAAAATGGTTCTGAGAGAAGTAAAACAAGTTCAAAGTCTAGAAGTTCGAGGTGTGGGTTTGAGCTGAAGCCTTCTTGACTCCAAGTCCAGTATTCTGTTGGGATGGTGTGCTTCCTTAGCTTCATCTTTGTATACGTAGCACATAGTAGGTGCTTAGTAAGTGAAGAACTCACTCACCCACCACGTGATAATGGGGAAGTCACTTCCCTTCACTAGGGACAATGGAACAAAGACGTGGTGATGGGAGAGGGCAGGATGAGAAGGGAACAGAATGAGAAGCAAACTGGTCTGGCTGGCATGAAGGGCACAGGGAGGAGAGGAGGGCAAGCTGAGGCCAGAAGAGAGGTTGGCCCTCAAATGGGCTGGGTTTAGGATGACAGGCTTAGGAGTTTATGCTGCCTTTGGTCAGCTTCTTATTGATGTGACTTGTTTTTATATCACCCTCATTTCCTAATGTATCTCAGAGGACCTTATAGCCAAGAGGAAAAATGAGGAGCAGGGAGCAGTTCAGGAAATCAGACACCGAAACAAGTGTGAAGCATCTGTTCTTCTTCTTCTTCTTCTTCTTCTTCTTCTTCTTCTTCTTCTTCTTCTTCTTCTTCTTCTTCTTCTTCTTCTTCTTCTTCTTCTTCTTCTTCTT
>NW_027187239.1:1216567-1249548 GCF_028583685.1 Petaurus breviceps papuanus
TTCTTCTTCTTCTTCTTCTTCTTCTTCTTCTTCTTCTTCTTCTTCTTGTTGTATTCACCTGGCAGACTCCCACTTACTCCACAGCGGGAGTAACAGAGTCTAGTAAGAAGGTAGGACCTTGAGAGGTTGTCTTGCCTGCTCCCCAGCCCCCAGGAAGGATGGTGCTTAAGTCTTCTCAGATGATGGCCACCCAGCCTTTTTGTGAAAGCCCGCCTCCTTCTCCTTCCAGAGGGGCTTTGCTCCGGCAGGCTCCCATGCCAGGAATGGCCACTCTATTCCCTGGTCCATTACCTGCCCGAGTGAATAGAGTGTTGGTCTTGGAGCGGGTTAAACCTGAGTTCCACTTCTGCCTCAGACACTTAGCAGTTGTGTGAGTCACGTGAGTCGCTCAATTTCTCTGTTTCCTCATCTATAAAATAAAGGGCTTGGAGCGGGTGGCCTCCAAGATCTAGGATCCCCTAACTCCCTTTAAGGACTAACTCACTTCCTCAATGCAGCCTTTCCTGAGTCTTCACCTCCCCAGAAGAGACAATGACCTCTCCCAGCTTTTTGCCTGATCCCTTCCAGTGCACAAATCTTTCTTTTCCTTACATCATAGCTATTGGAGTATGTGTCGTATCATCGATGAGACAGAGAAAGCAACTAGTCCCCCCCTCCTCCTTATTTTACAGATAGGGAAATTGAGGCTCATAACAGAGAAGTGGATTGCTCAAGGTCATATAAATGTACCGCAGGTGGCCTCTCTCTCCCTCCTGTTGTCTCTCTTCCTCTCTCTGCCTCCCTCTTCCTCCCTTACACACAAACAATAAAATGCAAAATCCTTTATGGAAATCTATCTTACCTTACAGTAAAGTAGGGGGAAGAGGACAGGGGGAGGAGATGATAGAAGGGAGGGCAAATGGGGGAGGTGTAATGAGGCAGACTTTTGAGGACAGACAGGGTCACAGGAGAGAATAGAATAAATGGGGGGTGGGGCAGGATAGGATGGAGGGAAACATGGTTAGTCTTTCACAACATGACTATTATGGAAGCGTTTTGCATGACTACACTTGTATAACCTATATCGAACTGTTTGCCTTGTCAATGGGGGTGGATGGGGAAGGAAGGAAGGAAAGAATGTGGAACTCAAAGTTTTAAAAACGAATGTTAAAAATTGCTTTTACATGCAACTGGGAAATAAGATATACAGGCTATGGGGTATAGAAATCTATCTTGCCCTGAAGGAAAATAGAAGGAAAGGCGATAAGAGAAGGGGTGAGCATTGCTAGAAGGGAGGGCAGATTGGAGGCAGGGGTAATCAGAATGCACACCATCTTGGGGTGGAGGGAGGGGAGAGTTGGGGAGAAAATTTGGAATTCAAAATCTAGTGGAAGTGAATGTTGAAAACTAAAAATTAATTAATAAAAGGAAAAAAAGTATTTAAAATGCAAATCCTTGGCTCAATATCTAACCTTTCCTCCCTGCCCCCCTGGCTCCCACCCTCCTTTCCCATCTTAATTCATATGACTCCCTTTCACAACCCTCCCTTCAGTTGGGGAGGGGAATGAAGGAACTAAAAAGGGGGAGGGAAAGAAGAAAATAAGCACCTACTATGTGCTAAGTACTTTATAAATATTGCCTCATTTGATCCTCACAGAGATATGTGCCATTATCCCTATTTTACAGCTGGGGAAACTGAGGTAGAGGAAGTGACTTGCCTAGGGTCATACAGCTAGTAAGTGTCTGAGGTCACATTTGAACTCAAGTCTTCTTGATTCCAGGCCCAATGCTCTGTCCACTGTGCTTTCCAGCTGCGTCTAAATAAAGCATTCTGGCCCCTTACTTTGCAGTCTCCACTCCTGGCTGCTCTCCTCACCTAGGCCTGTCAGAATCCCGGTTTCCGGTGCCTCTTCTTGAGCCTCCCTGGGGCTCTTTCTGAGTTACCTAGGATTACTTGGTGTTACTTTGTAGCCTATGCACGGTTAATCCCCTCTCTCCTTGAGGAGAGTGTTTTCACTTTCGCCTTTATAGCCCAGGGCTTGGCACAATGCCTAGTACATAGTAGGCATTTAATAATTGCTTGTTGAAAGCCTGGCCCCCAAACAAGATATGAGAAGACACCTCTTCATTGACTAGGTTATCAGACTTTTAAAAAATGATTCGATTGATTCTCTTTCCTTCTATTTCATTTTTTTAAATTAAAATTCACTCTAAGCATTGACTGTGGGAAGAGAGGAGGGAGACAGGAGAGAATTTATTTGCTATAAAAACAAAAGCTATCAATAACATTTTATTTAACTTTTAAAAGAATTTAGCTGAGGGCCCAGCCTCTGCTAGGTTGAATACGATATGTCCCAAGATGTTATTTCTAGAGGTTCCAGGAATGTTGGTGATGAGAACACCAGGCTCTCATTCCACAGAGGGGAATGAGGCTTAGCCAGAGCCCTGAGGGAAGTAGATGTGTACTGGGCTGGGGGCAGGGGGATGGTTTTAATTCTCAGATGGAATTTCTGGCCACCAGACAGCGTGGCTATGGTCCCTCTCGGACCCAGGAGCAGATCCCCTAATTTGTGCTGTCTCCCTCATACTCTGGTGGTCAGTGTGCACAATGAGCCCCCACATCCCTCACACCCCTCCACAGAAGGAGGGTGGATTTTCAGGAAAAGTCTATTGTAAATAGTAACGTGGTAAAGAAATATCAGCAAATAGAATGGGATATTATTTTACTGTAACATAACAAAGGAGACGATGGGGGTACTAAAACATTTTTTTTAAGGCGGAGAAGAGAACAGAAGGAAATTTAGAGAGAATAAACATGCAGGCATTTCTGAAAGTAATACATAGGATTTGAAATAGGCATTCTTCAAAGAGCAAGTGGTACAAAATGGAGATTCAAGGCCTCATGCACAGTCTTCTGTGTTCTGCTGAGTGTGTTTAAATGCCTGGTGTTTTTTTTTTTTAGTTCAGAATTTTTAAAGTACTTTAAGAGGGAGAGACAGAGACAGACAGACAGACAGACAGATAGAGAGAAACACAGAGAGAGAGAGACAGAGAGAGAGAGTAATGCCTCTTGGCAGAAGGGATCAAGTTAATGGGTGGTAAGACAGAAGAAGAAAAAGAGAGAGAGAAGAAAGAAAAGAAGGAAGAGAGAAAGAGGGGAAGAGGAGGGAGGGAGAGAAAGAGAAAGGAAGAAACACAGAGAAAAAAGAAAAATTGAAAAACACATAAGCAAATATTTCTTTAAATACGCAGAAGAAAACAAAAATCATGTCAGAAGGGGACACAAATAAAGAGCGATTTTGTTACTACTTTGTTAAAGTTAATGTACAGTTAAAAATCAAATGGTACATAACAAGTTCATGAGTTCCTATACAATCCTGTTCAGCTTTTTGTATATAGAGATGTTTGTGCCTCTTAATTCGTGCCTCTTTATTTCACAATATAAAGAAAATTTGAAAAATAAATGTGAAAAATGACAATGGTTATCAAGGGGTCATCGGGATCTGTGCAGAGGACAAGGTCCAGAGTCAGAGGAGCAGCCTTTGATTCCGGTCCTGTCACTTAATGCCTGTGGCTACATAAGCCTCTTGGGCCTCTTATTTTCTGTAAAACTAGGAGGTTGGGCTCAGTGCAGTTGTCCCTGGTTCCTGCTAGTTCTAAGTCTGGATCTCTCTCTCCCTCCTGTCCTCTCTTTTCCTCCCTCTGTCTCCCTCTCCCTCCCATACTCTCTCTCTCTCTCTCTCTCTCTCTCTCTCTCTCTCTCTCTCTCTCCCTCTCTCTCTCTCTCTCTCTCTCTCTCTCTCTATTTCTCTCTGTGGGAAACCCACCTTATCGATCTCTGTCTGTATCTCTCTCTCTCTCTCTCTCTCTCTCTCTCTCTCTCTCTCTCTCTGTCTCTCTCTCTCTCCTTCATGGCCAGAAGAAATTGCAGAAAGTTTGATCTGAGGGAAACCCAGCTTAATGATGGACAAAGGCGATGAAAGCCAGTGAGAGGAAGAGCTCAGCACATCGCTGCGGCCTGTAAATGTTAGTACCTACCAAATGGGTGCCTAAAATGGTCCAGAGGACAAATCCTGGGCTACAAAGACAGACCTTAAGGTATCCCTGAAAACTCAGCCTATAATCTGTACAGAGAATCATCACAGACCATAACAACGATTCATAAAAGCTTAAGTCAGTCAGTCGGCAAGCATTTATTCAGCACCTATTATGCACCCGGCTTTGCGCTAAACTCTGGGGGTACACAAAGAAGCAAGATGGTTCTGGCCCGTGAGCAACACCCAGGAGACAACGCGCCAACAGCACAGCTAATAGAAGGATATCTACGGGGCAAATGGGGCAGGAGTGCGGGGAATCTCCGCGAGAAGGGCCGGGGGTGGGGAAGCACTTCAAAGGAGACCAGGAAAGGCCTCTTTCACAAGGTGGGGTTTGAGATGAGTCTTGAAAGGGGCCAGAGAAACCTTCAGGAGGTGGGGGTGAGGAGGGAGATGGCTCCACTCCAAGGAACCTAGCTCCTGGGACATGGCACCCTTTACGTCTACGCTGCATTCCGCCTTACTATTAAATCTGGTTTTGAGATCTATTGACTGGTTCTGATCTCCCAGCTGGCCCCTTGTGCCTTATCGGGAATGAGGCTGTCAGCTCACCCTGGAAGAGGAGAATTTCCCAGATGAATGAGAGCCTGAAGCATCTGGGAAGAGGGATGCCCAAAGTGGAGGACAGATCACAGAAAAGACAAGGTCTGTTTACCTGCTGATGGGACTAACGGATCTCTGAAGTTCCTTCGGGCTTGGGAATTCTGGGATATGCAGGCCACCAGACACAAATGTGGGTCAGTCCTGCTCCCTACTAGCTACACAGGGTCCTGCTCATTCAAATGGAGTGGGCTGGAGCCTAACCACAGTGGAAGCACTGGGATGTAATTGAAAAAAGAATTCGTTTTGGAGTCAGATGGTCTGGGCTCAAATCTCCCATCTGGCACTTACTACCCACATGGCTTTGGGTAAATTCCTGAGCCTCAGTGTCCTCATCTGTCAAGGGAGGGCAGTTGAACTAGGTGAGTCTTTTAAGGTTTTCTCCAGCTCAAACTATTTGAGACTATGGAGCATCCCAAATGTTCACACTCACACCCTCTCTGTCTCTGTCTTCTCCCTCCCTCTCTCTCCCTCCCTCACTAACCCTATCTACCTTCCATCTCAGAAAGACCTCTTCCATCTTATAGGAACTCAGACTGGAACCTGTGAAACCCAAGGATAAAATTCCCCAGATAGACATGCTGGGAATCACCCCAACGCCTGAGCAGGAAGTTGACCTGCATGGCCAGGCACCATTTTGCAAGTCTGCCCCTCCCTTGGTGCACCCACACAGAAAAACATCCTGGCTCGTGCCTGGATTGTGGGTGGGGGTAACGGGCTAAGATGGGGTGGCTTATTTCTGAGGCCCCAGGCCCTCCAGGTGCTATTTAGGCAGCTGTTCCCATAAGTTTTTGGCATGGGCCTACCTCAGAAATCCCCCTGGGGGTGCCAACAATATCTTGTGGAGGTGGCATGATACCAGAAATAAGGCGCAGCCAAAGTTCCCTCCTTATGGGCACCCCACCCACCCCCTCCAAAGAAGAGGAATTGGAGCCTTCAGGTAGTCTGGGTGAATAAGTAAAGGTACCAACTGAGGACTCCAAGCTCTCTGACCTCCCACAAGTAGGCCGCACCCATGCCCCCAAGGTGGCATCATCACTACAGCCCCGAGCTCAGTGCTCACTGAGGCAGATCTCCTCTCCACGCTCTAGCGGCTTCCTCTCCACCCACCACCTTGAGTTAATTCAACACAGCATTTATTTCTTGAGCCGCCTGGATGGGCCAAGGCCTCCATTGAATTGGACCATAAACATCGAAGCTCCTTTACCCACGGGTGTGAGATGCCCTCCAGAGAACAGGTTTGGCAAACTCTTGTGGTAGCCTGATATGAGATAAATCTTGGCTGACATTGGTGGGGGAGCAAAGTATTCCATATAGATTATATATCATTTATGTATTATACATAATAGCATATTATTTATATAGTATATAATATATTATCACATTTATATGTGTAGGTATTGTGTGTGGGGGTATTCCAGCATTTACATAGAACTTTAAGGCTTTGAAAAACACTTTATATGGTATCTCATTTGGTCCTCACAACAACCCTGGGAGGCAGGTGCTATATTCATTGTCCCCCATTTACAGATGAAGAAACTGAGGCAGGCCAGGGTTACATGACTTGCCCAGGGTCACACAGCTAGGAAGTGTCTGAGATGGTCTAAGCCCCAGATTCTCTCCACTGTGCTCTGACACTCAAGTTCTTCGGCACTTACTGCTCCCTGGTTTTTCCCCACAGTTCGTCTGGGGAACAGACTTCAGAGTAGCCTCCTTTCCAGTGGGGATGGGCAGTAGCTCATGGGACACAAAACCTAGAGTGTCTATGGCCTTCTTTGTGTCAATAAGGGTCATGAGAGAGAGTTTCTTGGGGCCTGAGGGCAGTGGGCCCAGTTAAGTATTTGAGAAAAATACTCAGATTTTAGGATCATAGACCTGGAATTGAAAGGGACCCTAGAGGCAAGCTAGGCCATCCAACCTGTTCATTTTAAATTGAGGCCCAGGTGAGACAGCAAGAGAGAGAAGAGAAGCCCCAGTACTAGACAGGGAAATAAAGACCCCTGGGTTCTCATCTCAGCTTGGCCAATGATTTACTGTCTGACCACGTGTAAGTAAGTTGTGTACCCTCTCTGAGACTCAGTTTCCCTCTCTGTAAAATGAGGGGTTTGGATCATTAAAACCCTTTCTAGTTTTGACATTCCATGTTCTAAGGTCCTTCCTGGCTCTGACAGTCTCCATCCCATCCTCTGAGCACTCTTGAGTGGATTCATCTGGGAGGGAACACTCAGTCTTTGATCTAGTCTTTCTGGCTTCACTTTCTTCCCTCCAAGATAAAGGGGTTGGAAAGCTGGATAACTGTAAGGTCCCTCCCAGGTCTCTATCTGTGTCTGGGCACAGGGGCATGGGAATTTCTCTGATTGCTCTTGTGAAGGTTTGCCCTACCCTTGTTTGGGGCAAGACTTTTACCAGCTCTCTTGGGCCCTAGGTCCTGGTTATGGTTTTTGTTTTTAAGTTCCCACTTCTGTCCCCACTGGCAATGTTACTTACAAGATCATAGATTTTGAACTGGAAGGGACCTCAGAAATCATCTAGTCATTTTACTGGTGGGGAAACTGAGGTCCAGAGAAATTAAGTGACTTGCCCAAAGTAACAGGACTATGCCTTGAACCCAGGTACTCCAAAGCCTGTCTTCTTTCCATTGTACCACACAACATGGGTGTTTGGTGAATTCCAAAGAAGGACAGATGATTCTAGAGACTTGAATAGGGATGGGGAAACCAGGCACCAAGAATCTCCCTTGAGAGGAGGGATGGCATTCCATTGACCCCTTACCTGAGCCCCCCTCTTCATCCCAACTCCAACTGGTCTCCTGTCCTGGTTCTGAAAAATAAGCCTCTAAAAGCACATAAACTCATGGAAAAATCTGTACGCTTTCTGGGAGAGAAGTTAGCAGTCACCAAGTCTCATCCAAAACTGATGCCCAAGGAGGTGAAAAGATTTTGTTCAAAAAGCATTAATTAAGCACCTACCACATACCAAGTACTGCCAGTTAACAAGTATTTATGAAGAGCTTCCTTTGTTCCAGGCACATTGTCAAGCGCTGGGAATCCCAAGAAAGGCGAAAAAGCAAGGAATCTGGCATCAAGAATGCACGGTCTACTGATTTGCCCGAGGGCGCCCGCGACAAAAGAAAGGAGTGGTCTAGTCCGCAAACCAGAACGTCTGGTTTCCCAATTGGCGTGGGAAGCATATGCCTTCTCCTCAATCACTCTCTAACCTCCTTTCCTCTTCATGTGATCTAAGGAATGAAGGAGCAGGGTCAGGGTGAAGCCTCACCAAAATGGCAAAGTTGACAAAATGTCCGTTTTCTCCAGCTAACATCCATCCGTCCATCCTTCTGTTCTTCCATCCATCCATCCATTCATTCATACATTGATTCACTGATTCAATCATCTATTCCTTCAACAGCTACTAACAATGCACAGAGCAAACCCTGTCCTGAGTTCTGGGGGAGGGTGAAGTTCCAATAAGACAGGATCTTTGACCTCATAGACTCTACAAGTCTAATAGCAGAAGTTTCATTCCCCCCCCCCCCCCACTTTAGGTAAACAAGTGTGTTTGTAATTCCCTGGGGAGGATCTCCAGGAAACTGGCCTTGCCGTCCCCCACCTCTTCCAGTTCTCAGGGTTCCATCTTGCTGCTCCAACACAGAGCCTTTCCCTTCACTGGGCCCTTGACTTGCTTAGGCCTGAGCCTCTTTCCCCAGCTCAGTATGTCCCACAGGATTCCCCGAGGGGTGTATCTCTCCACTTTCTATCGTCACAACCAGTTATGCTATTGAGTCAAGTCCATATTTAGACAGTGCTTTCAGATTCACTGAGCAAACATGATCTGAGCCTCCCTGCAACCTTAGGAAGGGTGGGGGTGGGGGGTGGGAGGGTAGCCGTAGATAACAACAAAATTGGAGTTATTCTCATTATATACATGAGGGAAATGGGGCTCAGAAAGATGAAGGGGGTTTGTTCAACATGACATAGACAGCTACTGAGTCCTCTACCCCAGACTGGTGACTTGTCCATCTACCATGATAGATAGTCCAGGAACAGAAACCATGACATTACAATGGGAGACAGGATGTGGCAAGTACCCTGGGGGTAGGACTCTCCCAGGGAGAGGCAGGGATTTAGCCAGATGTCCAAGACAGAAATGGTGCATTCCCTTCATTTTAACAAACAACAAAGTGCTCAGCATTAGTAAGGCCCTGTCTATTCCATTCTCACCTCTATTTATGGCAAAGGTCGACCATATGCCAAGTCAAGCCAACAGCTATTTATTAAGCATCTGCTGTACTCCAAGTCAAGCCAACAATATTTGCTAAGTTACTCCTGTGAGTCAAGCAAAGTCAAGCCAACATGCATTTATTGAGTGCCTACTGTGTGCTCAGCTCTGGGGACACAAAGGAAGGACAGTCCCTGCATCAAGGAGCTCACTGTCCATGAATTGTCTGTTATTGCTGCTGTGCCTGATTAATCACAGCGACACAGCAACAGATTCACAAGCTGTCAGAACAAATGGGGGAGGAGAGAGACTTGCCTGAGCTCATGAGGGATTGGATTTCAAGTCATGGGATCACAGCATCATGACTACAGAGCTGGGATGGGCCTTGGAGGACATCTAGCTCCATCCTTTCATTCTGTAGGGGAGGAAACTGAGACCCAGGGAGGGGAAGGAGCTGACAGGAAGGGGCTCCAACTGAAAGTTGGGGCTCCAGCCCCAATTATGCCGATTGATATCCCATTATAGCTCATCCCATTCTATATTCCTCCCCCTCCCCCATGACAGCCAACCTCAAAACCATTTCTGAGGCATCCACCTACGAAGGGGACACGGCCATTTCATTTCATAACTCCCTTCAAACCATGGCTCCCCTTTCACACAGGAGGTGGAGGCAGCAAAGGGCGGGTCCATGAACAGCTCAACGGCCCACAGGGTCAACATCCTGCTTCCCTATGCCTTACCACCCACTCCCTCTTCCCTCCACACACTTCCAGAGATGGCCTAGAACACCCACCATGAACCAGCCTGAGGAGCTCATTTGGGAACACCGTGGGAAAATGCAGCAGTCAGCAGGAACCTTCACCGGAGGACAGTGCAGACTTCTCCACATGTTCTGCCTTCTGCCCTTCTGCAGGAGCTGACCTTCACTCCTTAGCCTGACAGGGAAGGCCCTCCACACCCTCTGGCTTTGTTCTGCAGTGCTCCCTTCCCACACTCTGTTCAGGGCTTTACCAAAACTCCGTCTCACACTGCCTTTGCTTAAGAGGTGCCCAGAATACGTTACCTCCTCCTTTCTGCTTCCTTCAAAGCCAACTCAGGTGCCATCTACTACATAAAGCCTTCCCTGATTCCTCCCAGTTATTAGCAAACTCTCTCTTTTGATACAACTACATTCACTTATTAGTAAATACATTGTATCCCCCAACAGATGTCACTTCTCTGAGGGTAAGGACTGTTTTGGTTTGTTCATTGAATAGACTCAAGCAACATTTCCTTAATGTTCCTTAAGCAACATTAAAAAACAAAAAAAAACCTCTTCATGAATTGTTTTCTATGGAAAAGATGCTTTCTAAGCAGATGTCTATCTATAATCCTTCTATAACTCATTAATATTGTATGTTTGTGAAATTTAAATTCAAATGCACAATTCACAAGTCTTCTGAAACCCTCATTACAAAGTCCTTTTTATGACCTCTCTTTCCTTATTAGAAAAGCCTTATTTCTTTTTATCTAGTGAAAAACACCATAAAGAAATCCTCGATACAACTCCAAAAAGGAAAAAGTCAAGAGAATCATAGGGTCCTAGATTAGAGCTAGAAGCAGCCTTAGAGTTCATGTTGTCCCACCCCAACATTTTACGGAGGAAACTGAGAGTTATGAAGGGACTTGCTGAAGGCCTCTCCAGTGGCTAGGAATCAGAAGTGCTATCTGAACCCAGCTCATCTGCCTCCAGAACCAGTGATCATCTCTTCACTAAACCATGTTGTTTCTTAGCGGGCATTGCTAAGACTAACAAGAAATTAGAATTTTGAGCTTTGTGTCCATAGGGCTTTATGTGCAATAGCCTGGCTAGCTGGATACTGCAAGAATTATTGCCCCTATTTTATAGAAGGACACTGAAAAGACCTGTGCAGAGTCACAAAGCATGTAAAGTCACAAGGGAGGATTTGAACTCAAATCTTTGGATTCCAAGGACAAGGCATGTTCCATTGATATTTTAAAAATATATTGTCTTTCCCATGGGGCCGTTATTTCCCACCTCCATTGACAGGAGCAGTTTACTCAGTCCTGAGAGGAGCCGGGAAGCACTGTTTCCTTTTTCTTGCTTCTCTCCTCGGTGACTCAGGGCTTCCATTTCCTACCTGTGACATGAGGGGTGAGGTTGAGATGATCTGAAAGTTTCCATGCGGACATGCTGTCTTCTCCTAGAGAATACAAGCTCCTTGAGGACAGGGACGGTTTCACTTTGGAATTTGTATCCCCAGCACCCCAGGACTGTGTCTGGAGCTTAAGTTCTTGCGACTGATTAGGTACAGAGTCAGAATTTGAACTCAGTACATCTGACACCAAATTCAGTACTTTTCTTATTGAGAACCACAGGAGAGCCAGGAGGTAAGTCTATCAGTAACCATGGCATATTTTTCCCCCAATGCTGGACTCTTCTGTCTTGAAGCTAGTGTCTTGGAACTAGAAGAAACCTTAGTCAGTCAACAAGCATTTTTAAAGTACATACTACGCATAGTTAGGCACTGTGCTAAGGGCTAGGGTTACAAGGAAAGGCAAAAAACACCTGCTCTCACAGCTCACGACCTAATGGCGGAGAGGACATGCAAGTAGCTATGGAGAAAAAAGATATAGACAAGATATAGCAGATATCGACTCAGAGGGGAGGCAAGGAGGCTAAGGGGAACCGGGAAAGGCTTCTTATATAAGAAGGGAGGATTTAAACTGAGACGTGAAGGAAGCTAAGAAATAAGCCAGCCTAGAGTTCTTAACCTTTTTGTGCCATTCTGGTGAAGTCCCTAGATCCCTTTTCAGAATTACATTTTTTAAATACATGAAATAAAAGGTAGACAACTACAAAGACATTTATATTGGGATATAATTATCAAAATGTTAAACAAAAACAGTTAAGAATCCCTGATCTAGTCCAACCCCCTCATTTTATAGATGAGAAAACTGAGGCCCAGAGAGAGCTCCATTGATTTCAATTACATCAACCTTTATCAACTGCTTACTATGTAAATAGCACTTACTATGTAAAGGCACCAAGAGAAATACAAAGCTAAAGAGATACAAAGAGAATATTCTATTTTTATAGTCTCTATCCTGATGAAGCTGACAGTCTAATAATGATAACCACTCATATCTAATCCTTTTTCACACAACAGTCACCCCAAGAATTGGCACTTTAAAGATGGGGAAACTGAGACCATGAGAGGTTAAGTGACTTGCCCAGGGTCATACGCTAGTTGATTCCAAGACAGATTCAAACCAAGATCTCATGGTCCCAGCCCAGCCCCACCATGTAGCCCAGAAGGCTAATACATTTGGAAACTTGATAAGAGCTATACAGACAAGAAAGCATGTGCTGGGCCCTGGCAGGGTTCCTGAAGCAGATGGGGAGACAGGGGAGTGCCAGATTGAAGTGACTGATGGGGCTGCATGCACCATCCTTGAACATCCCAAAGAAATGGGCATTGATCACGCTTTGGAACTGAGTCAGAAGGCAAATCTCCTCCATGCATTTAAAGGAACGCTTACTGGTTTTGAGGTTTGCCATGCTGTTCCCATGAGCAATAGGCCAATGAATCTGTGTGTGGATGGAGGGCAGAGGCACTGGGCTGAGAGTCAGGGGGTCTGGTTCTGCCACCAAATAGCTGTCCTCTCCCTCTCCTTCTCCCTCTGCCTCTCCCTCTTCCTTTCTCTCCCTCTCTCTCTCTCTCTCCTTCTCTTTCTGCCTAACCTCTCTGGGACTCAGTTTCTTTCTTTGTCAGGGAAGGTGAAAGGAATGAGCCTTTATTAAGCACCTACTATATGTCCGGCACTGTGATAAGCACTATAAATATCATTTGATCCTTAAAACAACTCTGTAAGGTAGATGTTATTATCCCACTTTACAGTTGAGGAAACTGAGGCAGAGAGATGTTAAGTGGCTTGTTCAGGGTCACACAGCTAGTAAAAGTCTGAAACACGATTGAAACTGAAGTCTTCCTAAGAAAACCAGCGCTCACAATTCCAGCCAACTCACTGCTCTCCATGGATGTCCTAGGCCTCCTGTCCTCATCCAGGCCCTTTGTGCCCTGTTCTTCAGGTCTGGAACAGTCCCTCCTCTGCTCCCCATCCTGACCTGTCTTTACCCGCTGCCCCCATGGCCGAGGCTTCCCTGACACCTCCAGCTGGAAGTGATCTCTTTGGAGGGGAATTCAGTAAGGGAGATGGTATCAAATCATAGCTTGTACTAGAGTTATTTGTGTGATTGTATTATTAATTCAATTATAAGATCCACAATGGAACAGTATCTTATTTCATCTTTGTACTCTCAGTATGGAGCATAAGACCCTGCAAAAATTTGGGGGGCTTCAGATCCAGTAGATGGAACTCTCACTATAGAAACTCTCTTTCTTTCTTTCTTTCTTTCTTTCTTTCTTTCTTTCTTTCTTTCTTTCTTTCTTTCTTTCTTTCTTTCTTTCTTTCTTTCTTTCTTTCTTTCTTTCTTTCTTTCTTTCTTTCTTTCTTTCTTTCTTTCTTTCTTCCATCCTCCCTTCCTCTCTCTATCTTTCTTGGACTGAAAGTGTAGTGGCCATTCATGGGCTGACCTCAATGCTGATTGCCACAGTTTTCACCAGCTCCATTTCTCCTGACCTGGGTTGACTCGCCTCTCCTCTGGTAGCCTGGTGACCCTCTGCTCCTGAAGGCTCTCCCTATTGGCAGTGGGCACACTGAGGAAATACATTTGTCATCAGCCACACCACAGCTCAGGACACCTGAACTCAAGCAATCCCCCAGCTTCTCCTTTGCCAGTTTCAAGGATGATGCCCCTTTTCTTTCTTTTTTTTTTTAAAACAATTGGGGTTAAGTAACTTGCTCAAGGTTACATGGCCAGGTGTTTCTGGGTGGGTGCTAAGTGTCTGAGCCCGGATTCGATCCCAGGTCATCCCGACTCTGGGGCCGGTGCTATTACACACTGGGCCACCTGGCCTCCCCAATGATGCCCCTTTTTAACACCCCAGGAGGCTGGGAACTCTCTCCACTGGTGCATATGGACAATCCTTCTCTAATCTAGACTTTGCGAGATGTCCAGAGCACTGGGAAGTTAAGCCTGCCTTGTAGCCAGGTTTTCATAGCTAGGATGGGTCAGAAGCAGGAGCTGAACCCACATCTTCTCAGTTCCAAATTCCCCCTTCGCTCAATGCCCATCCCCTTGCACCCAGGCAGAGTTTAGTTCATGTGTGCTAAACTGGGTTTAATTCAATTATTTAACCCCCTTTCCCAAGGCAGGAGCATTTACCATTTCTTTCCTTTGAGAGCTTCAAAGAAATGCTTAAATACATGTAAAAAAGTCAATTACCTAAAAAACAAAGGCTTGCTAATTGAAAAAAATTTAATTAATACTTTTTAAAAAGAGAAAACTTACCTACCAGGGGCTTCTTAACACCCACTTAGATGGCAGTCCTGACCAAATTGACCACATTGACTGAGCATTATCCTGGACCTTTTTTCCTATTCCCACACTACCCTGTGGGCCAGACCACCCACTCAAATCAAGAGTGACCCAGTTTGTCTCCCCTCTCCTTTGGCAGTCTGCCCCAATGGCTGTTCCCAGAAAAGGCTCAGCTTGGCTTCATTGTCAAGCGGGGCAACTGGAAATCCACAGTCCAGGACTTCTCATCTGCCCATAGCACATTGGACGTGGCAATAACACTCAGCACCTTGTTAAACATCTTTATGCCTTAGTTTCCTCATCTGTAAAGCTGGAAAAACCAGTTTTAGAGCATCATGGATTTAGAACTGGAAGGGGACTTAAAGAACATCCATCTCCCCAGACCAAAGCAAAGATTCATTTCCAAGTAATAATGAAATACCATTCTGGCTGAATTCAGATTGTCCTTATTGTTAGGCTTTCTCCCCTAATGACCCAGGCCTTTCTACCAAACGCTCAGGGAGCAGCTCCAGTGCCCTCCATTTTCAACAAAGGAAGAGAGGGCAGTGGGAGACTCCAAAATGGGGGACAGAAAACAAGGCTACTCGCATTTTTTTACAATTTAATTTCTCTTCCATTTTCTCCTTCTGCTAACTCTGTCCCTCTTCATTGCCTCATGGGCTCCCCTTCAGTCCTTAGCCCTGGGCTTCTCTCTGGGGGCTTTGAGCTCAAATGTGAGGAGGGCTGTGGGACCGCCAGCCAATTGAACCAGTACGAGCCTGACTGATGGCAAGTCCATAGCAACCGGTGCCAGAATAAGAGAGAGACATCGTGGAGGGGCTCCGCCGTCAGACAATCCCCGAGTCATTCCCTGTAGACAGATGAGTGATGTGTAATGGCCGTTTGTTCTTAAGAGAATCGATCTCTTAAGAAGAGATAACACTCATAAAGAAGGTCCAGACAAACCTCTCCTACCTGACAGCCAGCAGCATGTGCAGAGGCGACTGATGTGGCAGAAAGAGTGTAGGCTTCCCCTTGGCGCCATTAACCCACCGGCTTGACTTTGAGTGAGTCACTCTTCTCTGAGGCTTCTATTTCCCCAAGCAAAATGAAGACGTCGGGCAAGATGCTCGAAGGCCCTTCCCAGCTCCGCTATTCTTCAATCCAGGTTTTCCCAGCTCTAGCATTCTCTGCTCTAAGGTCTTTCTCAGGTCTGGCACTCCCTCTTTTAAGGTCTCTCCCTGTCCTAACATCTGACATTAAATGTTCTGTCCAAAGGACCGATTATAAAGCACGCTACCTGCCTCCCAAAAGAAAGGTGAGAAGACTCAGCATGCAACATACATCCATTTCTGGACACAACCAAGACAGGAGTCTTCCGGAGGCCATCCTTGCATTTTTGTTACAAGGGTTAGGTTTTCTTTTTGGTTTATTCAATGCAGAGAAGTAGGAGGAAAAGAAAATGAACGTGTATATATCACTCAACAAATTCAATTCAATCAAATCAAATCAATATCCCATATATTGAGCTCTGTTCCATCTTGGACATCAAGCTTAAGCCCCCAGCCTAGAAATCACTTCCAACTGTCCCACCATCCCCAACCCAGTCTCTGAGAGGTGTGAGAATGAAAGAAATATGGCTCCACAGTTAGTCCAAAAGGAAACATTTCAACTCAATTCACAGCGATTGTCTCATTTCTCTCTAGGGAAGCAGGGATAAGATTCTCAGAGTTGGGGAGATGTCTACAGAGCCAACTCTACCCTCTCTTGCCAGGCAATTCACCTGGACCTTTAGGGATTATGATGACTGAGGAAACCTGGTTAGAAAATATAATTTCTGACATGTCTGTTTGCCCTATAAATAATATATTGACTTCACAGAAGGCCCAAAGTTCCACAGAGTGGGTACAAAGTAACTTTAATTCCATTGATGGGATTTTTCTTTTTAAAAATTAACTAATTTATTTTTAGTTTTCAACATTCACTTTTATAAGATTTTGAGTTCTAAATTTTCTGCCCTCCCTCCACACCTCCCTTCCTAAGACGGCATGCAGTCTGACACAGGCTATGCACATACAATCATATTAAATGTATTTCCACATTAGTCTTGTTGTGAAAGAAGAATCAGAACAAAAGGGAAAAACCACGAGAAGGAGAACACAAAAAAACAACAAAGGAAAGAGAACATAGTCTGCTTCACTCTGCACTCAGACTCCCTAGTTCTCTCTCTGGATGTGGACAGCATTTTCCATCATGAGTCTTTTGGAACTGTCTTCGCTCGCGGCATCGCTCAGAAGAGCCGAGTCTGACAGAGCTGGTCATTGTGCAATATGGCTGTTGTTGTGTACAGTGTTCTGATGGGAGATTTCTTGATGTCCAACTTTGTGTCAAGTATGGACAGAGATACTCTTACCCTCTCCTCCCTCTCCACAATTGAACCTGGATTTAACCACTGGCTCCCATAAGGTCCTCGGGCCCATCATGCTCGGAGGGTGCCTGGTCATAAGGCTGAGTTTCAGAGATGACAGAGCTATTGATCGCTCCCCAGTCACCTCAGATACCCACCATATATGAAGAGCACCCATCAAGCCACCAGGCAAAGGTCTAGCAGCATTCAGTCAGGAGACTTGGGTCAGGTGGCACAGAATGGGCCCAGGCTTCAACTTCTACCTGACTCAGCCCTAAACTAGCCAAGTGAGTTCAGCCTAGTCCCTTAACCTCTCAACCTCAGTTTCTCCATATGTAAAATTGGGGGAAGGGTGATAATAGTGCATAGAAGCAGGTAGGAGGGACAAAAGCAGAGCCAAACACCTTCCTACCCAACAAGTGCCAATCAATATCCTTATTAACGATTATTTTTGCCACCCATCACTCAAGGCTGCTTTGTTATTGTAGTAACATGTCTGTGGAGTCCTCCTGTCTGCCAGTGTTAACCCCAGCATGGCTCTGACCAGGAAGAGGCAACGTTTTCTCCCCAGTGGTCAGAGAAACTGAGGTACAATAACCTTAACAACACATATTTCTATATCACTTTGAGGCTTCCCAAACACTTTCCTTACAACAGCCTTATAAGGCAAGGAGGGCAAACATCATCATCTCCTCTCCCATTTTGCAGGTGAGGAGCCCGGGGCTCAGCTAGGGTGAGTGATTTTGCTCAGGGCACATAAGCAGTTAAGGATACAAGGTAGTCCTGCATGGTCCCAGACTCAGAGACTCACCAGGGAGCCTGCTCTGAGGGAGGCCAGGGCATTTCCCTTCCTCTTCCCCCAAACTTTGCTTTACTTTCTTCATCACTCGATTATGACCTCCTCTCACCTCATCCCTATTTGAAAATTAAAATTCAACTGACTCATTTTGAGTGTCAACTAAGCAAGGCCAGGAGGTGGGTGGTACCCAGATACAGAGATGCATAAGAAAGCTCTATCCTTGGGGTAAAAAATCCAAATTCAAAAAGAAGACCATGTGAGTCCAGGCAGGAAAGAGAAATGGTTCCTGGGGGCCCTAGGTCTGCTGAGTGAAAAGATGGGTGGCGAATGGTTGGGGAAGAGTGGAGTAATGGGCGACAGAAGGCAGACAAGAGCCTCCCTAAGACCTAGAAAAGACTGAGGTCTGGGAGCCGGGGGCTTGGTACTACCCAACTCGATTGAGCAGGCTTTTACTGATTGCCTACTATGTGTTAAGCCCCTGAGCACAAAGACAAGAGCAGAAGAATCCCAGCCTTCAAGGGGTTTATAGATACCTCGGTGGGCCGGTGTCTGACAAATAAATACGAAATATCCATCATTGAAATAGAAAGTCATTTCAGTACAGAGGGGATGGGGCAGTGGGAGAGGCTTCCTGGGGAAGTGGCATCTGGGCAGATGCTTGAATGGAGCCAGAGATTCCAGGAGACAAGGGGGAGTAGAGAAAGCGCTCCAGGCATGGAGAGCAGACTGCAAAGGCTCGGAGGTGGGAGATGTCCTGTGTGGATGGCAGCTGCAAGGCCTCGGGCATCAACAGGCCCTGTTTAATGCTCATTAGATTGAACCAGTTTGGATTGGCTGGCCATGCTCCCTAACTCAGAGAGGGGGCTGACGGGCCTGTATTAGACACCCTGGATGGTGTTTTATGGCCAAAGTTGCTTCTTACTAATAAGTCATGGAGTGGCTGGGGCTTTTTTTTAGTTTTGTTTTCTATAACCCTGAATATGCTCAGGGGTTCAGACCCTGCTCCCACAGAGAAGCCTAGATTCCCCATTCCTCCTCAACTGGTGCCTCTCTGCCCCGACTCCCTTTGGACACCTGCTAGAGATGCTTCTACCCTGGTCTTGTTACACAGGTGTGGAAACACACACTCATACACATACACACACACTTGCCTCCTGTCACAGGATACCTCTTCTGCTTTCTTTTCTCACTTAGAGCCCTCTATCCCTACCCTCAGCCGAAGTGAAGACGCATATTTGGCAAAAACAAATCAACAAACCCCAGGTCTGCAAACTGGAGTTTGCTGTGTCTGCCTTAATCCTGCTGTGAATGCTGGTTTCTGCCAAAAACAAACTCTTTCCCTCCAGGGTCACCAAATCCATTAGTAGGGTCAGGCTATTGCTTAAAGCAGGGGCCCAGAGGGACCTTTCAGAGGCCTTTGTATTGTATTGTGGGAAAAGCAGTGAGAAGGAAGGCTGAGGCAAGACCAGCAATAACGGAGAGCCCCCAGATCTTACCCACTCAGCATCCTGGCTCAGGGAAAATGGGCCTCGCTGTACCCCTGTGATCCTAAGACTCTGGCAGGATAAGTCCCCACACATGCTAGAAGGGTCTAGAAAACCTCATGTCTGACTCCATTTTATAGAGGAAGAAAATGGGCCGGAGGAATAGAGGCTTGCCCAAGGGGCAGTGCCAGGATTCTGACCTAAGGCTTTTGCTTCTGGTCAGGGTCCCTATGCCATGCTGCATCTCCATCATGGTGACCCCCTCTCCCCAAGGCCCTCCATCATCTCCTCCAGCAGGGAGGAGCAAAGAGAAACCTGGATCTTACGGCCAGAGAAGCTTAGATCCCATTCTAGCTATTCAGGCCCTGTGTGTCTCAGGCTGTCCCGAACCTCATTAGTAGTCCCTGAAGATGATGGGTTTGGAGTGGACCAGGGTTTCTGACCTTTCAGTGGTCATTCCATGGCCAGCCATACTCTATAGCCTGTCCATAATCAGATGGACACTTCACCTTTTGTCCTGCCATATTTTCTCAATTGGCAGATACTGGAAGTACTTCTAATATTGGGTGGGGGCTCATGAAATCTTTTGAAATTAAGAAGAGGTCCTCCTACATGGAAAGAGTGAGGACCATCAGGCTAGAGATAACCACTAGGCTCAGTCGGTCAGTGACCAAAGTCCCTGCCCTGGGCCAGGCCTGTCCTACAAGCTAGGGACACGAAGAAAAACTAAAAAGGCCCTGTCCACAAGAAGCTTGTATTCCAACAAAGGAGATACCAGGTGCAAATATAAGCATATACATGGAGAATAAAAATAAAGAGAACAAATGTTATCCAGAAGAGATAATATATTCTCAAATAAGGTGCCAAGAATTTTGTAAACCTTCAAATGGGTTATTATTAGTGGTTTCACTATTACTATTACTATTAGTGTTGCTAGCATTTTTAGGTCCCCTCGCAGCCCTAAGCCACAGTATCCACACAATCCCCCCCTAGACAGCCCAGCCAACAGAAGTTCTTGGCATCTTGCTATTCCCTTTCCCAGGTTTCCCTCTCCCTGGCCTTTTTTCAATCTCTCCCTCCTTCCAGATGTCTTATATCGCCTTCCTCTCTCTTTCTTCATAGTTAGGCCTAGTAATCTTAATAACCAGGGAGTTTCCTCTGGAGGAGAAGGGGCAGGACAGTGGTGAGGGATTGGGAGGGTTTGAAGGATGATAGGGCGAGGTGCTCTGTCTACCTACTTCAGCCCGGGGTGGGGGATGCATCCAGTCCTAGAAAAATTGTGTTGTCTGAAATGTTTCTTTATTAGGGCAACTGATCTGGCCCCGGAGAAGAGCCCAAGCAAGAGGCGCCCGCCCTCCTGGGGTAGGCAAATGAGTATCTTTTCCAGGCCATAAGAACAGATTATCACTCTACTCTAGGGCCCAAGGTGGCTGGGTTAAGTTCAGGCTAGAGCTAGTCACAAGAGGGGTAGGGTAAGGGAATGTTATTTTATTCTGTCTCCTCCTCTCCCCTAAGAAAGTCCACCTTGGGCCTCAGACTTATCCTGGGCCAGTCCATGGCCTTGCCCTGAGCAGGCAGACCCCTTGGTTCTGAGTTGCTGAGGGTCAGCAGTGGTGATGGGGTATCTTCCAGCCCATGACTGATCTGGCACTTCCCATCAGCTCAGCTCACATTAGGACTTTGCTAGAGACTTTGTCCGACCTTCCTTCTCCCTGGAGTAGAGTGTCACTTCACAGGAGAAGATCGAAATGGGGTGAAAGGGGGAGGGGGTTAGCTGTCCATGAGCCTCGAAGTCTCCCTTCTCCCCAGGTCCCTCACAGCCAGGTGGAGAGAGCACAGGCTGCGAGGTGACTATCGAAGGTGGCTCCTGTCCAAGGACTCCAGACAAACCAACCAGTTGGTCTTATCCTCTGACAGGGCAAGTCACGAGCAAGGATATACATAGCTTTGGGGGACAAGGTGACGGGAGCAAAGGGAGAGAAAACCCAGGAGAATTGGGTACCTGAGATAGCAGCTGCCAGGCAGCCGATGATGGCGAAGAGAAGCGGCATGTCTGGTCCCAGCTTAGTCACCTACACCGGCCGGAAAGAGGAACCATCCTGAAGACCACCAAGCTCCTTCCTTCCTCTCCTTGTTTTCCCTTCTTCCCCTCCTTCACTCTCTCTGCCTCTCTCTTCCTCTTTTTCTATATTTGCTCTCTCACTCTCTCTGCCTCAGTCTCTTTCTCATGCCTCTCGCTCTCTGGCTTGTGGTTTTGGTCTCCAGGAAGCTGAGTTGGTGACATACGGGAACCCCCAAGCCAGCACTGCGCAGCTGCCCCAGAGCTGCCCCAAGAGGTGGGGGCCGGGAGGGGTGCATGGGGAGAGAGACCCAGGGGAAAAGGAAATATCCAAGCAGAGGGCGACAGAAAGAGAAGGGGTCCGATCCTGCCTCAGGCGTTTGTTAAACGCTTCTTATGGGCCGCCAACAGCAGTAAATGTGACGATACTCCAGTCACTACCCCACTTTGGGCCTCAGTTTCCATTTCTGAAAAATAAAGGAGGATCCCAACTTCTCTCCCATCTGAACCCTTTTCTCCACTCCCAGGGGCACTGTCCCAGCTCAAGACCCACCCTCCATTCTGCTGCCTCCCAGGGGCACTGTCCCAGCTCAAGACCCATCCTCCATTCTGCTGCCGAGCCATCTTCTTAGATAGCAGGCCTGACCTTGTTACTCCTTGAGTCAAGAAATTCCCTTGGCAGAGCCTCTGTGATCTGGAATTGGAAGTCCTTTACAGCTTCTCCACTCTGCCTTCCTACCTGTTCTACATTAGTCCTCTTGATGCACTCTCCAGTCCAGTCAAACTGGTTTTCTTGCTGTTTCTCACACACACCACTCCATCTCCCACCTCTGTGCCTTCGCACTGGCTGTTCCCAGTGCCTGGAGTGCCTCACCTCTGCCTCTTAGAGTGTCTTGTTTACTTTGGTTCAAGTGCCATCTTCTTTTTTTTCCCTAAAGCAATTGGGGTTAAGTAACTTGCCCAAGGTTACATGGCCAGTTTTTTTGTGTGGGTGTTAAGTATCTGAGGCCGGAACCGATCCCAGGTCCTCCCGACTCTGGGGCCAGCGCTCTTACTCACTGTGCCACCTAGCCGCCCCATGCTCCATCTTCTACAAGGAGCCTTTCCTCACCCCATCCTCTAGCTTCTGGGAAGTGCCCTCGCTCCCCAACCTTTCTTGATTTTATTTTACATATATTCTGTAGAGACTTAAATATGTGCAGGTTATCTCCTTGGAACGTATCCTTCTCAAGGGAAGCAGGGATTGATTCCTTTTTGTCTCTGCATCCCTAGCATGCTGCCTTGCACACAGTACACAGTAGATGATTGGTTTATCCCCCTTCTTGTTCTTCATTTTCTGGCCACTGGAGCCGGGAGCTGACACAAGCTCCCCCTGACATGCATCATGAATGAAGGTTGAAGAAGGACAAGCACCCTGGGAAAGGCAGGGAATTCCCAAATTCTCTTGGTGGAGGCAGCAGTCATAGTCTGTGCCCTTTTTACCTCAAAGCATCTGAGAACACTCAAGGTTGGGCTTCCTTTTAGACTTGGTTTGTGCTCAGTCCACTTGGATGCAATGGCTGCTGAGAACCAGAAGGAGCACTTGTCGCCACACCTTTGAGTAGAGGTGAAATACCCCTAGTTAGGCAAGCCCCTCCCCCTGAAGAAGCAATTTCCCCTTCCTTTATTTCATACAAGCCAAGAGACTTGTCTTAAATGGGATTCAAAATCAACTCTCCATTAGGTGGACCACCTTGGAACATGTGTTGAAATATGGGAAGGAGGATGCAGTTAAAAGACAAAAAAGCCCTAACCTTCTATTCGGGGGACCTGGGTTCAAGTCTCAGCTCTGCTGCTTAGTTCCAGGGCAGTCCTGAACCAGTCCCTTCTCTACCCTGGTTTCCTTCACTGTTGCATGGGAGGGTTGGACTGCCTTTCTAAGGTCCCCTACTACTCTGGGATTTTGGAATTCTCTGGATGAGTGTTCCCCAAGCTGGTACCCCACCTAGGCTTCCCCCTAGGGCTCAACTTAGAGTGGGGTACAGCATGGCCTACAAGGAATCATGACTGTTGAGCTCCTGCATCTGGGGCTAGAAGGGACCTTGGGGGTCATCTAGTCCAAACCCTTTGTTGTACAGATAAGGAAACTGAGACCCAGGGAGGCAAGGCAGCAGTGAATCACTTTAGTACAGTAGAAAGAACACTGGGCTCTGGAACTAGAAGGTTTGAGTTCAAATCCCACTTAAAACAATGATTACCCGCTGCACGCTGGGCACCTCCAGCCTCCGGGTCTCGGTCTGAACATCTGTGAGACCAGACTGAGCTCTCAGCTCCCTGGACATTCCAATACATTCCAAAGCGTTTCAGAGACGCTCTCCTCCACTTATGACACAAGGACTCCTCCTTTCCCAAGGGCATCAAAGGAGGTCATAGAAAAGCCAGCTCATACTAAGCGCTCCGAGGGCTCAGGGAGATCATTCCTTTCTTCTGGTTGGTTCATTGATTCTTCCGACATGGCCTTAGCATCCAAGCCCTCAGCTGGCTTCCCATCTCTGACATTGGCAGGTGCTGCCCTCTGATGGACAAGAGCTCAAAACACAGGCTGAAGGGTACGTGTAGGGGGAGGAAGGATGAGGGTGCTGGGGAAGGAGTCAGGATACATCTACCCCAGGGGCTCCGGTTGGGGCACAATGACCAGCCAGGGACTCCCAATGCCTGGAACAAGACAAGAAATAGACCAACTTCTTTTTTCCTGTAACACCTCTCTGGGTCTCAGTTTCCTCATCTGCAAGATGGATACAATCATCTTTGCACTACATGCCTCATAGATGCCTAAGTATAAACCACTTCCTAAACCTTTAAGCAGTATAGACATGTGAATTATTAATATGGAAGACTCTTATCTCTTCAGAGATAAGGACAGTCTTATCTAACTTTTATATTTCCTTCAATTCCCAGTACAGTGCTCTGTAGGCAAGAAGCACACTTGTTAATTGAATTGAATTGTTATCAAAAAAGCTAAAACTTAAGTAGCATTTTAAGGTTTGCAAAGCATTTTATGTATATTTTCTCATTTGATCTGAACAACCACGTGAAGTAAGTGGTATTATCATCTCCATTTTAAGGAGAAAGACTTACCCAAGGGCACCTAGAAAGCAAGTGTGTAAGGCAGAATTTGAACCCAGACCTTCCTAATTCCCTGTCCAGCATTCTCTTCACTAAACCCTATTCCCCTATCCCTTGCTTCATGGTGGGGAGGGTCAGGTGGGGCAATATAGTTCAATGGGCAAAGTGCTAGATTGGTGTCAAAGGGCCTGGGTTCCAGTTCTCTCTCCACCACTCACTCTCTATTTGACTTTGGCCCTCACCTCTCTGTCTGTCATCTGTAAAATGAAGGCAGACCTTCCTGTTCCAAATCCTATAACCGATTGGGAATCAAATAAGATAAGGAACATAAAGTCCTTTGTTTAAACAGTATTTCATCCCCCCCATTACATATTAAGAAAAATTTTAGCATTCATTTTATAAGATTTTGAGTTCCTAATTTTTCTCCCTCCCCCTCCCCTCTTCTGAAAATTGTAGGCAGTTTGAGATAGTTTATACATGTGCTATCATATAAAACATATTTCCATATTTGTCACAATTGTGGAAGAAGAAATGAATGAAAAGGAAATAAAAGCATGAGAAAGAATAAAGTGACAAAAGCATGCTTCGATCTGCATTCTGAGTCCATCAGTTCTCATGATGCTATTGTTGCTGTTCTAGACCATTCCTGGGCTTCCCTTCTTCCCACACATCCTTTCCTGGTCCCTCCCCCTCCAGTCTGCCCATCATTCTCTCAGCTGGTCCACATTAGTTCAGTCCAATCCGGCTCCCCTGGATTCTAGCTGGCATCTCTCAAAGCATTTCCATATACTTTCCATATACTCGTTCAGTTCTCACAGGAGAGAGTCAGCTTCAAATTATTGTACATGCTTTGCAATTTGAAACAGCTTGGCCCAAAAAGAAAAAAATCACAGGATTACAGATTCTGAGAGCTGGAAGGCATATTAGGAGTCATTAAGTCCAATCTATATACAAAATGAATTCCCATCATAACACACCTGAGAAACAGCCACATAGACATTTTTGAAGAAATTCGGATGGGGGAAAAAACGCCATATCTTTCAGAAGCCATTCCACCGCTGGATAGCTCTCACTGTTAGCCATGTTGCTTCCCAAATCAAGCCTCTCTTGGCCTCTTGGCAGCTCCCAAATGTGGCCCCTTGTTCTACCCTCTAGGACCAAACAGAATAAGTCTGTGCTCCATGGGTCAGCTCCTCAAGTACTTTAAGGCAGCAATCAGATTCCTGCCAAATCTCTTCTATAGGCTAAACACGCCAATTCTTGAGGCTAAACACACCAGTTCTTGATCCTATTCTCATAGGACATGAATTTCAGTCCTTTCACCATCCTGGACATGCTGCTCTGGGACAGGTAAGTGGCCAAGTGGATAGGAAGACCTTCCTGGAAGGAAGACCTTCCTGGAAGGAAGACCTGAGTTCAAATTTGATCTCAGACTCGTACTAGCTGTGTGACCCTGGATACTGTTTGTCTTAGTTTTCTCATCTGTAAAATGGGGGTAATTGCCACGTACCTCACAGTATTGTTGTGAGAATCAAGAAAGAATAATAATTATAAAGTACTTAGAAATGTGCACAACACATAGCAAGCACTGTTTTATACATAAAAAAGTTAAGATTGATAATTATTATTCTCTACAAACCTTTGTACCCAGAACTGAACATAGTGTACCAAATGTATTCTGATAATGGCAACATTCAGTGGGGCTGTCAAAGGGGTATGCTGGTAAATATTTAACAACCAGCTCTTTGAAGGGAGGGAGATGCATGAAAAACAGCACACTTTGAAGTTTAATCAGTATTATTACCATTTTCTCCATCACTTTCTTACGTCTACAAATTAATAAAGCAAAAAAGCCCCACTTTGTAGCATGTGCTGATTTTGTGATATAAATACATTTAAATTTTAATAATCATCTTTGCTATGACTTCCCTATTCCCAGAAGTTGTGCCTCCCCCATTCAGCCCAAGATCAAATGGCCTTTCTGGCTCTCACATTTCATTGCTGATTCATCTGGGGCTCACAGGTCACTAAAACCCCCTAGATTTTTTCAGAACCACTATTGCCTAAGTAGGCCTCTCCCATCATGTATTTGTGAAGTTGACTTTCTCATGCCCAAATATAAGATTTTACGTTTATCCCCACTGAAGCTCATCTTATTCAATTCAGCCCCATGCTCTAGAGTCAAGACCCTTTGGGAGCCACTGTATTAGCTGCCCCTCTCACTTTTGTGGCATCTGCAAATATGAGGACATTCCATCTGTGCCTTTAGCCAAGTCATGATAAAAATGTGAGGCAGCAAAGGACCGAGAACAAGTCCCTAGGACTGGTTAGTTGTCTGTCCTTTGTTCTTGAGGAGGATCAAAATGACATCACTGTGTTAGAGTCGGGGTACAACTGTCCAACTATGACTGATCAGACCAAAACAGCTCAGAGGGTCGGGCACGAATAGTCCACGTGAACATTTGGAGAGACTAAATTTGTGTATCTCATGGGTTTGGTTTTTTTTTTTTTTTTTGAGCTACTGCAATTCTGATTTGCTCATAGAGCGCAACACCTTCTTTAATGTGGGCAGTCCTGTGCCGGTGTCTCCCATTTCACACAATGGATTCTAAAGTCCTTCTGAATTTTCCATCATTTTTGTCAAGCCGATATTGCTGTTTGTGGGTGTTCTAATGTAGCACTGTATACCAAATCTCTGAAAGTTGCCCACTCCTTTTCTGCTCCATTGTTGCCGACCGTGTATTGGCTCAACTTTCTCTCCAAGTTAGCAACAAACAGCTCACACTCTGAGAAGCACTCTAATCTGTGGGCCTTAAGTCTTTTGGTAGTTGTCTTGCCTTAAGACCACCACGTGTGCTGAGTGCAAACATTTAGCTTGGAGAGGATAAGTCTATGATCAGTCCAGAACTCTACATCACACGCTGCTTTTGGCACTCTCACATCCTGTCTCTTCTTTTTACAATGAAATAGTCTATCAAATGCCAATGTTTGTAGCAAGGGTGTATCCATGGGGATGGCTAGGTGGCACAGTGAATAGAGCACCGGCCCTGGAGTCAGGAGGACCTGAGTTCAAATCCGGCCTCAGACACAACACAAAACTAGCCGTGTGACGTTGGGCAAGTCACTTAACCCCAATTGCCCTCCAAAAAGAAAAAAAAAAGGGTGTATCCATGAAGTTTTGTTGCATTTAGGTAAATGGAAGATAGTGTTGGTGATGAGAAGGTCATGAGACGCACAGGTCTTCACTAGTAAGCAACTGTTGCTGTTTCTGATTCCTTTCCTCCTGAGGACTCCCTGCCATGTCTGATAAATCTGCGCATACTCCGGCGTCAAAGTTGCCCAGGATCATCAGCTCGTCCCCTTTCGGCACATTGATGATCCAGATCATCGTAAATTCTTTCTTTCACCTCATCAGGGTTGTCATGTAGAGAGCATAGCACTGATGATGGCGGTGTGGAGCTTTCTTGCAAGTGGCAATTGCATTGTCAGGATCCTGTCGTTCACTCTTTTTGGGGAGGCGTATGAGCTTGTTCGCTAGATTAGTTTTAATTGTAAAGCCTGCATCAGCTTCATGGTGGTTCCCATCACTGTGAACACTGCAGAAAAACAAACAAAACAAAATGAAACATGTGTTCACCTCCGACTCCGGCAAGCTGGCTTTCATTTTCCAGCCTTGTTTCACTCAGGGCTGCTGCTTGGATGTGATACCTGCTGAGTTTTCTCACTACAAGAACTGTTTGTCTTTCAGGTCTGCTGGATTTCGTATTGGCCATAAGCATGCACATATTCCACGTACTTATGGTAAGTGGAATTATCTTTGCAAAAGTTTTTGTACCCACCACAAGTGGGATCCCCACCTGCCACGGTAATCAGGTCAGGGTTGGGTAATTTTTAGGGCATCTTTTCTAGCCCCTTCCTCACACCAGGAGGTGAGAAGTGTGATCCTCACAAGGCTTCTCAGATACCCAGGGGGCTGCCGAATCCCACTGCTGCTTCCAGTGAGAAGACGAGCCTATGGCTTGGGCTGCCTGTGTGCAGGGGTGTGACGATAGCCCCATTTTATCTGCACCTGCCACTTCATCACTTACCTGTCACTACATGGCTTTGAGGTAGGAAAAAATCATAAAATGGCACGGGTGACGACTTTTGATGTATGCATAAATTGAATTTAAGTGAGGCAGTTACACAAAGTTGTCGGCATCAGAGTCCAGTGTCAAGACAAAAGTTAAGATGACTGGTGATGGCCCAGGATGCCGCTGATGACCTTGGCATCCTTGATCTCTGAGTGCTCCACAGCCTCTGGTTCAGCCACTTTCAAGCCCATTGTTCTCCTCCACCTATTCCTGGATGGGGGAATCTTCCCGTGCTTGGGGTAGACACCCCCCTAACTCACCTTTGCTTACTTTTAGCATGGTTTAGCCTGTCTGCCAAGATGGTTGCCCTGGAATGTGGCTTCTTGGAGCCACGGGTAAGAGCGGGTGAAGCAGATGGACACCAAAGGTGGGAAGCACCCTGCGCCCTGTCCCTAGGGTTCTCTTGCCATGTTGACCCTGAAGCATTAGCAGCCAGGCTTTGGAATGGACCATCCAGCCAGCTCTGGGTCTCTCTTCTCTGCTCCATATCCCTCCATCTTCTCGGCCTCGATAGCGTGAGATGCTTTTTCAGAAGCTTTGATAAAATTGAGGCAAACTGTGCCCCCAGCATTCTCCTCAAGGAGAACCTTCTCCACATACAAGCAAGCTCATTCCATCCCCCTGTCTCCAGCAGATCGTCTCCTCCATCACACCCACTCTCTCACGTAGCTTCAGTTCCTTTGTGTCTATTGACGACTTCCCTAAAGTCTCCCAAAGTGCCCATGTCTTCTCTGTTCTGGAAAGACCCCTCAGTAGATCCACCCAGCCTGGCTAGCTATTGTCCCATATCTCTCAGCCCCCATATCCGATCTGCTGCCATGACCTGTCCATTTCACCTTGGTGGCATCTCTCCAATATTCCCCCTTCTTTCCTCTGACATTGCTACCATCCCAGCCCAAGCCTTCATTGCCTCACCCCTGGAGTAGGGCGATAAGGACCCTGCTGGGGAATCTGCCTGCCCACCCTCCTTTTAGGCACCAGAGTGATTTTCCTAAAGTTCAGATCTGACTAACCATGCCCTCTCTTTCCCCGTTAACCTCCAGTGGCTCCCTGTTGCCTCTAGGATCATAGAAAATGCTCTGTTTGGTGTTCAAAGTCCTTCATAACCCGGAGCTCTCCTGCCTTTCCTCTTCTTACATCTTACTCCCACAGATCCTAAGATCCAGTGACACTGGTCTCCTGGCTCCACCTTCTGATTCTGGGCATTTTTCCTGGCCATCACCCAGACCTGGAAGACTTTCTCCTCCTCTCCACCTCCCTATTTCTTCGAGTCTTAGGTATGATCCCAAGAAGCCTCTCCCAATGCCCCCTCCTGATAGTGCCTTCTCTCATCCTGCATATATCATGTTTATACAGAGTCGTCTGCCTGTTGCTCACTCCCTACCCCACCCTAGACTGTGAGCAGAGACTGTCTCTGGACCCCCAGCGCTGTGCTGTACACAGTACACAGTAGGTGCTTAACACACGATAGCAAAGCAAAGACCTTTACAAATGTCATCTCAGTTGATCCTCACAGCTACCCTGGGAGGTAAGTGCTATGATTGTTATTCCCACTTTACAGATGAGGAAACTGAGGTAAGTGACCTGCCTAGGGTCTGAGGCTACATGACTCTAGACCCAGTGTTCTATCTACTTGACCACCTCGGGGACCATTGTGCTTGTTGAGTGACTGATTGACAGATTCATTCACTGGTTTTGTAAATCTGGACAAAGAGGTAATGAGGTCAGCGAGCATGACCTTCTCTTGATGAAGCCAGGCTCACTCTAGGTAACAATCACCACTTCCCTTTTTTAGACAATTACCAGTCATCTCTCAGATGAGCCAGTCTGGGTTTTCCGCAGGAATCAAAGTAAAGTTCATTGACCTATAATTTGCAGACTGTTCTCTTCCCTTTTTTGAAAATCAGGACATTTGCCTTTCTCTAAACTGTGTGTTTGTTGTGCTGACCTCATTGTTGTATGCCTGTGAAACTTGGACGGTTTCCATCTTCCATCTTGTACCCTTTCCATTTGAACCAGGTTAAGAAGATTCTGAAGACCAGCTGGCGAGATAAGGTGACACACACTGAGGTTCTTTCTCAAGCTGAACTGGCAAGCATTCAGACTCCACTGCAGAGAGCACACCTCCCATGGGATGGCCACAGGTTCGAATGCCGACATACATTAGCTAAAAGACTGTTCTATGGAGAACTCACACAAGGCTAGTGCTCCCAGAAGAAGTGACACAAGGACTCTCTCAAAGTCTCTCTGAAGAACTTTGGAGATGTGAGAGACGCTGGCACAGGACTTGCCCAGCACAGTGTGCCAGCATCAAAGAAGGCGCTGAATTGGAGTCACTCAAAAGATTGCAAGATGTGCACATTTAGAGACAGCTCCAGCCCAAATGTTCACACAGACTATTTGTGCCCGGCCTGTGGTGGAATATTCCAAGCTCATGTTGGTCTGATCAGTCAAGAATGGGACACACTGTACCTTGACCCCAACATAGTGATGCCATTTTGGTCCTCTTCAAGAAGGAAGGACAACAGCCTTCTTAATGTATAGTGCTCTCCCCAACCATCCCCCTTCCACCAAGCCTTCCTCTTTGGGTTAGGGCACACCCATGCGGAGCCAGGGGGTTTAGACCACCAAGGCTCTAAGATGCTGGAACATCCAATTTATTCGGGTCCCTGATTTCTCTTAGGTGTTGCCTAAAGTTGGGCATTTGTGTGTAGATGTTTGAGATGTTTTGCTGACTTGTTTCTGTGATTTTGTCTCTGGAGAATCTCTGGGTGTCTCAAATGCTATTCTTAATTTGCAGCAATGATCTAAGGCAGGGATTCTTAATTTGGGGTCTGTAAACTTGTTTTTAAGAAATATTTTGATAACTATTTCAACAGAATTGGCTTCCTTTGTAATCCCACGTATTTTAATTTTTGCATTTAAAAACTATTATTCTGCAATTCACCTCTCCTGCCCTCCCCTCCCCTCCACTCTCCTCCCGTTCCCTCCCCTGAGCTTCACCAGACAGACTGCCTAAGGGAACCATGACATGAAAAAGGCAAGAACACTTGCCTATGGTATGGAAAGTAGGTGGATGTACACAGACAGTCTTCTCCTACCCCCATCCCTTTTATTTTAAAGCCATTTTAATTAGATTCACAAAACACTAGTCAAACACATTCTGTCAGCCTTCCTTAGGTGTCCACCCTCTCTTCCCAAGATCATCTCAATGCTCATGCAAGGTCATAGCTGAGGTTAAGCTCCCCCGCTCTCTGCTGCTATCACTGCTGGGGATGTCCACAGAAGCGCAGTCAGACCTCCCAGGGCTCACAGCAATCACTATTCCGACCTTTCTTCTCATGCTTGATAGAACACATTGAGGCCTAGAGTCAGAAACCCGTGGTCCAGGTTATGGTGGTTATCTGCCTGCAGAGTGTGCAGATGGTCCCAGTGTGGGAACCTCTCTATGCAGGGCACTGAACCCATTAAATTTTAGTCAGTTTGTGTGTGTGATGTGTATGTATTGGGGGTATGTGTGTTTGAGTGTGTATGTATTTGGGGGGGGTGTATGTGTGTATGTATTTGGGGGTGTGTGTGAGTGTGTGTATGTATTTGGAGGGGTGTGAGTGTGTGTGTATGTATTGGGGGGTGAGTGTGTGTATGTATTTGGGGTGTGTGTGTACATATTTGGGGTGTGCATGTGAGTGTGTGTATGTATTTGGGGGTGTGTGTGTGTTCACATGGTGGGGGAGCAGAGGCAGAGAGTGTCAACAGCCAATTTTCATACAGTCCTTGGATCAGCCAGGCATTTGATTCAATTCAGTGCCTTCCTAAGATATTTCTCATTCCCTGGGAAAGAGATTGGGCGCTGTCTGTCTCTTCTCACCTTGGATGGGATTGAACTGATTGGTTTTTTTTTAAACCCATCCTCTATTTCGTGTCTGTCTGTGCTCGGAATATTGAGCAGGAAGCTGGCTCACAGCTGGTTGCTCTAATTAATTAGCTTGATTGTATTTAATACAGTTGCAGTTCGGGCCTCTTGAACTCGATTTACAAGCTCTGGGCAAACAGTCGGAGAGCTGGATGGTGCTTCATCGCTGAGAGCCCAGACCATCTTAACAAACTGTTCTCCCTCCATGCACAACACTCAGCGGGGAACAGATGGGCAGAATATGGTTGATTCATTCTGAGAATTCTAACTCAAGGACTGGACCACGTCTCTCATGCTGATGGGTCAGTCATTCAGTCAATAAACGTTTATTAAGTACCTACTAGAGCAGTTAGGTGATGAAATGGATAGAGGGCTGAGCCTGGAGTCAGGAGACTCATCTTCCTAGGTTCAAATCTAGCCTCAGACACTAGACTTACTAGTGGTATGACCCTGGGTAAGTCACTTAATCCTGTTTGCCTCAATTTCTTACCTATAAAATGAGCTGGAGAAGGAAATGGCAAACCACTCCAATATCTTTGCATAGAAAACCCCAAATGGGGTCATGAAGAATCAGATATGACTAAAACACAGCTGAACAAGAATAAGCACCTACTATTTGCCAGGCACTCAGTCCTGGTTCCTGCCCTCCCCATTCCTCCCCTTCCTTTCCCTTTCTCTTTCTCTTTCCCTTTCTTTCCCTTTCCCTTTCCCTTTCCCTTTCTCCTTTCCTTTCCTTTCCTTTCCTTTCCTTTCCTTTCCTTTCCTTTC
>NW_027187239.1:1249558-1257058 GCF_028583685.1 Petaurus breviceps papuanus
TCCTTTCCTTTCCTTTCCTTTCCTTTCCTTTCCTTTCCTTTCCTTTCTCTTTCCTTTCCTTTTCCCTTTCTCTTTCCTTTCCTTTTCCTTCTCCTCCCTTCTCTCCTTCCCTTCCCTCCCTTCTCAGAATGTCATTGTTGGAAAGCCCATGTGTAAAGCACTTTGCAAAACTTAAAGCACTATATAAATGCTGGCTATTTCTATCTTTTTGCTGGCTAATTGTCATTATTACCTCAGGGCCCAGCTGGCCCCACACACAGATTCCTATAACATCCTCAACAGTGATTCTCCAGCCTCTGCCTGAAGGCCTCCAGTGTTGGGAAGTCCATCACCTCTCAGAGCTGTCCACTCTGTTTCTAGATGCTCAGATTGTTAGGAATCTCTTCTTGCCATCAAGCCTAAATTCACGTCCTTCCAACTTTCCCCACTATTCCCAGTTCTCATCCATTCACATCACATGCAACTTTCCAGGGCCAACTCCAATGTCATCTCCTTCCAGAGTCTTCCCTGGTTGCCCCTCTTCAGGAAAGAGCTGCTCTGTCCTGAACTCCACAGAGAAGCTCTCAGGCCCTCCTTTCCAGGTTCTGTTGATGCTGGTCCTTCATTTTGAAAGAAAAGCCAAGACATCACGTTATTGATAAGTGAAGTTTTGCCTTGTGTGTGAGTTGGATTTAAGTGAGGTGCAGCAGTTCAATACTGTCAGCCCCGCTCTTCCAGAGGCATCAAAATCCAGTGGCAAGACAAAAGTCAAGGTGGCTGGAGGCAGCCTGGGATGCAGTGGATGACCTCCCCAAGCCACCACACCTGGGACCTCCGCACTCAGCTGATATTGCTGTCTCCCGAGGATCTTGTCATTACCAAATCCAGTGGCCTTTTCTCAGTTCTCATTCTTTTTGAACTCACTGCAGCATCGGACATAATTGACCTCTCCCTTCTTCTGGATACTCTGAATTTTCATGACTGTTCTCTTGGCTCTTCTCCTACCAATCTGATCACTCCCATCCAGTCTCCTTTGCTGGATTGACATCCATGCCCAGACTCCTAACTGTGGACTGCATCCTACAGCTTTCTTCTTGGCAGTCTTCTCTCTCAATGTACACTCTTTCAGTGAATTCATCCCCTTCCCAGGGAGTTCTTCATTCAGGTGGCTCCAAGATCTGCATACCTAGACCTAGTCTCCCTCAGAATTCTAGTCCTGCCTTGCTAACTGCCTACTAAGCATTCCAGACTAGAGATCCTGCAGACAGATGCCTTAAACTCAACATGTCCAAAACCAAAGTCATTTCACTCAACTCATTGATCTCCAGGGCACCCCTAGAGACTTCCAGTCTCCCAGGATAGCAATCTCTGCCAAATTCCCCTATATTGATGAAAGCTCCCCTATCCATGGTGCACTGGATAGTGAACTGTTTTTGAAGTCAGAGGACCTGGGTTCAAATCCTGGCCTTGCTACTTACTACCTGTCTAACTTTGGGCAAATCTCTTACACTCCCTGGGTCTCAGTTTCTTCATCCATAGAATGAGGGGTTTGGCTTAATGACCTTTGAGGACTATGATCCCATGAACCTCCCAGCCCCCAAATCCATAATCCCCAAAGCATCTTTGTCTCTTCCTTCTCCTGCACCTTCATAGCCAATAGTCATCAGGCTTTGTCCATCTTGTCCCCATACCACCCCCCACAGTCATCCCCTTTTCTACCCTCACGTAGCCATCCTCGTCTCCTCTCACCTACACTATAACAGCCTCCTATCACTCTGCCTGCTTCTTCTTCCTCCTCACCTCCCTTCTCTCATCCATCCTCTGAATACCTGCCAAAATAATCTTCCTAAGGCATGTTACTCTCTTACTCAGGATCCTCCATTACCCACATGACAAAATGCAAACTCTTAGCATTTACCTTTCTTCCCTGGCTGGCTCTGATCCACCTTTCCAGTCTTCTCTCATAGATATGTAGAACAGATATGAGTGCATACATATATTCTATGTGAGTATGTAGAATGTCTCCTGATATTCTCCTTAGAACCCCATGCTCCATCTGCCACTGCTTTGCACTTGCCAGCCTGGGATTCCCTCCCCTCTGAATCCTTGGATTCCTTCAGCTGAGGTGCCACCTCCTTCAGGAAGTCTTCCTTGATTCTCTCCTTTCTCAATATGTAATATGCACATAACCACCACGTTTATGTAGATACATGTTCTATCGCTTCCCTCCCCCCGGCCACAAGTAGATCATCAGACTCCTTTTACAGACCCTTGCCTGTTTCCCTGCCTTGTTCAGGATACCCATCCTTTTTACCCCTTTCCAGCTCTGGAACCATGATCAGATCAATGCTAGGAATGCTGGTCTTAGAGTCAGGAAGACTTGGGTTAGAATCCCAACACACATTTACTAGCTGTGTGTCTCTCGGCAAGTCACTTGTTTGCTTTCTTTTTTTAAGCAATCAGGGTTGAATAACTTGCTCAAGGTTACACAGCCAGTCATTTCTGGGTGGGTGCTGAGTGTCTGAGCCCAGGATTCAATCTCCAGGTCATCCCAACACTGGAGCCAGTGCTCTTACTCGCTGAGCCACCTGGCCGCCCCATTTGTTTGCTTTCTAAGGCTTAGTTTTCTCATCTGTAAAATGGGGATAATGAAAGCACTTACTCCCAGTGTTGTTGTGAGGATTGAATGAGATATTTGTAAATCACTTTGCAGACTTTAATAGGCTATATAAATGCTAACTATTATAATTGCTCTTGGAAAAGGTACATTAATCTACTCACCTACAACTCCAGCCACCCGTTCCTGTGGCTTCCTAGACCAAAACACCCAGTTCCAGCCACTACTCTCTCATCTCTGTGTTGTCTTTCTTAATTAAAAGTATCCTCTGGGGGCGGCCAGGTAGCACAGTGAATAAGAGCACCGGCTCCAGTGTCGGGATGACCTGGGGATCGAATCCGGGCTCAGACACTTAGCACCCACTCAGAAACACTTGGCCATGTAACCTTGAGCAAATTACTTAACCCTGATTGCTTCCAAAAAAAAAAGAAGAAGAAGTATCCTCTGTATCCTTAGCCCTTAGCACAGGGCTTGGCATCCAGTGAGTGCTTAATAAATGCTTTTCCATTCTTTGAGGGCAAGAGACTGTTTCATTTTTGTATGTTCCTGGAACATTGATGCAATGTTTAATGAATGCTAGTTGAATTGCCTGGAGTCGCCACTGGTTATGTCCTTGTCTTGTCTCCCCAGCAGAGCTACTTGAGGACTGAACTTGTTTCTTCATTCAAATCAATAAATACTGATTGAAGGCTTTTGTGTGCAGGTGCTATGATGGAGCTCTGGGGATACAAGGATACTTCACCTTGTTTCCCCTTCTGTAAGGAGCCTAGGGTTCCTGTGTAGAGCACCCAGCAGTATCTGTTGAAATGATTATTTTCCTGCCATAGCATCAGAGGCTTTAGAGCTGGATGGGACCTTAGGAATCATCCATTACAGAGGAGGAAACTGAAGCTCAGACATAAGGGGATGTGTCACTGGAAGCAAGACCCTTCCAGAGACTTCCTACTACATCATATTGTCTCATGTGCGATGAGTATTCTCTCCCTGGACAGGTCCTGTAGTTTAAGGACACCTATGAACTGGAGAGAATCCAAAGAAGGATCTGTTAAAGGAACCAGGCTGTTTAACCTGGAGAAGAAAAGCCTGGGGGTGGGGGAATGGAAAAGGGGAGGAACATGATGACTGCCTTTAAATATTGGAAGGGCTGTTAAGGGAGAGGGATCAGATTTATTCTGTTCTCAGTTCCAGAGGATGGAACCAGAAGTAGTGGATGAAAATTACAAGATGACCAATTTAGGCAGAATGTCAGGGACAACTTCCTAACGATGTTGTTGTTGAATCATTTTTCGGTTGTTCAGACTCTTGGTGACCCCATTTGGAGTTTTCTTGGCAAAGATACTGAAATGGTTTGCCATTTCCTTCTCCAGCTCATTTTACAGATGAGGAAATTGAGGCAAACAGGGTGGACTGACTTGCCCAGGGTCATGCAGCTAGCAAACGTCTGAGGTCGGATTTGAATTCAGGAAGATGATTCTTTCAGACTTCAGGCCCAGGGCTCTGTGCTCTGTAGAAACACCTAGCTGTCCTAACAATGAAAGCTGTCCAAAATGGGTTGCCTGGAATAGGGCTTGGGTTCCTGGTCCATTGGAAGTCTGCCTGGATGGCCAACCATTTGCAGTCACTTGATAGTGGTGATTCCTTAGGAGCATGTGTTGGGCTACTTGGCCCCTGAGGTCCTCTGCCACCCTCCAGTTCTGAGATTCTGCCACTCTTGGGCTTGAGGACTGAGCCCAGCTCTTTCTTAGTAGCTGCCTGACATATACTCACATGGCATTTTATGTGCATGACCTTATTCGGTCCTCACAGTTCTCTGCAGTAGTAATTGCCTCTTGCCTTTGTGTTTACAAGTGAGGAAACTGAGGCTCCCAGGACCACCCAGCTTTTATAAATGCTAGAGCTCTTGTCCAGGTCTTCTGACTCATCTTCCTGGCCCTGGCTATCAGAGTTGCGGGGCACATCAGCAGTCCCCCTCCCTCCACAGCCCCCACCCCAACCCCCAACTTATTTCACAAAGGAGGAAATTGAAGAATCAGAGGCAGGAAGTGATTTGCTCAAAATCACAAAGCTTTGACAGCAAGGCCCTAGCCTAGGTCTCTTTGCTCTGATTTTGGCATTACATCATACTCTTCCTCAAAAAGAAAGTTTCAGAAACCCACAGCTCCCTGATTTTCTCTTTCCCTTCATAGTGCCTAGCATAAGGCTAAACAGATAGGGCACAGGGTTTGGAAGGGACATTAGAGATGATCCCATCCCAACCCAACATTTTACAGAAAGGGAAACTGAGGGAAGAAGGGAAGAGATATGCCTAAGGTTAAGCAGCTAGCAAATGACTGAAGGAATTCTTGGATTCCAGGGATGCCTGTTCAATTACATTGGATGGGGCAGGGTTTTCCCAAGAAATGAAAGTGAGTGAAGACAATTTGGCTTCCTGGCCCTTTTAGCTGGGGAATGGGTGGGGGAGGAAAGGCAGGCAGGAAGAAGAATTTAGGAAGCTATACAGCGCAGCACTGCTGGTCTCTGACTTTCATTTCTCGTAAGAGAACATCATGTGATGATATTGGTCTGAGAGAGAAAGGGGAAGTGAGGAGAACACAGAGAAATAGAGAGTCCGGAGGGTCATAAAGACACAGAGCTCAAGAGAGAGCCTGGGGAGGGAGCCCGGGGAGGGAGCCCCGGGGAATTTAGACTGGCTAGAGGGATGGGGAGAAGGAAGACGTGACAGGGAGGGAGCGCTTGGTCCCAGAGCAGAGAGAAAGCCCCTGAGGACAGGTAGATTAGAGCTGCGTGGGTGGGCGAGTATTTGGGTGGGAGAGCCAAAGAGGGAAAGAAAGCTTTGGAGAAGAAGAGGACAGAAAGAGTGGGAGAAGAGAGGAGGGAGAGAAGAGGGAAGAGGGAGGTGGGGGAAGGGAAGAGTTGAAGAGAGGAGAAGGGAAGAAGGGGGAAAGGAAGGGGAAGAGAGAAAAGCTGGTTGGATGTTGGACGTGAGGCAGAGAAAGGCAGGAAAGTGAGGCAGAAGGATGAAAGGCTAGAAAAGAGTAGGAGTGATGGAGGGGGGTGGAGTGCCCGGGGAGCAGAGGCCCCTTCTGGGCCCCACCCAGAGGATCCACGGCCGAGTGGTCCAGGGACGCCGGCGGGTGGCGTGCGCTGCGGTGCTCCTGGCTGAGATGCTGGAACGAGCCGCCTTCTTCGGCATCTCCTCCAACCTCGTGCTCTACCTCAACAGTTTCAACTTCAACTGGGACGGTGAACAGGCATCTCGGGCCGCCCTGGTCTTTCTGGGGGCTTCCTACCTCCTGTCCCCCATTGGGGGCTGGCTGGCAGATGTCTACCTGGGCCGCTATGCCACCATCATCACCAGCCTCCTTATCTATTTGGCGGCCTCCTTCCTGTTGCCCATTACTGCCTTCCCTGATGGCCGGAAGTCCTTCTGTGGGGAGATGCCCTCCTTCATCATCCAGCCCTCCTGCCCTGCCAAGGGTTGTGAAAGGGAGTCTCCCAGCCCCTACTGTGCCCCAACCATGTATGGAGGGCTTCTGCTGCTGGCCCTGGGCATCAGCTCAGTCAAAGCCAACCTCACATCTTTTGGAGCTGACCAGGTGGGTAGAATGTGAAGGGAGAAGGGGTGTTGGGGGAAGGGAGGGTCCTGAATTAGGAGAACAACTGTTTGGTCCATGACTATTACTGTACATTTCTAAGAGGTGTGAAAGGAAAGCAGCAGTCACCTGTGCCCCCAAGGTCCCCCAAGCCCAGTGGCCTGGCACACTGGGTGGAGTTTGGCCCATTCTATGAGAGAGACCAAGGCTACAGTATCCAGGTCTTAATGATATCAAAAGTCTCTGGGGCTGGGGTTGTTTAGATCACTCTGTGGGATGGGAGGAGGCAAGAGAGGCTTGTTAAAAGGCTGAATTAGAGTCAGGTCAAGTTGGTAGCAGACCCACACCCACTTGCATCTTAGGGGTCCAAAGGAAAACAAGAAATGGTACACACTGAAAAAAGGTGATTTTTCTTCTCTGTGACATCTTCTTGGGGCTTCAGAGGAATCGCCAAGTGGAAGAATGTCTAGAGGTGGGCAGCCAAGGCAATGAAGTATCTCAGGTTGAGGCCAAATGGGGGTTAGGTGAAAGAAATGAAGATGTTTAGCTAGAAGAGAGGGCAGAGGGGAGATATGAGGGCTGGCCTACAGAGAGGGGTGGGACTTATTCTGTTTGTACCCCCAACGCAAAATAAGGAGTCAGGAGAAGAAGTTTCAGTGAGATGAAATTGGGCTTGAGGTCAAGAGGAAATTCCTTGGTCATTGGAAATTCCTCAGTCCAAAAATGGAAATGAGCTGCCTGGGGTCAGCAGGCTTCCCTTAACCTCACTGGGGGCTTTAAGGCCAATGGAAGATGCCCTGGGTATGTTTAGGGAGGTGTTTGTTCAGACATAAGTTATGTTGAACAGTCTTGGAGGCACCTTCCAGCTCTGAGGGTCTGGGATTCTCTGAAGGGATGTTGCTTGAGAGCTCAATTTGGTTCAGGTTTGGCCCAGGCTTCAGTTTTGGCCCAGCAATACTAAGTGAGTTGGAAGGCCATCCTTACAGCTCCTTCCTATCTCCTTTCTTCTGGGTTCTAAGGTCCTCCTTTCTCAGACAGTCCATGTTCTAAGGTCCTTCTAGCTCCAATATTTTGGACCTCCAATAAGGTCCCTCCTAGTTCTGACTTTCTGTATTCTAAAGTTTTCCTAGATCAGACAGCTTCTATACTAAGGTCCTTCCAGCCCTAATATTTTAGGTTTTGAGGTGCCCCCCAACTCTGAGGACCCTCCTGGCAGTCTGAAAGTTTCTAAGTGTATTGTGTGATAGAAATAGAAAGTCAGAGTCAGAGAGAGAGAGAGAGAGAGAGAGAGAGAGAGAGAGAGAGAGAGAG
>NW_027187239.1:1257158-1262258 GCF_028583685.1 Petaurus breviceps papuanus
AGAGAGAGAGAGAGAGAGAGAGAGAGAGAGAGAGAGACAAAGAGAGAGGGAGAGGAGAGAGACAGAGAGACAGAGAGAGACAGAGAGACAGAGACAGAGAGAGAGAGACAGAGAGAGAGACAGAGAGAGACAGAGAGACAGAGACAGAGAGAGAGACAGAGAGACAGAGACAGAGAGACAGAGACAGAGAGAGATACAAAGAGAGAGAGAGAGAGAGAACATGGGAAGACATCATAACTGCAACTCAGAGGTGAGCTGTATCTGAGGTCAGCGTGGGGAGAATCACTTTTTCAGGTTCCTGGAGCCAAGTCAAAGGCAGCAAGGAAGAGGTGTTGATTGAAGATGGATATTCTGAAGCCTTGGCTTCCTGGGTCCAGAGCACTCAGAGCTCTCGGAGCTCTCGGAGCTCTTCTGTTAAGTCAAGAGCCAGAGGGGGAGAAATCAGTAGATTTCCCCAGCAATCAGACCCTCCAGGCTCTGGTTCTCTCCTCTGCCATTAATACCTTGCTGTGTAACTCTGGCAAGTCACTCCCTCTCTTTGGGGTTCAGGGGACCCACTAGGCTATGACATGTGAGATAACAACCTGTATCTCTAAGATGAGAACAGGATGGAAAGAAAGGACAAGGACACTCACTCTCTTGAGCCTAGCTCAGGAATATCAGGAAGGAGTCTTCAATAGCATAGGGATTTTAGAGATGGGACCAACATGCCCGAAGGCCTGTGGCAAATATGGCCCCAGCTTTTGAATGGAACAACCATTGGTGTGCATCAGTGTCACAGTGGACCCATTCCTGGAAGGTGGGGGAGTGAGAACTGGGAGATTCTTCCCCTCTCACTAAAGGTCCCCTTACTCTGGGCTCTTTCAGACTCAGTTCAGCACTAGGGGAGCTTGGCCTCTTAAGAGGGAGATCTGGCTCTTTCTTGAAGTCTCTGGCCTTGTAGCCCCTGGCCCAGAAGCCTGGGGAAAATCAATGAGGTGTGATTCACATCCAGGATTTCCCCAAAAGGGAGGTAAAGGATGCTCAATATACAGTACAGATCAGTTATAGGACAGCTACTTTTTCATAAATACAAGACTGCTTTTAACACAAAAGATTCCTAAGCACACACTGACCAAGACTTCACGGGGGGGGGGGGGGAGGAAGCAAGCGTTTATATAAAGCCTACACTTTGCCAGGCATTACGCTAAGCACGTTATCAATACCATCTCAGCTGAGCCTCACAACAACCCTGTAAGGTACGTACTGTTATTATCCCCATTTTACAGTTGAGAAACGGAGGAATAAATGACTTGCCTAGGGTCACACAACCTCAGGTACATTTGAACTCAGGTCTCTCTGACTCCAGGCCCAATGCTCTATCCCACTGTGTATAGATTGGTAAAATGATTGGTAAAACAAGATACAGTAACCTACAATGCCTACACAGCAACCTATACTTTTCTGGTAGGCTGATAATTAAAATATGAAAACAGAACACAATCAGATTGGTGAATAGGCATTTCACCTTCATCTCATCTCAGCATTACTGCCCAAGGTTCTCAAGGTCCATGTCTCCTAGCAAGGCAGACCAGGGCTATTGATGGCCATCTTCTCCTCTAAAGGACATTGTGGTAGCTACAGGAAGCATCTCCCCCAGTGTGTCCAGCGCTGAATGAGGGACCAAAGAATTGCCTCCCAGACTGGAAGCATCCATCTCAGGATCATGCTTGGTCACCTATGTGCAGGAAGAAAGAAACACAAAGTGGAAGAGGCATTGAGGGCCTTCACATCCTCCACTCAGGCTCGCCAGGCTCACGTGTGATGCCAAGTACATGTTGTAGCTACCATAGGTGAGCAGTGGCCATAGGCATTCCTCTACCCCATGAGTGGTGAGAGAGGAAAGGGAGGGAGGGAGAGATAGAAGAAAAAGAAAGAGAGGAGGGATAAAAGAGAGAAATGAAAAGAAAGACAGAGAAAGGAAGGAGGGATAGAAGGGAGAGAAGTGAAAGGAGAGAAACAGAGAAACAGGAAGAGAAGGGAGGGAAGGATAGAAGAGATAGAAATGAAAGGAAGGGTGTAGAGAGACAGAGAGATAGAGAAGAGAGAGGGAGGGAATGAGGGAGAGAGGAAGAGAGAAGGAAGAGAAGGAAGGGGGAATAGAAGAGATAAAATGAAAGGAAGGATGGAAAGGGAGAGACACAGAGAGACAGAAACAGAAAGAGACAGAGAGATATAGAGGAGAGAAACAGAGAAAGTCCTACTTTCTGGAAAAAAAACAAGGAAAAAAAGCAGAAATTCTCTCTCCCCTTAAAAACCTTCTGAGTGGGTGGTTCAATGGTCAACCCTTGCTGCTGTCACAGGACTAAGGGATCCAAAAGAAGATTGTTTAGTCATCCCAAAGCACATAGTCTTCAATGCTATGTCACATGCAGCACTGGAAACTGGCAAGAGATAATGTAGAAGGGGTCATCTAACCCAATGTGTGCCTGACCAAGCATCACATTCACTTGAAGATCTCGAAGAGCTCCATTGTAGAGGAATCCACCATCTCCCAAGGCAACCCAATCCACTCTGGACTAGCTCTGAGGATCAGGCAGGTCTTTCTAAGATCCAGCCTAAATTTGCCTCTTGTCACATTCCTCTCCCCCGCCCCCCCCCATTACTCCTGGTTCTGCCTTCTGGGGCCAAACAAAACAACACTGATCCTTCTTCCAAAGGACAGTCCTTCATATACTCAAAGACAGGAAACATGTCCCTTTCAAGTCTTCTCTTCTCTGGGCTAAATATCCGTGGGCCCTTCTCTGATCTGTCTAGGTCCTTCCAGACCTTGAACCACCCTCTTCTGCAGGCCCCCCAGCTCCAGCTCTCTTCTGTCTTTCTGAAAATAGTGTTTAGAACTGAAGTCATTCCAGAGCTATTAGCTAGATTCGCTCTGGATGGGTCTACCTGGATGTTCTAGGGTAGTTTAAACCAAGCCCAAGGATTTAACCAAATCTCTAAGGAGTTGTGAATCTGTAACCAGTGGTGGCAGGTATTGGCCTAAAAGTTCTATCAGAGACCAACTCAAGATCCAGTGAGAAAAGGGAGAGTGAGATTTGGGGAATTAGGACAGGCAGGGACCTTGAAGATTATCTAGACCAAACCTGTCATTGTGCAGATGGGGAAACTGGGGCCTGGAGAAGAAAGGACTTGCTTACGTATTAATGCAAATGCTAGTGTAAATAATAGTATTTCTAAATTTGCTTAAGTTTTGCAAAACTTTTTCCTCATTATGACCCAGTGAGGCATGGAGTAAGTTTTGCAGATGCATGAAATTTGAGGAAGTCAGACCATAGGCAATGGTTGGAACTCCCATTTTTATGGTGCTAGAATGTTTATGGAGTGGGAGTAAACCATATGGATGATCACCATTGCCTCGTGCTGCCATCAGCTCTGGGCTTTGGGGACATTGGGAATCTGTCCAGAACAGAAGCTATTTTTCCTCTTCTTCTTATAGCCTGCCGAGGGGGTGGCTCATGCTGGCTCATTTGCCAATCCTCTGGTCATGAGGGGCAGTGGAGGATTCCAAAGCATGAGTGTTTTGCCATTGAGACAGACCCTACATCCCTCCCCATGGAAACTGAGCTTGCCTCCCCCCTCCTTGCACACCAGTCCAGCAGCTCAGGGCCCCCTCTGGGCATCCCCACTATATTCATACAGTGCTTTTTCTCCCAAACACCCTCTGGGGTAGAAAGTACAAAGACCAATTTTATAGGGTAGCCAAACAAGGACCAGGGCAGTGAAGCAATGTAACAAAAACCACACAGGCAAGTGTCAGAGGAAGAATTTGGATGCAGGTGACTGGGACTTCAAGGCCAACACACTACCCTGTGCATCCGTGCTTCCCTTGTGGTCTTGAGCATCCCAATGGCCCAAACATCCTGAGAATGTGTTTTAGAGGAAACAGCTCAAGGCTTGGGGTCAGAAGCCCTGGGGCCTAGTCCTGGCTTCAACAGGGATCAGCTTTTTGACTCTGGGCAAGTCATTTCCCTTCCTGGTCCGAGTTTCCTCATCTGTTAAATGGAGATAATAAGACAATGCTTTCACTGGCTTGCTGTAGGTCAAAAGGCTAGAACAGTATAAGTGTATGAGCTTTCAGTGGCAGCAGGGTCCCAACAATCTAGTCTTAGGGAGCAAAAGGATCCCTATTATTTAGGGAGGGAGCTTGCCCAGAGTCTGAAAGGGTGGGGGCTGTAGAAAGACTGTAGGAAGGTTGGTATTAATAGCTAAACACAATCACATACTCAAAAGAGGAAGCTAGTCAGATACAAACTAAGGGAGGTGACCCATGCCCTCCTCTCTGGCACATGTAGTTGTGCTAAAATAACAGGTGACACAGGGAATAAAATACCTGACCTAGAGTCAGGAAGGCATGAGTTTGAATCCTTCCTCAGACACATACTAGCTGTTTGACCCTGAAGAAATTACTTATCCCCCCTCAGACTCAGTTCCCTCATCTGTAAAATGGGGATAATCATAGGACCTACCTCCCAGGATGGTTGCGGGGACTGAGTGAGATGATATTTGTAGAGAATCTCCAAGGATTTCCACAAGCCTCTAAGGGGGGGTCCTGAGGGATTCTTAGCCTGGCTTTGCAGATGAGGAAGGAGGCCCACGGAGGTTAAACAACTGGCTCACACAGAGTGCATAGACAGTCCGTGTCAGAGGTTGGATTTGAACTCAGGTCTTCCCAACTCCAGGTCCCAGATGTGGAGATGCTGCCAAGGTACTTTGCTAGTCTCCATGATATCATGCTGCCTCTATGGCACAAGGAACAAAGGTTGGAAGGGCGAGCTGGAGATGAAGGCTTCAAGCTCCGTGAGCTCCCACCCCTCACATCTCCCTCCCTCGCCCCTGTAGGTGATGGACCTTGGCCGAGATGCCACCCGACGCTTTTTCAACTGGTTTTATTGGAGCATCAATCTGGGTGCAGTTCTGTCCCTGTTCTTGGTGGCCTTCATCCAGCAGAATATAAGTTTCCTGGTGGGCTACATCATCCCCGTAGTATGTGTCGGCCTTGCGCTGTCCGTCTTTGTCTGCGCAGGCCCTACTTTCATCACCAAGCCCCCCACTGGCAGC
>NW_027187239.1:1262268-1282701 GCF_028583685.1 Petaurus breviceps papuanus
ATGCTGAAGCTTGCCCTCCAAAGGTGCTGTCCTCGGTGCTGCCAGTGCTTAGTCAGGTAAGATGATCATTCTGGCAATGATGATGAAGGTGGTGATGCCAAGGAACACAGGATTATAGCTGGAAGGGACCTCCAAGACCATCTAGCAACACTTCCTTTACTTGACTGAGGTGGAGAATGAGGCCCAGGGAACAGAAGTGACTCATGACATCAGGGATAGAGAATAAGTAACATACCAGGATAAGAATCAGCCAATCAATCATTTATTAAGAACCTACTATGTGCCAGACTCTGGGAATACAAAGACAGAAAGTGCAACAGTCTCCTCCCTCAAGGGCTGCCTAAATATTTTGATAATAACAATGTATATACATCATGTATAGTCTCCCTTGGAGACCAGAAGTGGAGTGTTCCAGATCTTATCTATCTAAATATATCCCTGAAACACGGGTCAATCCACAGTCCCTTTAGTGCTGATGGAACCATTATACATATATAAGTATATAAAAATAGATACAAAATCATTTTAAATGTATATGGGTGGGCCCTAGCAGCTGGGGGCAGGGAGTAGAGGTGGGGAAGAATCAGGAAAAGTTTCATGTATGTAGAAGGTCATGATTGAGCACAGTTTTGAGGGAAACTAGGAATTCTAAGAGGCAAAGGTAAAGAAGGAATGCATTCTAGGCGTGGAGGACAGGCATAGAGACTTGGGTGGGGAATCATGAGTGAGGAGCAGAGAGAAAGCCAGTATCATTAGACAGGAGGAAAGAAATCTATGCAAATCTGGAATGGTGGGTTGGAACCAGGTTGTGAAGGGCTTCAAAGAGAATTTGCACTTGATACTAGTGGTGATGGGGAACCATGGGATTTTATTGAAAAGCTACTTTGACAGTCATGTGAGAAAATATATTAAAAAGGCAAAGTTTTGAGGCAGGGAGACTAGCAAGAAAGCCATTACAATAATCGATGTGAGAGCTGATGAGGTTCTGAACAAGAGTGATGCTCGTATGAGTAGAGAGAAGGGAGATTTGTATGAAGGTAGAATGCCAACATTTGATGACTACTTGGATATGTAGGATAAGAATGAAGAATTAAAGATGACTAGGCTTGGGAACCTGGATGACTGAAGGATGGTGACACCCTCAGCAGAAATAGGAAACTTCAGGAAAGGGTAGGTGACAGACGGATTTGGGGGCAAAGTTCATGAATTCTGTTTTGGAAAAGTTGAGTTTGAGGTACCAGTGGGACATCCAGGAAGAAATATCCAACAGGCAGTCACTCATATGGGAATGAAACTCAGGAGAAAAGATGGTGATAGTATATTAAATTCCATCTCCTACTTCCATGCCTTTGTACAAATTGCCTGCTATGCCTGGAGTGCACTCTTTCTTTACCTCTGCCTCTTATGATCCTCCCATCCATTCAAAACTCACCTAGTGCTATCTCCTATACGAGGCCCATTCTGATACCCTCAACTGATATCCCATCTCTAAAATGTATTTTGTATTTACGTGTATGTATCCATGTGGTGTTCCTCCAATAGACCCCAAGTTCTTGAGGTCAGAGACAGTTTTGTTTTTGTCTTTGAATCTCTCACACCTACAGTGCCTGGAACACGGTAGACATTTGGTAAATGATTGTTGAATGAATGAATGGTGAGGATAAGGATGGGGAGGGGATGATGAATTTGGAGATAACTCCATTGGCTGGTGTCTGCACACTGCTCCCCTCATAGAGCCTCACAAGATGTGGATGAACCACCTGGCAGGCAGTCTCTGTGGGGTGCTTCCCACCATGAAGATGTCACCAACTTCCGGGTGCTGGTGAGGATCTTGCCGGTGATGCTGACACTGGTACCTTACTGGATGGTGTATTTCCAGGTGAGTGTCCCTCACATTCTTCCTCCTCTGCTGAGGAGTCTATCCCCCATATCTCCCCTTGAGGGCCAGCTTTTCAGACAGAGTTCGGGAATATGTACAGGGCAGGAGTGGGAGATGCCAGGCAGTCCACTAGAAGGTCTGAAATGCCTGATACAGATGCTGACTAACAAATACTTACTCTTCATGAGTCTGTTGTTTGCTTCAATTTGCATTCAGACTCCATGTGTTCTTTCTCTGGGGATGGACAGCATTTTTCATCAGGAGTCCTTCTGAATTGTCTTGAGAAGAGCTAAGTCATTCACAGTTGCTCACCATACAATATTGCTGTTACTATATACAATGTTTTCCTGGTTCTGTTCACTTCGCTTTGCATCAGCTCATGTAAGTCTTTCCAGGTTTTTCTAAAACTACCCTACTCATAACTTCACACAATATTATTCCATCACAATCATATACCACAACTTGTTTGGCCATTCCCCAATTGATGGGCATTCCCTCCATTTCCAATTCTTAGCCACCACTAAAAAAAACTGCTAAAATTTTTTGAATATATTTGTCCTTTTCCTTTTCCTTTGATTTCTTTGGGGTACAGACCTAGTAGTGGCATTGCTGAAACAAAGGATACACATGATTTTATAGTCCTTTGAGCACAGTTCCGCATTGCTCTTCAAAATGGTTACATAAGTTCAAAACACCAACCGCGCACTAGCATCCCTATTTTTACACATTCCTTCCAACATTTATCATTTTTCTTTTCTGTCATATGAGCCAATCTGATAAGTTTGAAGTGATACCTCAGGGTTGTTTTAATTTGCATTTTTCTACTCAAAGGAATTTAGATTTTCATATGACTATAAATAGCTTTGATTTCTACTTCTGAAAACAGCTTGTTTATATTCTTTGACCATTTATCAATTGGATAATGACTCATATTCTTATAAATTTGGCTCAGCTCTCTATATATTTGAGAAATGAGGTCTTTATCACAGAAAACTGCTGTAAAAAAAACTTCCCCAATTTCCTACTTTCTTTCTAATCTTGGCTTCATTGGTTTTGTTTGTGTAAAATCTTTAATTTGATATAATAAAAATGATCAGTTTTACATTCTGTAATGCTCTCTATCTCTTGTTTGGTCATCCATAAATCTGGCAATTATATACCATGCTCCCCTAATTTGCATATGGCATCATCCTTTGTGTCTAAATCATGTACCCATGTTGACCTTATCTTGGTATACAGTATGAGATGTTGGTCTCTGCCTAGTTTCTGTCAAACTTCTTTGCAGTTTTCCCAGCAATTTTTGTCAAACAGTGATTTTTTGTCCCAAAATCTTGGATCTTTGGGTTTGTCAAACACTAGATTACTATGGTCACTTATGACTGTGTATTATATACCAAATCTATTCCATTGATTCACCATTCTATTTCTTAGGCAATACCAAATTGTTTTGGTGATTACAGCTTTGTTGTACTGTTTGAGATCTGATACAGCTAGGCCACCTTCCTTCACATTTCTTTCATTGATTCTGGATATTGACCTTTTGTTCTTCAAGATGAATTTTGTTATTTTTTTTTAGCTGCATAAGATAATTTTTGGGTAGTTAGATTGGTATGGCACTGAGTAAGCAAATTAATTTAGGTAAAATTGTCATTTTTATTATATGGCTCAGCCTATCCATGAGCAATTAATATTTCTCCAATTGTTTAGATCTTACTTTATTTGTGTGAAAAGTGTTGTCTAATTGTGTTCATATAGTTCCTGAGTTTTTCTTGGCAGATAAACTACCTCCTATTTTGTGTTGTCTACAGCTATTTTAGATGAAATTTCTCTTTCTATCTCTTGCTGCTAGGCTTTGTTGGTAATAGTTATCCCTTCCACATCATGACTTTCCCCATCGTTGTTTTAATATATCACAGGTGCACATAAGAAATTAAATGGGAATTTGGGAGGGGATTTTGCAGAAACCACAGATGATATGCGAAGGCCAGCAGGTGACACAGAAAAAGTTTAGAAACTGAGAAGTGCATAAAATATATGTATAGTATCATATAATAGCAACCCAAATTTTACAGTAAGGTGCCATAAAAGAAAAAGAAAACCTTCAGACTTCTCTGACAAGAGGGCATAAACATTTTTTAAATAGATTTCCCATACTGTGGAAGCACTGCGTCTTCTATGCATCTTCTAAGTACCTCTATGATACAGAAGGGATAATATATTGCCAATGTAATTGGGCAAAAAAGCTCCTCATCATTGCTTTAATTTCATCTTCATTGGTTGTGAATTTAAACATTTTGATTTTCTTATTTCTTTTCTTAATAAATTAACACAGGATTCATTTTATTGTTTTTTTTTTTAAATAAAACCAGCTTCTAGTTTTATTTATTAGTTCACTGGTTTTGAAATTATAGAAATACTAATGATTTATGTGGATTTATTTCATTTTTAGCAATTGTTTCCAGTAGCTTTGTAGTTGATTCTATAGGATTCTCTAAGTGTACCATCATACAATCTGCAGAGAATGATCATTTTGTTTCCTCATTGTCTATTCTCTTTTCTTCAATTTCTTTTTCTTCTCTTATTGCTGTAACTGTCATTTCTAGAACAACATTGAATAATAATGGTGATAACAGGCATCCTTGTTTCTCCTCTGATCTCTCTTATCTCCATTACTGATCATGCTTGCTGATGGTTTCGGGTAGATACTACTTAACATTTTAAGGAAAGCTCCATTTATTCCTATGCTTTCTGTGTTTTTAATAGGAATATATATTGCATTTTGTCAGAAGCTTTTTCTGCATCTAGTGAAGATAATCATGTAATCATATCTAGTGAGATAATCACGGTTTTCATTATTTTTGTTGATATGGTCTTGATTGATATCATCAATTATGTTGATAGTTTTTCCTAATATTGAATTAGCCCTACATTCCCAGTATAAATCCCACTTGGTCATAGTGTATGTTTCTTCTGATATATTTCTATAATCTCCTTCCTAGTATTTTATGTAAAATTTTTGCATCAATATTTATTAAGGATATTGTTCTATAGTTTTCTTTATTTTTACTGTTTCAAGTTTAAGAATCAGCACCATATTTGTGTCTTAAAGGAATTTAGTAGGACTCCTTCTTTGCCTATTTCACCAAATCATTGATATAGTATTGTAATTAATTGCTCTTTGAATGTTCAGTAGAATTGATTTGTGAATTCATCTGGTCCTGGGGATCCTTTCTTGGGGAGCTCGTTGATGGTTTGTTTAATTTCTTTTTTCTAAGACAGGGCTATTTAAGTATTCTGTTTACTCCTCTATATTAATAGGGCATATGGGTAAAATTTATATTTTTATAAATATTCATCCATTTTCCTTAGATTGTCAGATTTATTGACATATAATTGGGCAAAAAAGCTCTTAATCATTGCTTTAATTTCATCTTCATTGGTTGTGAATTTAAAACATTTTTGTTTTCTTCTTTCTTTCCTTAATCAAATTAACCATTGGTTTACTTATTTTATTGTTTTTTTCATAAATCCAGCTCCTACTTTTATTTTTTAGTTCAATGGTTTTCTTACTTTCAATATTATTAATCTCTCCTTTGATTTTCAGGGCTTCAATTTTGGTGTTTAATTGAGGATTTTAATCTGTTCTTTTTTTTCTGGAATAAGCCTAATTTATTGATCTGCTCTGTCTCTGTTTTATTGATATAAGCATTTAGAGATATAAATTTTCTCCTAAGTATTGCTTTGGCTGCATTCCATAAATCTTGGTATGTTGTCTCATTGTTGTCTTTCTCTTGAATGAAGTTATTGATTGTTTCCATGATTTTTTTTTGACCCACTCATTCCTCAGGATTAGATTATTTAGTTTTCAATTATTTCTAATCTATGCTTCCATGGCCCTTTATTAAATATAATTTATTGCATTGTAGTCTGAAAAGGAAGTGTTTACTGTTTCTACTTTTCTGCGTTTGGTCATGAGGTGCTCATACCTTAACACATGGTCAGTTTTGGTGAAGGTGCCATGTACGTGGAGAGAAAGGTCCACTCATTTCTTTGTTGCTCTGCAGTTGTGTTCAGTCATGTGTGACTCTTCATGACCCCATTTGGAGTTTTCTTGGCAGAGATACTGGAGTGGTTTACCATTTCCTTCTCCAGCTCATTTGACAGATGATAAAATGTAGGCAAATAGGTTAAGTGGCTTAACCAGAATCACACAGCTAGGAAGTACCTGAGGCCAAATTTAAACTCAGGAAGATGAGTCTTTCTGATTCTAGGCCTGGTACTCAATTCACTGGCCATGCAGGAGGACCTGCATTCAGGTCCTACCTCAAGCACAAACAGGTGAGGTGATCCTGGACCTCTGTTCCAGGCTACTCTCTAAGACCATAAGTGGCAGGGCAGATTTTCTCATTGGGAATTCCCTGGGCCATAGAACTGCAGGGCTGGGCAATACCACAGAGTATGTGGGAGGCACTAGGTTGGAATAGCTCAATTCTAGGAAAAGGGACCCTGGGAAAGTCCCACCTCCTCCCTGATGCTAGAAATGTTGCCTACTCTGTTTCTTAGTAACTTGTGGCAGGGAGGGGCTAGGTGGGTGGGGGCAGCATCCTACCTAGGGGTTGGAAGCATCCAGGAGAATTCTGGGAGACTCCTCGTGAATCTGGGGAAATCTGTGACCCTGACTCCTAGCCTGTCCTCTGTCTCTACCCCAGATGCAGACCACTTATGTCCTCCAGGGTTTGCATCTCCAAATCCCACACATTTTCCAGACCCACTTGGACAATGGCAGCAACAACAAGTTTTCCCAGGACAGTAGCAGCTACAGGGTAAGACAAAGTCCCATCCTTTCCAACTGACCCCCCTCCCCACCAAGACCAGGAACTGAAACAGCCTTGCCCTGATCCATAGCCAGCTCCCCAAGGCTTCTGGGAGACAGGAAGTGAGCCTTGGTCAATAGATAGGCTAGGTTAATTCCTATAATTCCACATGAAGGGCCATGTGCAGGGGTGGGGGATGGGGTGGAGAGGTACCAGAACTGGGTCTGACACTTGTTAGCTGTGTAACCTAGGCCAGGCTGCTCCTATTCCCTCATCATCAATTTCCCCATCTGTAGAACGAACTTCTTACTGACCAGGGTCTACTGAAGAATTATAGGTCCATAGGAATTAGAACTAGGAGGAACCAAGAACATCAGAACCAGCAAGGGACCTTGGAAAACAGAACATGTCATGTCAGAGCCGGGAGAAACCTCAGAAAACAGGGTTGGAAGTCACTTGAGAAACACAGAATATCTGAGCTGGGAGGACCCTTAGAACACAGAATGTCAGAGCTGAGAGAGGCCTTAGAACATGAATATCAGAGCAGAGAAGATAGAATGTTAGGCCTGGGAAGGCCCTGGTACCAGGGAATGTCAGAGCTGGGAGGGGCCTTAGAACACAGAATGTCAGAGCTGAGAGAGGCCTTAGAACGTGGAATGTCAAATCTGGAAGGAATCATGGAACACAGAATGTCAGCACCAGAGAGACAGAAACTTGGATATATTCCAAAATGGAATATTGGAGTTGAAAGGGACTTTCAGAAAGTCAGTATTAGAAGGGACCTTAGAACACAGAATGCCAGAGCATCCATAGATATTAGAAATGAAAGCACAGAATGACCATATTAAAAGAGGCCTCAGAGACCAGCTAGTCCAGCCAGTCTCAAACTGTGCTTGGGGAGAGGGTCTCCTGGGGGACCCCAAGACCCTGTCAGGGGGTCCTCAAGGTCAAAATTATTTTCACAATAACTTTAAAATGCTTTTATTTCTTTTGTTTTCTTTGCTTTTTTTTTTTGGAGGGGGAAGGCAGGGCAATTGGGGTTAAGGGACTTGCCCAAGGTCACATGGCTAGTTTTGTGTTAAGTGTCTGAGGCTGGATTTGAACTCAGGTCCTCCTGATTCCAGGGCCAGTGCTCTATTCACTGCACCACCTAGTCACCCCCGATGCTTTTATTTCTAATATGGTAAATATTGGTAGATAGAACTCACATAAACTAAAGCACTTTGGAGGGGGTTCTGCAGAAACTTTTAAGAGTATAAAGGGGCCCTTGGACCAGAAAGTTTGAGAATTGAGGTCCTAGCAGGACCTGTTCATTCTCCTGGTGAGGACACTCAGAGATGGCCAATCAGTTCAATTCATAGACATCTCCCCTTTCTCCAGTGCTCTGATGGTTACAAAGTCCTCCCTCCTGCCAGCCCTGTAGGGAACATTAATAGCCCCATTTTACCTGTGAGAAAACAAGATGCCCAGAAAGGCCAAGTACTTTGCAAAGTTCACACAGCTGTTAAGTGTGTATGGGCCAGGACAGATTCAGGTCTCTTGATTCCAAATCCATCTTTCTTTCCAATTAAATCCCCACCTCCCCTCTGAATTTATTTCCCACATTCTATGAACAGAGCCCTTTACTGGGTCACAGAGAAGGAACAGAGTTAGATTGAGCCTTAGCTCCTGGCTGCACCCTGGGGCTCCCTGGAAGCATCTGCTCAGCTTCCCACTTATTTCTGCCTTCTTCTCCACCTCCCTCTCTGACCTGTGGCTGCTGGAAGATCGGGGGCCTTTACTGGGTCAGGGCATCCTGAGTCTCACCTAACTGGTAACCTGAGCTGGTGTCTTCCATCTAGTCAATAACTGATTAAGGGCTTCCCCTTGCTGTGCTCCTCTGTCCCAAATACCTGCAGACATCCCATCAGCCCATGCACTGGCCCTGACCTGGTTCCCCCCCCCCCCACCCTCTGCTTCTCAGGCATCATGATAGGTCTTGATCTGTTTCCCTCCCTCCCAGTTTCCAGAAGCCTGGCTCCTTTTGGCCAACGTGATCATGGTGCTGATTCTGGTCCCCTTGAAGGACCATGTTCTCGATCCGTTCCTGCAGCGGAGGAAGCTGCTCCCCTCACTTCTCAAGAAGATGGCCCTGGGCATGTTCTTTGGTTTTACCTCCGTCATTGTGGCAGGTCATTCTGGGGAATGGGGTGTGGGGACCCTACTGGGCATAGGGGAGGGTAGCCTGACAGCCACAGTGCAGTGTGGGGGAGCTGAGGCCGGATCTGGCCATCATAGGCAGAGATCCGAGTTGTTCTGTGCCGGTGATGGAGGCCCTAGGGCTAAATCAGACACACCATGGTAGGAAAGATAAAACTGCCCATCCTTGTACTAGAGAACATTATGCCAAGAACTGGGGGCCCTTAGAATGGGGGGCATGGAGTGTGGCAGCTGAATAGGAGTTTAGATGATGGGCCATAAAGTTTCAGACCTAGAAGGGACTATAGAACATAGAACCAAGCATGTCAGAACTGAGAGGGACCTCACAGTTTGGAACACAGGATGTCATAGAAGTCATTGAAGGCTCTAAAATATAGAATGTCAGTGAAGGGTGAGTCATTTTAGGACATATAAGATAGTATGCTGCAGCTAGAAGGGACTTTGGAACATAGAATGTTAGAGCTAGAAGGAACCTTAGAACATGGAATGTCAGAGCTGGGAGGGTACCTTAGAACATGGAATGTCAGAGCTAGAAGGAACCTTAGAACATGGAATGTCAGAACTGGAAGGTACCTTAAAACACAGAATGTCAGAGCTGGGAGGGTATTTTAGAACATGGAATATCAGAGCTAGAAGGAACCTTAGAACATGGAATGTCAGAGCTGGGAGGAAACTTAGAACATGGAATGTCAGAACTGGAAGGTACCTTAAAACACAGAATGTCAGAGCTGGGAGGGTATTTTAGAACATGGAATATCAGAGCTAGAAGGAACCTTAGAACATGGAATGTCAGAGCTGGGAGGAACCTTAGAACATGGAATGTCAGAACTGGAAGGTACCTTAGAACACAGAATGTCAGAGCTGGGAAGGTATGTTAGAACATGGAATGGGAGATCGGGGAGGTTCCTTTAAGGCATATAACTCAAACCCTTCTTTCACAGAGCAGAAACTTGAAGCCAAAGAAGGGTCATGACTAGCCCAGAGTCAAACATAAGGATGACAAAGTTGGGACTCAAACCCAGGTGTCTTGAGAGCAGTCAAGGGGCCTTCCCCTTATACTACCCTCTCCTCTCATGACACAGACAGTCCAAGAGCACAGTCCCTTGCCTACTGGGGCAGGCCTGTGCTGCAGGGTTGTGCCCTCTGATGGGTAAATCAGTACTGTAGATGATGGCTGGGAGGCAGCAGCCCACAGTCCCCAAGTTTCTCAGCCCTGATGACTCCCCAACAGGCATCCTGGAGACCAAGAGGCTCCAACACATTCACCACAATGAGACGGTGGCTCAGCAAATTGGACAAGATGTGTACTTTGCAGCGCCTATGTATATCTGGTGGCAGATCCCTCAGTATCTCCTCATTGGCATCAGCGAGATCTTTGCCAGCATCCCAGGTACCACAGCCATCCTCCTTAATCCCTTCCCTGCACAAATCCAGGAGCCCATCAGGGTTTGTGCATGGGTATCAAAGGAGGGATGGTTGGATGGGGGGCACCATCTTTATTGAAGGTAGACAGATGACTCAGTTGGATCCAGAAGAGGTCAAAAATGCTCCCCAAGTGGGGATCGCTAATTATTCCCCAAAGCAGGAAAAGGGGCTCTCCCTGGATCCCCTGCTTTCTCAAAGAACCACAGATCTCAAAATTGTAAGCAACCTCACAGGGAGGGCCAAGCCTATCTCCAATATGGCCAACAATCCCTCCTCCATCTAACACCTACAGATTTCCAAGGACAGGAAATTTGCCACTTCTCAAGGCAGTCCATTCCACCTGCGTATGGTTCAGGCAGTTTTGCCTTGTGTGAAGCTCTAATCTGCCCCTCGGGAGCACCCGCCCATTGCTTTTGGTCTTGGGTAGGAGTTTGCCAAAGGGCAGAAAGAAATCTGAGGTGGCCACCTGGAAACAAGTAGACATGGTCACAGGGAGATTCTGTAAGGCATGCATGACTGTCTGTCAAAACGGGTAAAGCAAGGACCAAGTCAGTGTGGCTCCAGGAGTGGCCTGTGGGCACCAGGTGAAGCTTTCATGCTTCCCCAGGTCCAACAGGGAGAAAATCTTCACACAGGGCCAGAGCCAAAGTCTTTACTTGTACCCTCTGCAACCCCAACAGAGCCTGGCCCCATTCTAGCTCAGTCACCTGGGGGAGTGCAGAGGCCTGGACCTTCTCTAGAACAGAACCAAGCCAGGCTGTCCTCCAAGGCTCACCAACCAAGGTCTCTGCTCTGATGCTGAAATATGGTCCCTTTCCCACTTCAGAGCTGAGCCAAGAGCCAGTGAGGGAAGTGGGCAGATAAAGGGCTTCCTAGCATCTGTGGCCTGGGCTTGGGGTTTCCTCCCCTGTCCACTCTCCAGCTGCCCTAGCCTCCCCTGTTCCTGCTCTCCCTGTCCTAGGTCTGGAGTTTGCCTACTCAGAAGCTCCCCGATCTATGCAGGGGGCCATCATGGGCATCTTCTACTTCCTGTCTGGGGTCGGCTCAATTCTGGGCTCCGGCCTGGTGGCTTTACTGTCCCTCCCAGCGGGGGGCTGGCTGCACTGTCCCAGGGATTATGGTATGTATGTGTGTTGGATGGGAAGAGGGTGCATGAGTAAAGTTAGAGGTTGGGCCCTTGCCTATTCTGTGCCCTCAGACACCTAAAGCCCCAGATGTGAAGATAAGGCACCCTTGGAAGGAGCCTTGGTGTTAGACAATCATGACCATCAGTTCAGAGGCTCTAGTCCAAACTCCTCAGACGGGAAACTAAGACCCACAAAAGAGAATCGGCTTGCTCTGTCCCACACTGAGGGAGCCGCAGGGCCAGGGTCCCAACCCTGCTCCTCCTTCCCCACACTGTGTCTGATGTTTAGAAGAGGTGAGGAGCAGGGCGTCCATCAGACAACCCAAAGGAATCCCCTTTCTTGGGGGCAAGGGGGAGGCCAGACTGACTCTTAGGGAGAGGAGAAATCAAGGGGCAAGCGGTAGTGATGTCAGAGCATCACTGACACCCCGGATTCAGCAGCCAAGGTGTGTGAGGGTCAGGGGGTGGCCCCACACCTTCCCTTCCCAGAGGGGGAGCCCAGGGAAGTTTGATGACTTGTGGGTGGTGTCATGAGAGATCTGAATCCAGACCCGCTGTCTCTGCCTGGTCCCTCTTGGGCTTTCGAGGGCAGGGGCAGGGGCCTAGTATGCTCGATCCTGTCTTGCAGGAAACATTAACAATTGCCGGATGGATCTCTATTTCTTCCTGCTGGCTGGCATCCAGGCTGCCACTGCCCTCCTCTTTCTCTGGATTGCCAACCGTTATGAGCGGTCAGCTCCCACTCCGACCTGCCGCCGCTGCCCTGGGAGAGAGGGTGGCTGAGGGAGGGCTCCAAGGGCCAGGCCCGACCAGAGTCACAAGAGACAGGCCCCATATTTCCTTTCCACTTTATTTTGTACCCCACGCAAGAATAAAACATTTGTCATAAATAACAGGGCGCCAGCCCTTCCTCACCCCACAGCAATGAGACAGGAAGCGGGGAGTGGGCAGTCAGGGCCTCAGGGGGGCAGGAGTGACAGGCAAGGAGATGGGACGGCTTGGTTCAGCACCCCCAAGAGAGATGTCTGCAGATGGGGAAGGGCGTTCTGGCTCCCGCCCGCAGGACTTCGGGCCTAAGTCCCCAGGCTGGGCATCAGGATCATGGGACTGGAGGTCAGGAGCTACCCCGGATTCTCTCCATGTAGCTTCTCAGCTCTTCAGGGTCCCTCAGCCCCATGTCCTCACACACCCAGCGGATGTCATCCTCCCCGGCCACCAGAATGGACTGCACTGCGGGGGCTGCAGGCTCCTCGGGGGGCCGGGCTGCAAAGGTCACAAACTCCACCCGCTTCCTCCGGCCCCCCGGCTCCTTTCGGGGCAGGGTGGCCCCCAGGGGTGGGGCAGGGTCCGGGCTGCCTCCTCCCCCTCCTCCCCCCTCACAGTGGCAGCCTCCCTCCCCTGGGGCCGGAGGGGCCGGGCTGGGGGGCCTCTCTTCCCGGGGGGGTCGCCGGTCCAGCTGCCGGCTCAGTTCCTCCTGATCCGTCCCCAGCCAGACCCAGTTGTGGGGCTGGGGGGAGGTGGGGCCCCCAGAGGCAGGGGCATCCGGGGGCTCTTTGCGCTGGTACCGCAGCACAAAGACCACGCCGTTAACAAGGAAAATGAAGATGGCCAGGCAGAAGATGCTGAGCAGGGCGTAGAGCCCCAGCTCCAGGTCCGTCACCCTCTGGGGGGCCCTCACCATCTCTTCCTCCTCCTCCTCCTCGTCTTCCGCCTCCTCCCCAAGGTCCTCGGGACGCTCAAACTTGCTCCTCAGTCCCCCCTCCCCCCTGGGCCCCTGCCGCCTCCCCCCTCCCCCGTGGCTCTCAGTGACCGGGGGCACAGAGGCGACCGGGGGGACCTGCTCGTGCTGCTGCGGGGGGACGGGGGGCGCCCCCAGCCACGCCGTGGCCGAGGCCAGCGGGGGCCGGTGTTTGCCCCGGCGGCAGGACTCCGGGGAGTGCAGTCCCACCTGCAGAGGCATCCCCTCATCGGCCCCTCCACTCACCAGCCCCCCAAAGAAGGCCCCACGCTCCCCGCCAGGGAGTGCCGAGAAGGCTCCCCGCTCCTCAGTGGAGACTGCCAGGGCCATGTCCCTGTGGTCAAACAGCTCTGCTGGAGCCAGGGTGTGGTCCGAGAAGGCCAGCCATAGGGAGAAGGCGACTTCCTACAGGGCCACGGGGGAGGGAGATGCCACAGCATGGGAGACCAGAGACACACAGACACCACCCATGTGGACAGACACACAGAGACCCACACGACCACGAGATAACACGGAGAAGCGAACAACAGGGAGAGAGGCCAGTTAATCGCCTACCTGCCTTCCGGCCCCTCCCCTACACTCCAGAGGGGGCCCAGGGCCAGGGGCTGACCCTGCGGTCATTAAAAGGCCTCCCTCCTCCCTCTCTCCCCGCTACCTCCATCTTTCTCTCTGTGGGGCCCCTGACCCTGTCTCCCTCTGGGGAGGTTGGCCCTGCCCATCCATGGACCCATCTCCCACCCTGGCCTTCACCTGTTTCAAGCCGGGTGGAGTAGTGTGGGCCCAACAGGTTGCAGTGATCTCCCCAGGGTGGGCAGCGCCCCGGCTCAATGCCAATGAGATGCTCATCACTGGCTGTACCCGAAGTTCCAGCACAGAGACCTTTTCATCTGTCACAGACAGAGTCTGTTCCCCAAGGATGGAGTCAGAAAGTGGTGAACGGACCTAAGGCAGGAAGGAGAGCTGAAGGGGGAGGTGGAAGGCTCTAGGCCCCACACCCCCACCCCCTGTCAGCTATTCCTTGCCCCATCCTCCCCACACTCCCTCTCACCTCCAAGGAAGTAACCCCTGGCTCCCGTCCAACCAGTACACTGCCCCCCTCCAGAGTGGCCACTCGGGGGTCCTGGACACGGGCATGGGGTGAGACAAGGTGAGACACATCCAGCAGCCAGTCGGGGCCCAGGAGATAAGTAAGATGGCGGCCTCCATCTTGAGGATGGGCAACGAAAGGAACAAGGAAGCGGACACCAGCGCGCTGGTACTGTAGCCGGCAGCTCCGGGCCCGCCGGTCTGCCTCCTCACCTCCTTCCTCGGGCTCGGTGGGGGCACTACCCGGACAAGGACAAAGCGGTCAGTGGAGGACAATGGCCTGGAACTCCCCTCTCCAACCCATACCCAGTCCCCTCTTCAATCAGCCCAAGCTATTCTCACCCCATGTCCATTCTAGGATAGGTCCCTTGATAGTATCTACCCCTATCCGTCACTAGTCTACACTGGCCTTATTTCCTGCTCCTGAAGGGCAGAATCCAGAGGTTCTTAACCTGAGGTCTGTGAACATCTGATAACTTCATTTCGTAGAATTGGTTTTTTTTTAGATGCCATGTGGTTTAATTTATGCCTTTAAAAACATGGTTCTGAAAAGGGATTCCTCAGTTTCCCCAGACTGCCCAAGGGGTCCGGGACACACAAAAAAGGTTTTCCCTGAGGTTACAGGATCACAAGATTGGAGGTTTAGAGTTGGAGGGTGTCTTAGAAATCATGACCTGGTACAAAGCTCGAGGAAAATGAAGCCCAGTGCTTTCCCCAAGGTTCCCCTTGAACTCAGCCTTGCTAAGAGTCCACAAGAAGCGACCATGTTGGTAAGGGGTCTTGAGGCAATAGGCTCGTGGCTGGAAGGGACCTTGGGGTCCTAGACCAGTGGCAGAGCCAGGGTTCTGGAGGGTTATGGCGTTCTTGAACAGTCAAGAAGGCAGAGTCACAAAACAGGGCAAAGATCTCCACCAGCTCCTTCTGACCAAGAGGCAGAAGAAGGGAGGGAGTTATTCTGGTGACTGCCACCCTGCAGCCCAGCGCAGTCCCTCCCATCCAGAGGCTCTCCTCTCCAGCTCCGGCCGGATCCTGAAACCTCCTCTCTGTTCCCTCCAGTGTCCAGGCTGTGCAGACAGCTGGGCACCCCAGCCAGACTCCTGAAATGCACTGGTTACCCATGGTTACCCAATGCATCCTGGCTCACCTGGTGGCCGGCCCAGGGACCCTCCAGCCTCAGACTTGCTCCCACCTCCTCTCTGTTCCCTCCAGTGTCCAGGCTGTGCAGACAGCAGGCCAACCCAACCAGACTCCTGAAATGCACTGGTTACCCAATGTGTCCTGGCTCACCCGGTGGCCGGCCCAGGGACCCTCCAGCCGCGGACTTGCTCTAGGGTGGTGTCTGTCATTTCGATTCGCAGCGGCAACAGCGGAGCCCACACAGTCACTCGGAGTGAGGCCCGGAGCCGGCGCCACCAGAAGTCCACCTGGACCCCCCGTGCCCCCTGGCTCTCCTTGCCTTCCACGAACACCTCATCACAGGCTTCTGACACCTGGAGGGCGGCAGCGGGCTCAGGAGGGCAGCATACACCTGGGCAGGTGGCTGACCAAGTGGTGAGGGTGGCTGAGAGCTGGGAGGGAAAGGCCATCCAACCTAACCTAATTGTACAGAGGAGAGACCCCTGTGGGGGACGTGGCCCCAAAGACTCAGAGCTGGAAGGAATCTCAGCAACCGACTACCTCAACCCTCTCATTTCTCAGAGGGGAGCACAGGGAAAACTACAGAGAAAGTGGCTTCCCCAAGGTCATAGGTTTAGAGCAACATGACACGCGGAAGACAGCACCAGACTTGGAATCAGGAAGATCTGTGTTTGAGTCCTGCCTCTGACACTAGCTGGTTGACTCTTGGCAAGTCACTTCATCAGTCTGCCTCAGTTTCCTCTACTGTAAAATGAAGATCTCAGACCCAGTGGCCTAGCTCTAAATCTATGATCACCTGGAAAGAACCTCTGAGACCACGAATTCATCTTCAAAAGAGGAAATGTAGGCTCTGGGGCAGAGAAGAGGAAGGTTACTATATTTCAAGTGGTGGAGACCAGCCTCTGACCCAGGACTTTGGACTCCAAATACACCACATGCTTTCCACTGCACTGAAATCCACTGATTTTTCACTGACATGTCTATTGTGCTTTTCCTCTCCAGACTTATCTTCTTGATTACCTTTCATCTGGGCTGATATTCAAACTAGTCTGGGCTCCCCGAGCACACATACACTGGCTGGGGGGCTTCGGAGAAAAGTCTGAGGGGCAGGCGGAGAGACCAAGAAGACCAACCTTCGATGAAACACTGGCTGTAGTCAGATAACGAGGAGCCACAGTACTGGATTGTCGTTGTGGTTGCTACCAAGTCCTGGCCTGTTTTTTCCCCATAGCTCAGTCCTAATCCACACCACTGAGAGCAGACCTTTCACATGGCCTTGTTTGGAGTGTCTGGACGGAGTCCAGAAACAGGTGGAGAGCCTGTGGCCTCGAGGCCACATGTGGCCATTTAGGGGTGTGGCCTTTTGACTGAGGTCAAGCTTTACAGAATAAATCCTTTTTTGAAGGGGATTTGTTCTGTGAAGTTTGGATTCAGTTGGAGGGCCGCACTTGAGGACCTAGAGGGCTCCATCTGGCTTCCAGTCTACAAGGTTCCCTATTCCTGGTCCAGACAAAAGGGACCAGGATGGAAAAAGGGTCTTGATGCTGTAGGTGAATAAATGAAAGGGACTTTAGAGGCCATCTGGTCCACACCCCTCATTTTAATAGTTGAGGAAACTGAGGCCTGAAAAAGTGAATCGGTTTGACCAAGGTCACATGGAAAGTGAAGGCCAGCCTTTGAACTCAGATCCTCTGATTCCAAACCCAGCATTCTTTCCACTGTGTACCACGCTCCATGAAGTTGAGCTGAAGGGATGGGGGCCTCGTAGCTGGTGGAGGAAGAGATCTCCCTGGAGGGCTCAGTCCGTTCTGCTTGGCCCTAGCGAGCAGAACCAGGAGCAGTGGGGTGGGTGCCGGGAAAGATTCCTTGGACCTGTCCAGGGGTGGAAAAGGCTTCCTGGGGAGGTGGTGGGCTCCCCCTTTTTGGAGACCTTTGAGCAGAGTCTGAATGGCCCCCTTGTGGGGAGGACCCTGGGGGGATTCCGTCTGGGAGAAGCTTTTCCTCTGAAGGGGGAAGGAGCCTCAATTCTGGGTAGGGTAGAGGTATGGGCACAGCAGGCAGGTGCTGGGACAGGGGCCGAGAGGGGGACGCACGCCCTCACCTGAAGGACTTGAGTGTTGGCCGACTCACAGCCCACCTGCTCAGTGACCTCCACTACCGCTCCACCCAGCTCCACGGTGACCAGGCGTATGGGCACTCTTCGGGGAACGCCAGTCAGGGGGGAGGTGTTCACCAGCTCCTCGGTCTGCGAGGCAGGGAGGGGGTTAGATCAACCACTAGCAGGGTCAGTTGACTAAAGTTCCTATGCCTATCCTATGGTCCTCAATTCAAGGTTTTTTCCTAGGGCCCAACACACCCCTGATGCCATCCTGGCAACCATATGGGGGCCTGACACTGAATTCTGGTTCCTTTGCACACACTGACTCCTGGACTTTCCTAGAAGAGTCCCTTGCAAGATGCCTGGCATACATCTTCTCTTTCTTGTACTTTACAACCAGAAGGACCCCCAGGTACCTTCCTGGCATGCCCCTAGGACAGGAAGAAGGTGAAACTCACGGTCCTAAGGTGGTGGCTGTGAATAGGCAACCCCACCCTAGCCCACCCCATGGTCTGTTACCTTTGCCATTGGGACGAGGGCCCGGATATCCCGCTCAGACACCAGGATCTCCCACACCATCTTATCCTTCTTGGCCTCAGGGACCTGGCTTGGGTATTCCAGCTGCCACGTGACAGGACGAGTGGATGATGTGGCCCCTGTGCTGTTCTCCACGGCAAAGTCCACCCACAGGAACTCTGAGAATCCAGGTAGGCTTCCAGGAGGAGGAGAAAAGTCAAACCAGGACTCTCCATTCTCTCCCTCAATCACATCTCCTTCCTCACACTGGATCCTAGCCCTCCTGTTTTCTTCCAGTCTCCTAAAAGAATGCCACGAAACAACAGCAGCCCACCCTGCCACCTTCTAGAACTGGCCCTTCCTCCTCTGGTCAGCATTTCCACCCATGCCCCATCTCTAAATAAGTGGTTCTCCCCTACAAGAAGTACCCTTAATCTGATCTTCCCTTCTCCCTCTAGTCTTCAATCACCCCCATCAACTGGCTCCTTTCCTATTGCCTTCGAATACACCCAGATCTCCGGCATTCTTTACAAACCTTCAGTAGACCCTCCCAGCCCGTTCACTACCACCTGGTATGTCTGACCTCTCAGACAAAGTCCTCGAGTCATGTCTGCCCAGCCTCTTTCCCTCTTCTCCAAGCTCTCTACAATCCGGCTCTTCCTCCTCCAAAGTCACCAAGGGTCTCTGGGTGGTCAGCTCTAACGGCCTGTTCTCAGGCCGTGTCCTTCTTGACCTTCCTGCAGCCTGTCACAGCGCTGCCCCCGCCTCCTCCTCCTCCCTGGGCTTTCAGGACCCTGATCTCTCCGGGTTCTCCTCCTTCCCAGTCACCATTTCCGGATCGTCACGTGGCTGTTTTCACAGCCGCTTCTCGACCATCTCCTTTTTCTCTCCAGGCTCTCTCAGCTCTTACAGGCTCACCATTCTCCTCACTACGCAGGGGACACCCAGATCTACAGAGCCCACTTGGTTCTCTCGGGAGCTCCAGGCTCCAATCACTTGTTGCTTGTTGGACTTTATCCCAAACTCCCTATGTCTGAAACAAAACTTGTGGCCTCTGGCCTCCCACGCCCCAACCCTCCGTCCCTTGTCCAACCTTTCTCGCTCTAGTCAAAGGCACCACCCAGTCTGCAGCCTTGGCCCTCTCCTGCACTCTTTACCCACTCCCACATAACACTGACACCCACAGGGGCCATCGTAATTCAGACCCTCATGACTGCTTGCCTCCTGACTGCCCTCCCTGCCTCAAATCTCTCCCCGCTCCAATTCACCTTCTGTGTATCTGCCAGAGGGATCTTCTTACAAGTTTGACCACGTTAGCCTTCTCCCCACTCAAGAAACTCTGGTGGTCCCCTAGTAGCTCCAGATATTAAATCCTCTCTTGGGCATTTAAAGCTCTTCCCAGCCCCACCCCTTCCTACCTTTTCCAGTCTTTCAGCATATAACTCCTCCCTACAAACTCTATGGTCAAGCCATACTGGCCTGCCTGCTCCATTTCCCAACTCCATGTCTGCAGGCTGTCCTCCATGCCTGTAATGTACTCGCTTCACCTCTGTCTCCTGGAATCACCAGCTTCCTTTAAAGCTCCACTCCTACTTTGTGGGAAAGGCCTTTCCCGATCCCCTCTGCTGCCACTGTCTTCACTCCCCCAAACTATCTCAGAATCATTTTGTACCAATTTTGTATATAATTATTCATGTATGTGGTTTGTCTATACCATGAGAATGTGAGCTCCTTTGGGGAAGGACCTGTACCTCTTTTGTCTTGGTACTTGGTACCAGCACCTAGTACACAGGCAGTAACAAAATCCTCTGGGATAGTGGGGGCCAGTCCTACCTGGTGTCTGACCACTTAGGCCCGGCAGCTTGACAGGTAATGAGCACCGTGTGATGTCTGGAGCCTTTTAATTTTTCCAGTTTGACCGTCCATAGGGAGGGGTGAGCAGGACGGGCAGCTGTCACTTGTAGTCCCTTCTTGACCTTGATCCTGGAGACAGCAATTAGAGTCATTTACCTGTGCCGTGGTCACATAAACTGAGCCCGAGCTAGGCATCGTGGAAGGATGGGAGAAGGTGGGAAACTGGGAACACGACCCCCATTCTCAAGGGGCTAATGGCTTGAGGAGGGAGAGAGGAAATGTGTGGAAAAGGCTTAAGAGACCTTTGTGAACCAACCCACAAATGAAGGCAAACTAGGCACGGCATACAAATAATACCTGTCTATACTATTACCACTGAGTACTGAAATTGGGGGTGGAGCAGGTCAGGGAGACATTCACGGAAGCCCAGAGGTTAGAAGACCTCTGCACATAACACAGAGTACATCAGAGAGAGGAAAAAGCTCAAGACACAGAATGCCACAGCTGGGCTGGAGACCTTAGAACACAGAACATCCCAGCTGGGAGGGACCTTAGAACACA
>NW_027187239.1:1282711-1287572 GCF_028583685.1 Petaurus breviceps papuanus
CTTAGAACACAGAACATCCCAGCTGGGAGGGACCTTAGAACACAGAATTTTAGAGCTGAAAGGGGCCTGAGAACACAGACACAGGAGTCCAGACTGCTTCCAAGTCAGCTGGTACCAACTTGCTGTGAGCCTCCAATCTGCTTCTCTTCTCTGCCTATACATTCTCACTTGGGGATCCTGTTAGCTGGTTTTTGAGCCTGAGGAAGCTGGCACAAAGAAGTGGGATGGGGTGGAGGTGGGGAGTCCCAGGAGACTCACCAAAGCATTAGGGAGTTATCGGTAAAGTTGTGCCTCAGTAGGATGGTAGCATTGAAGGACTGCCCAGGCCTCATGAGGGCATCGGAAACTCGAAGGATGACAGCATCGTCGAGGGGCACCTCTTGCTGGCGAGGGGGATCAGCCTGCTGGATCTCCACCCATCCCACGGGCAGGGGCCGATCTGGGGGAATCCCTTCCCCAGCTGGAGCACACTGCCCGGGGGCCTCTGCCGCTGGCTCCAAGGTATAGGCCAGCTCAGCTTTGGTGGTGGCAATGCTTGAGAACCAGTGCCGTGGAAATTCCATCTCTACCACACAAGCACCCAGCGATGGCTGGAGAAAGGTGAGAGAACCCCCAATCTCTAAGCCAGACCCCTGCTTTGGGAGAGCCAATCATCCCAAAGGCAGCTGAATCTCGGCTGAGCCTTAATCTCAGCCAAGGTACCAAAACACCCTGTGGATGGGGGACCCAGTCTCTTTCCTACTACTCATTCATTCCTATGATGACCCATTCCCAACTCCATTACATTTCTGCCATCCCTTGAGAATTCCCCCAGGTCCACAGTACGATGCAGTCAGGGCACCCCACTCACTTGGAAGCGACAGGCTTGATGTATAGTGCCCAGAGGGTGGATGGCATGGAGTCGGGCACAGGGCAGATTTCGGGGGCCAGGCTGCCAGTCCTGCCCTTTGAGGTAGAAAAGGACCCGGGCATGGGGGTCCACTGGTGTGAGTACAGTCTCCACCGACACAGCCCGCACATCCCAGGTGGCGAGCAGACCACTGGGATCTGTGGCCCAGGCTGGCACAGCCTGGGGGGTAGAAAGAAGAGACTGGGTCAGACCTAGGCACCAGAACAGCAGGGTGCCATCTCTAGCCAGGGAAAAGGATCTTAAGGAACCTGAGAAAGTATCTGACCCAACTGACTTATTTTTACCCAGGAGAAAACTGAGGTCCAGAGGCAAGTGAGTCACCCACAGTCACAAAGGCAGGATTTGAACCCACACCCTCTTTCTTCAAATCTAATACCTCTCCACTGTGGCACACATCTCCATTACTCCTACTAAATGGGCAGGGCCTGAAGCCAGCCCTGCTGGATCTTGGGCTCTGGGAGCGTCTCTCTGCTCGTAGCTCCCACCTCCCAAAGCTTGTCCCTGGGGGCAGGTCCCTTACCTGCTGGGTAGTGAAGGGTGGGTAGGATGCCCGGAAGAGGGGCTGGGCTGTAGGTCTGGGTTGGAGGAGCAGGAAGGTCTCAGAACGGGAGCCCAGTGAGGAGTTGGAGGGAGGATAGTGCCCAACCTGCTGGAGGCGGAAATACTCCGGGGCCTCTAAGAGTTCCAGAGTGGCTGGCAGGTAGATAGGGTCAGGGGGCTCAGTGTCCCCACTCGCTAAAAGGGGAAAGAGCAGAGAAGACAGTGGCTGAGCAGGGTTGGGGCAGAGGAAGCCAAGCAAGCAGTGGCCTTCCCTAGTGAAGGCCTGGGCTTAGCTCAGAATCACAGAATCCTAGGGTCTAAGGCGCAGTACAGAGCATTTCATACAAGCCACCCCTGAGCCCGAATTCCACCTGTAACATCTTGCACTGTCCATTTCCAGTGATGGGGAACTCACTGCTTCCCTAGATACCTGTGCAAACTGTCCTTCATAACCCACTCCGTCCATGTCACTGCTTCCCCAAGCTTCCCTTCTGGCTGAGCTGGGAAGGCAAGATTAGTATGGCTCCTGAGGTCCTGAGGGACCCTGCTCTTTGGAAATAACAATGATTGCCATATCTGTAGGACTTTCTTCACAGCCTCTCCAACTTCCATTAGGGAGGCAGTGAAATTATTATTATCTCCATTTACTAGACCAGGAAACAGGCTCAGAGCAGGGTAAAAACTAAGGGGACGTGGGTGAGATTCAGGATCAAAGGATAATCAAGAATGCCCTCTCCCTTAAGGCTGGGGATGCCTGCCCTTCTAGAAGGTGGGATTGGTAAGAAAATAGGGTCACAAAACCTGACTTTTAGTTCTGCCTAGACTAGTGAGGCATGGCTTGACATTAGTACATCTGGGGGGAAAAATATGGGGGTCTTAGTGGACCACAAAAACTCATTGTGAGTCAACCATGTGATATGGCACCCAAAAAGATGATGTAATTTAAGGCTGCCTTAAGAAAGTCCTGGAGCTCAGGACTAGGGAGATGGGAGTCTTGCCATCCACTGCCCTGGTCAGACCTCATCTGAAAAGCTAGAGAATGTCCAAGAGAAGGCAACTAGGAGGGTGAATGGCTTTGAGTCCAGGCCATGTTTGGATGGGCTTGGCCAGAGAGGAAGACTTGGGGGGGGGGGTATAACTGTCTTTGAGTATTTGAAGGACTGTCGTGGAAGACGGATGCACTTTGTTCTATTCGGTCCTAGGGGACTTAATGAGGAACAATGACTGGAAGTGACAAAGGGGGAAACCAAGACTTGATGTCAGGAAAACCTTCCTAATGATGTGAGCTTTCAGAAGCAGGTGGAAGGTGGAGGCCTTCAAGCAAAGTCTAGAGGCCTCCCCCCAGCCCTTTCAGGGATTCTGCTACAAGGGAATCCTTGTTCAGGGCAGGTCAGGCAGATGGCTGCGTGGGCAGCTTTCTTACCTGTCTGAGCCTCAACTTTCCCATCTGGAAAGAAGGGATAATAACACCCGCCATCCCTGCCTGTGGGGTGAGTGACGGGGCGGATCCAATGCCAGGGCCTTGATGCATGGGAGAAGCATTTCAAAGGATTGCCCAAGTGCTGGGGTCGAAGGGAGGGGAGCAGATGGCTGAAAGATGCCGCCTCTAAGATCTCAGTCCCCTCCAAGAAGGAGGGAGGCCCTGTCTGGAATGGCGTGCCCAGGCCTGAGAACTTCCCCTCCCTTTCTCCATGTTCCAGGCCCTGGAGCCAAGCACGTAACAGGTGGATGGTCCTATGGAGGCCCCTCAGTCCCTTGTTCCCTCCCACTCAGCTGTACTTCCCAGCTCTTGATGAGGAGCTTTCAACCCTGCCCTCAGACCTCCTCCTGCTCCCTCCCCAGCTGGCATTAACTCAGGCGGGTTACTCTCTCCCATGTTTCCCATCTGCCCTAGAATGGGATCATCCTGCTGTGTTCCCTGGGGAAAGCTCAAGGACCTCCAGCCGTATCCCCATCCAGCCACATAGAGAAACAGGGTTGATATTCCACAAAGACATCAAGGTCCCTCAGTGGGGAAAAGGCTTCCCCAAATAATTGACATAGTACACTCAGACTTCCAAACCTCATTATATCATTTGTCTAACAGGTGGGTAATGGTCTCCTCCTCCCTCAAGGTAATGCACACCCTCTTTCTCTCCTTCCTTCCTACTAGGAAGCAAAGGACCAGTGAAGACCAGGTGGAAAAAAGGGCTCCTGAGGGGCATGACTGCTGTCCTATGGGGTCTCCCAGGAGCACAAGATACAATGAGACCAGCTATCAAAGGCAGGAAAGTGAGGGACAGAATCCAGGGGATGCTTCCTCATCTGAAAATGTAGGCAAGGGCTACGTCCCAGGTGCTAGGGCCCCTTGGAAGGACACTGAGCAGTCCAGTCTAAGTATTTTCCTGGGGTAAAAGCCGAGGATGAAGGCAGAGCTATCTGAGGTATCTGGGAAAAGAAGGGTCGGACCCCAGAAGCCAGAGGCATCTAGAGGAAAGAAAGGTCGAAACCCTGGAGGCCGGAGGTGTCTGGGGAAAAGAAGGGTCGGACCCCCGAGGAACAGAGGAGTCTGGGGAAAAGAAAGGGTCAGACCCCTAGAGTCCAGAGATGTCTGGAGAAAAGATCGGACCCTTGGAAGCCAGAGGACCAGGGAAAGGAAGGAAGCTGCCCTAGGCTCGGGGATGCCAGGGAGTCGCTTGGGTGGGGAGGAAAGGTGGTGCGGTCAGAGACCCTGATGTCAAGGGGTTGGGTCCAAGTATAAACGCGAAGGAGTTGGGGGAGCAGTGCTCCTCAGCCCCGCAGGCGAGACTCGTCCTCTGGGGCCTCCCGCCCCAGCAGCCCCCGTAGCATGCGGCAGCCCGCCGAGGGCTCCCCCATTCCGCCCCAGGGGCCCCCTCACCTCGCACAGTCTCCAGCGCGAGCAGGGCCAGCCAGAGGCAGCCGAACCCGGGACGCCCGGGACCCCGCGGAGGAGCGCTTCGGGGGCTGCCGGCGCCCATGCTCCCGGCACAAGCTTCAGGGGGCGCCGCTCCGGCCGCCAGGCATGCCCAGACCGCGACGCCTGCGCTGCCCGCCTGGCCCCGCAGCCCCCGGGTAGCCGCTGCTCCGAGCCGAGCAGACAATGGAGCCCGAGCAGGCGGGCGGCGGGGGAGGGACCCAGCCAGGGACGCCCCGCCCCCGACCCGCCGGGTCTTAGCGCCCGCGTCTACCGGCCCCACCGCCGGCCCGGCGTCCAGGCTCCTCCCGGCCCCAAGCCCCCGCCCCTCGGGGGCCCAGTTCGGGAGGGGAAACCTACCAGGGCCGGGGGTAGGAGGGGGGAAAGAAATCGACCACAGGGAAAGGGGGGCCTCGAGAACATGAGAGAGATCGTGGGCGTGCGTGTGTGCACTAGGAGAATGCCTAGGGTGGGAAGGCTTGTCCTAGGGGTGTGTG
>NW_027187239.1:1287582-1329969 GCF_028583685.1 Petaurus breviceps papuanus
GCGCGCGTGTGGGGACATCTGGGGGTGTACAAATGGGTGTGCAAGAGCGCTAAAAGAGTAAACTGGAGGGAACGCAGGGGGGGGGGCGTGCGTGCAGCACCTGAAGGAAGGCGTATGTGTGTGCAAGCGCGCAACGTCTGGAGGCAAGGCTTGCTCTAGCTGCGTGCTGCGTGTGTGCTAGCACAGGAGGAAGCGCTCGGCCCAGGTCGGGGGGAGGGCGGAACAGCACCTGTTGAGGGCTGGCTTGGGGAGGGGGAGCGTACGTCTGTCCCAGGCAGGCATGTGTGTCTGCATAAGCTGGAAGGCTGGGCCAGTCAGCTCAGCCAATCTCCTCTCCCTCTCCCCACCGAATCCTCAATCTTCGCCCGAAACCGTGAACCCCTTTTGCATTGCGCAGGCGCAGCCGTGCTGCTCTGGGAGGGTCCGGGTGGGCCCCTCTGAGGGGCTGCAGCAGTCCCAGCCCCGCGCCCTCCTCCGAGCTCCCCCTGGTGGCAGCGATTGGAACTAAGAGGAGGTTTCGCCCCGCCCCCGCCCCGGCACTAAGCCTTTCACTACCCCCTGCTGTGAAAGGGGGAAAATTCAAACCAGGAAAGGAGGGGGTTGGGGGTAAGTTGGGAAATCACTAGCCACTCGGAGACTTTGATTAAACATGTTTTATATGGAACAAGATAAAATAGCGTGCATTTGTTTTTTTTAATTTAAAACCCAATGAGCTTCAATACAAAGAGATGCTTGCAGCTGATTCCTCATCAGTCCCTGGGCATTTGCTTCAGGGCACTGTCAGACAGAGCCCCACCCGCCGCTGGGCCCCTCACCAGGCTCCCCCCTTGGCCTCATCTCTCCCAGTGGTGGTGGCCACCTTCTTTCCAGGCACCCTGTTATTCACAGGTCCCTGGCTGGCAGTGATGCTGGCGGGGAGGGGGGTGATAAGGAAGCTGGTTCTCCCCAGAGAAGCCTTGGGAGCTCGGGGTGGGGGGGTTCTGATGGATCCACTCCACGGGACACCTATTCCTCACAGGCTCAGGGCAGAAGTGGACAGGCTTGCTCAGTGGGGGCTCTTTGGCTGGCAGTGTCTGGATTCCAGGAGGCTCCGCCCCTCTCGACTCCAAAGACACCATGATACACATTCCTAGGTACAGCAGGCAAGAAGCAGGCACTGCTGGCTTGATTGAAGGCACTTGTCACAGACTTTATACCCACCCCGGCCCCTAAGACCTCTGGGGGCTTCTGTTTCCAGCTATCCTCACTCAGCCAGCTCATGTTCCTCCCCACTGGGTGGTGGTGCACAGGACACATGAAGCTGCCTGCAGGATGCAGGCCGGGAGGGCGAAAGGGAAGCAAAGAAGGAGGCAAAAGTGAGAGGGGGCAAGGGCACCAAAGGGGGGTTCCCAGGACAGCAAAGAGAAAGAGGAGGGGCATGCTGCCTGAGGTCCATCCATGCCACGAGTGTCTGGAGGTCTTCATGAAGGCCACGGCAGTGGTGTGTTTGAAGGACAGGAACAGGAGGTGGAGAATGGTCAGGGCCTCCCCCAACATTCCATGGCCCCGCTGGGCTGGGGGGCCAGGGAAAGCTTCTCTAAAAAGCCTCTTTATAAAGAAGAGCCCCCAAGGAGGCGAGAGGGATGGGGAGAGAGCGGGGGCATTGGCCCTCATCTCCTGGCGGGGTAAGGCGGAGGGCTCCGGGATCCAGAAGCAGCTCAGCTCTTTGGTGTGATGACAGTGGCAGTGACATCTGGGGCTCCCTCGCCTCTGCCCCAGGCCCCCTCACTCCTCAGCGCCCCGGGAGGCCTTGGCGGCTCTCCGCTGCCTCCAGCGGAGTTCCTCCACCTGCCTTTCCAGGCCCCGAATTTTGGCCTCCAGCTGGGCTCCTGAGGCCCGGCTGCCAGTTAGCCGGCTTAGCAGGGCATACAGGCTCAGCAGCCCCAGCAGCATCAGGGCCCGGATGGAAGGGTCTGGCACAGACTTGACCACAGCCACAAACCCCACAAGGAAGATGACCAGCTTCAGGCCCCACAGGATCCGGCCCAGCAGAGCCAACAGCAAGCCCAGGAGCAAGACCAGCACCCAGTAGGCAATGAGAGACCCCACTCCCCACAGGAGGAAGGTCTGTACTTGGCCAGGGCTGAGCTTCAATCCTTGGGTGAGGTGGTCACCTAGGAGAGGGAGGCAATTGGAGCATTAGCAGAACCCACAGAGAGAGTGCCAACAATACTCCAAAAGCCTCGGGGGGTGGGGGTGAGAAGGGCCCCGTTTAGGGACAGGGGAAGATACCGATCCCTCAAAGGAGTAAACCTATTACTGCAGCCTCCCTAGGCCGAGAATCTTCCCCCAGGACAGCTAGAAGCATGAGAGGCATCAAAGTGCTTGGAAACAGAGCCAACCCCTGCCCCATCCCCTTCAGAAAAGCAGGCACCAGGCCCCTGTTTTCTGGCCTGGCCTACCCAGCTAGTCCTTCCCCTCCTTACCATCTAGCCCCATGACATTCAGGAGCTGTGCAGAGATCCCAGACAGAGCAAAGAAAGCCACGGAGATGGCTGAGGAGATGGCCCATAGTGCTTGAGACATGGTCTAGGAGAGAGGAGAAGGCAGGATGAATCCGGGGAACAGCTGTGCCCTTCTCCCCACTGGAGGCAGGACCAAACAAAAATTCAGTGACTTTTAGATCCAGCGGCAGTCATAGTTCTAGCTATACTGAGATGGGGGGGTGGAAGGACTGAAGTAAAAAACAAACCCCAGACAGGGCAACTCTCCCAGGGTCCAGCTCTATCTACCGAAGAGTTTCTTAAGCAGCAGCAGGGAGGGGTCCCAAGGGCTCCATGGAGAAAAGGCCAGAGGACTGTGAACTTGGCTGGGGCAAGAAGGACATCTTTATTTTCAAAAACCTCTAAGTGAAATGTGGCATATCTCCCTTCAACCATCAGTGTGGGCCACAAACCACGGTAGCATCAGGCTTCACCAGGCTGACTGCCCAAGGGCCCAGGGCACAAGGAAGGTGAAGGTCCCCTGCCCTAATGAGGGATGATGATGCCATGTGTCCAGCTAGTTCCCCAGCCTGGGATTCTGGACAGGTCAGTTGCAGCTTGGTTAATGGTGATGGAAGCAGGAATAGAGGCCTTATTTTATGTCTACCAGTCCTGACTATCACCAAGGTCAGCATGGGCCTGCCTTCTCCCCATCAGAGGGATCCTGGAGGCTTAGGAGGTCCTGTTGGTTAAGACCTTCTGAGTTTGAAATCGCTAGGCATGAAATGAGCAGGCCTTCTGCTAACGTTCACATTGATAAATGACAGTGTCAGTGCCGTGTAACCACCCAAGGCATGGGCTCCATGTGAGAAAACAAACCCCCAGTCCTGCCACCATCTCACTCTTCTCCATGAGACATCAAGGTCTTTGGGTCACAGTTAGATAAGTCAGACTTGTCCAATGGATGGGCTCTTTTTCTACCTATCTCCCTTAAAGAAAGGAAGGAACCAGGGAATGACTGGGACAGGGACAGCAGCTGAAGGGTGGGCTGATACGAACTGCTGAACCCGCACTTCAGGGCATGTGTTCATCTTACTCTTCCCTAAACATTTACCTTGGAGGATCCTGGTACTCAACAGAATCTGCCCCTAGAAGCAATGGCTGTGACCTTAACCGGGCCTGTCACCCAGTCCCCCCTTCCATGGACAGTCCTCTTAGCTTGTCTTGCCATGAAATCTCATCCTTACCTGGGCCACAACGTGCATGATCTCGGGCCCGATCCAGGCGTCCAGGGTCTGCCGAATAGCTGACCCTGTCTGGGACAGGAAATCAGCTGGGGGGTCCCTCTTCTGCTGTTTTCTGGAATGGAAGTCTTGCTGGGAACTTGCCATGTTCAGGACAAGAAGAGCCACAAAGGCCAACAAGACTGCTTTGGGCATGATTCGACCCATCAAGAACCTACTGCGCAATCTCAGCATGGCACTGCCTGCTAGGAAGAAGAAGAAAAGGCATCATTAAAGATCTGGTCTCCAAAACCTGGTGGAAATCTGATTCTCTCCCTGCCTGATGTTCAACCAGGAAGGCTTACGAACCAAGCCCAGATTCTGGAAAAAGACCAGATGCTGGCTGGGATGGATTCACGACGAGACCATGGGACCCAGCCCGGAGTCACATGTAACCAGTGTGTAGTTCCTCTTTCATTAAGCCTTTCTCATTATGCTTTTCTTTACCTACTAACGACAACCAAGACCACAAGGGGCAGCGAGTGCACAGTGCTAAATTCTGGAGGGGAAAATGCAAAGATCTCTGAGATATGGCACCTGCCCTCAGGAAGCTCAGGGAAGAAGCTGACAGCTACCCAATGTCTCTAACACAAACCCAGCTGCTCAAGGGCCAAGGGTGAGGGGTGGCTTCTAGGAAGGTTTCATGGAAGAGAGGACATGAGAATTGGGCCTTAAAGGATAGCAGAGACAAAGTGTGAGGCATTCCAGGAATTCCAGGAACGCAGAACAGAACCCTGAGCTGACCTGGGGTCAAGGTGAGCTAGGGCCAAGGCCAGGGACTTGGATGATGTTGTCTAATCCTTTCAGTCAGGACCCCATCTGGATGGAGTCTTCTTGGCAAAGATACTGAAGGGGTTTCTAGATCCTTCTCCCGCTCATTTTCCAGCTGAAGCAGACAGGGTGAAGTCACTTGCTCAGGGTCACAGAGCTAGTGTTTGAGGCCAGATTTGAAGAGGAGTCTTCCTGCCTCAAGGCCTAGCCCTCTATCCACCACTCCACCCACCTGCCCTAGAGAGCCCTGAGCACCAAGCCAAGACTTCAACCTTGACTTCCGAGATTCTGAGCAGGGATCAGCCAAGCTGAGCTGGGCTGGCAATGCTAAGAGATGGTTTAGAGAGGGAAAAAGAACAGGAGCAGAAAGACTTCTGAGAGATCATTAATCAGGAGCAGCGCTCGGTGAGGGTCCTCCCAAAGCATGCCAGTGACACAGCCTGGAAACATCAGAGAACAGAACTGGGGCATCGAGGGCAGGCGGGAGCGAGCCCAGATGCACATCCTGGCTCTCACCGACACCCACTCAGCCCCAGGCCAGCCACTCACCCTCCACGGGGCGCACTCAAAGGCTCCATCACTCAACGTCCTCAGCCCAATGAGTCAGTCATTTTAAGTCTGTACAGGCCTTTACAGCCTTCAGCTCATGTGAGCTCCCAAGAACATAGTGGGCCAGGTCCTACAGTCATCACTATCCTTACTTTACAGATGAGGAAACTGAGGCTCAGGGAAAGAACTTGGTCAAAGACACACAAGGCAGGATCTGAATGCAGGGTTTCCTGACTTCGGGTCCAGCACTCTCCTGTCAGCATGCCCTACTACTTTTGAGTGTAAAACTCTCTTAGTCCATGTCCCTCAAAGGTGAAGTGCAAAGCAGATACAAGAAGCATGAAAGGAGTCAGGTCCATGAGGGATGCCCTCAATTCTCCAGTGCTGCTTCTGATACCCAAGCGGATGAAACGAGACTGCAAAGGAAAGGTCAGAAAGGTCAGAAAGCAAAAGGTGGTGAGCTCTCCTGCACCCAGAGTATTCAAGGGCAGGAACTGGCAGCCAGGGGCCTTGACTCCCCACCCCAAGCACTGTGTGTGTGTGTGTGTGGGGGCGGGCAAAGAAGCACAAAGGAAGGGAACCTATGGGCTGAGGGGGAGCCGACACTTTCGGTCGGCAGCAGCTGTCCTGGAATGCCCAGCAGGAACCAGGCAGCTATCTACCTCTCCCTCTTCTTCCAGGGGCATGAGGCAAGAAGCCAGAGAGGGAACCTGTCTGCTTCAGGGCGTTTCCATGATTCACCTGATACTGAGATTGTGAGGGACAGCCATGTTTGCTAGGCTACCAGGGAACTCAAACAATTAGCAGGAAAGCTCAGTCCAGAAGCACACAGAGTAAGGGGAGTACTGTTTCCCATCTTTCCTGGCTTTGAAGGAAGAGAATGCAAGAGGGCCCAGAAACCACTTTTCCCTCTCCTGCCTGAAGTAGTGATCGCAGGCCTGGGGACAGCTGCTAAAAAAGCAGCCCATGAGGAGGGAAGTTGTACCCACTGTGTGCCAGGGACAGATGGCCACTGGCTGCCAACACACAGAAAGTGAGACAAGCCAAAGGCAGAGGCATCTGGGTCATAACTACGTCAGAACTTGCAGAGGACAGGGACCTTGAGTTAAGATCCAATATCATAACCCCCCTCCAAGAATGATGGAACAGATATCACCTCCTCCACTTCAAAAGGTCAGTGTGGGTGATCACCTCTGCTCAGCTGGCTGGATCATCCTGAACTCCAAAGCTGGCTGTGGGCATGAGGCAAGGAAAGGAGATGTCTGCTCCTCCGACATGCCAGCTGGTCTGCACTGGGCGTCCTTTGGTGGCCCCCAAGAAACAACCCTTTTTACAACATCCTAAAGCTGCTAGACCACTGTCTCTATCCTAGTCTTGACCTGGGGACAACTAGAGGCAGGAAAAATCGGGCAGGAGTTACTGGCTGTGGTATCTCACCACCCAGAGAGGCTGTCAAACCTCTGAGGACAGGGATCCCAGCTTACAGGGCCTTGCACCCCCTTGAAGCACCCAGCCCTGGCCACTAGATAAACGGTCTATAGCAGGGACTCACTCGGCCTCTCTTATTTACGAGAGGAGATCGGAGCCAGCAGAATGTCGGAGTGGAGGAAGTGTCAGGATGACCAAGGTTCCCGTCCCTCCTCCATCACGTGGTGGATGTGGGGTCCTGAGCCCCATTAACCTCTCACCAAGGCAGGCAACTACACTGGTAGGAGGAGTTCCTTCATCCATTAGTTCCTGATGCCAATGAAATCACAGGACCAGTGTCCATCCTATCCGTTTTACATAAGAGAAAAGTAAGACTCAAAGAGACAAAAGGGCTTGTCAGGATCGGGCAGGTTTTTTCTTTTCTACCCTGTGTGACAAGGGAAGGAGGGGTGACAGGAATGTTGTGCTGGTGAACGAAGTGACCTCCCAACAACGAGCATCCGTGTTTTAAGAAGCTTTGGTAGCAGCAGAGCTGGGACCTGCACTTGGGCCTTCTAACTCCAGGGAGCTGCCCCTGCAGACATAATCTCTGCCCTCCAGAAGCTGGAGGCTTTCACCAGGCAACATCAACAAGTTCAAACAAAGCCCCACAAAACAATAGACAGCCAACCGAGATAGGACCCAGTAGCGAAAGCCAAGTCTCCTAGGGCCTAAAGCACAGGGCTTGGAGTTCCTGGTTTTGTGTCAGGGGTGTACAAGGAGGCAGCCTCTCTTTTGGAAGGTGCTTCCACGGGGTCAGAAGCCAAGGGCCTCATTTGCTCAGCAGCTCAGGGAAGGTTCTAAATTCTTTAGCAGATGTGGGCAGGGCGGACAGGGTGGGGCAGCCCAGCTCATCCAAATGCCCCCAGTTCCTTCCTTCTACCCCGGGTTTCTCTGAATTCTGAGTCACCACGGTAGGGTGGTTAAGGTCCTTTACTGGTTGCCCTCTGCTGGCTCCTGGCCTCTGGCTGCCTCCAGGAGATGCTCCCAGGGCAGTTGGAGAAGTCGGACAACTTGCAGCTCGACCAGTGAGAGCCGGAGTGCAGAGGAGCCAGGAAGGGCCCGAGGTGAATGGGAAGGGGAGCTGTTACTACACAGCAAAATGCGCTCTGGGGGGCAGGGTACTCAATAAATGCTGGATGAATTGAACTGAATCCAAATGCTACTACCCAAGGCGGGGCAGCCAAGTGGGGAGGCCTGGAGTCCGGAAGAGTCATCTTCTGAGTTCAAATCCTGCCTCTGACACTTCTGTGTGGCCCTGGACAAGTCACTTTACCCTGTCTGCCTCAGCTTCCTCGTCTGTAAGATTAGTCGGAGGAGGAAATGGCCAACGCTCCAGCATCTTTGCCCAGAAAACCCCCAATGGGCCGGGCAGGGCCATACTAACAACACAAGGCATCAAGTCAAAGGCAGGACGCGTCCTAACAGCCGGGGCAGCAGGTGCAGGGGCCCTGATGGACGGGTCCGGAGCCTGAGGGCCGAAGCGCTGCTCACCTGGGTTTTACACGGCCGGGGCTCCAGCCCAAGGACCCAGGACCACCCCCTGGCGCAAGGTCACAAGGCCTGGGGGGGGTGCTGGGTGGGGGGGGGGGGGGCAGGTGCCCAGCAGGGGCTCGGAGCCCGCCCCCCCCAAATCGCGGCAGCCCGGGCCGGCCAGCTCACCCCCGGACAGCTGCTGTCTGGCAGCTGTCACGGGAAGGCCCCGCAGCCTCTCCGGGCAGCGACCAGAGCTATATTCGCGCGGGGCTCGCTGCCAAAGCCTGCTGGGCGGCGCCTCCGGCGGGGCCGTGACGACCCCCGCGGGGGCGCCGCCCGAGGAGCCGGGGCTGGGGGAGCTCCGGGCCGGGGGCGCCCGCCCCACGCCCTCCGGCCGCAGGAGGAGCGCTCCGCGGGGCGCCGGGGTTGCCTAGAAACGCCGCCCCCGGTTGCCTAGCAACGGGTCCCCTCTCTCGCCCTTCTCGGTCCCCCGACCCTCGCGGCTCCGCTTCAACAGACCCCGCGCGGCGCCCCGCTCGGTACACGCGAGCCCGTACGGTCATGGGGGCCAGGTGTCCCGCCCCCCTCAGCCCGAGAGGGCCCTCCCCGCCTCAGCTCGTACTCACTGGCGCCGGCGAGGTCGGCCCTTCACGTGCGGATCCGCTAGAAACGCGCAGTGGCCGGCCTCGGGCGCCTCGACTTGGGAGCCTCGGTCGCGATCTGCGCCTGCGCGGTGCGGGAGGCGAGGCAAAGCCTCCCGCCCCAGAGAGAAGCAGTCTGCGCGTGCGCCGGAGTAAAAAAAAAGAGGCTCCGCACGTCAATTGCTCTCCCTGTGACCACATCCCCAGCCTTAGAGCGCCGCAAGTTGGCGCATGCGTTTTGTCCCAGTCAAAAAAAAAAAAATTCAGGAGCGCCCGAGTCCCCCTCCCAGACTAGAGGCAGGCGCATGCGCTTCGTGCGGTCAATTCCCGTCCCACAAACAGCTTCTTCACCTCCTTGCCTTCCCCGTGATTCCATTCGAAAGGACAGTCAGTTCTACTCTGAGGCACGAATTTGTTCCAACTTGATGGCTACGTGGGACTAGCCCCGCGCCGCGCACCCCGCATCTGCTAGTGGGCGAGAACGGGGAAATCGGCCACGAGCCGGCGGCCCAGCCCCCTCGGAGCACGCAGGCGCAGACCGGCCGCCGCCTTTGGGAGCCCGCGCCCCGGGGGTTCTCCTCCGAGGCGGGGTGGGCGGCCGCTCCCGCGGTGACCGTCTCACCGCAGAAGGTCCGCACGCGCCCCCGGCGCGGCCATGTCCAAGCGCCCCGGCTGCAAGCTGTCCGGCGGTGGGGCCGGCAAGAGGAAAGCCCTGAGCGTCAAGGAGAAGCTGGACATCATCAAGCGCTTTGAAGGCAGCGAGAGGACGTGCGACATCTCCCGCGCCACGGGCCTCCAGGAGCCCACGCTGCCCACCGTCCGCGACAACGCCATCAAGATCCAGGAGACGTCCCGCACGGGCAGAGGCGCGAGAGCCGCCAAGGCCCTCCGCACGCGGCCCAAGGAGATCGAGGAGATGGAGCGGCTGCTGAACCTGTGGATGGAGGGCAAGAGGTCAGGCGCCACGTTCCTGGCGGCCCGGGGCAAGGCGCTGTCCATCTACGCCGACCTGCAGCGCAAGGCGCCCGGGCCCGGCGACGTGGCGCCCTTCCGCGCCAGCGGCGGCTGGTTCAGCGGCTTCCAGCACCGCTACAACTTCCAGAGCCTGCAGCTGCTGGGCGAGGCGGCCAGCGCGCAGCTGCGCGCGGCCAAGGAGCTGCCGGCCCTCATCCAGAAGCTGGTGCGTGACGAGGGCTACACGCTGGACCAGATCTTCAACTTCGACGAGGCGGGCCTCTACTACAAGCGCATGCCGCGGCGCGCCTACATCTCCACGGCCGAGAGGCAGGGCCCGAGGCTGCGGGCGCCCGGGGACCGCGTGACCGTCATGCTGGGGGCCAACGCCAGCGGAGACCTGAAGCTGAAGCCCGTGGTGGTGTACCGCTCGGCGCAGCCGCAGGCGCTGCGGGGCATCGTGCAGGCCAGCCTGGGCGTCCACTACCGCCACAGCAAGAAGGGCTGGATGACCGCCCAGATCTGCATCGACACGTTCGCCGAGTTCTTCCCGGTCTTGGAGGATTACTGCAAGAAGAAGAACTTGGCCTTCAAGATTCTTATCATCATCGACGACGCTCCCAGCCACCCGCTGACCATCGCTGAGCTCAACCCCAACGTCAGATTCATCTTCCTGCCTCCGGAGACCACGTCTCTGATCCAGCCCCTTGGTCAAGGGGCCATAGCCCTGTTCAAGGCCTACTATCTGAGGCGAACGTTTAAGACGCTGCTCGCGGCTACTGGAGGCGAGGACGCGGAGACCGTTATGGAGTTCTGGAAGAGATTTAACATCAAAATGGCCATCGATATCATAGTGGAGGCCTGGAATGACGTCACCAGAGAGTGCTTGCATCGCGTGTGGAAGAAGATGCTCCCGGACCTGATTCACGACTTTAAAGGATTTGAACCTTCGGAGCAATTAAAAAAAATCAAAGCGAGCTGTGTCGATCTGGCAAAACAAGTTGGATTTGAGGGGGTCAAGAAAGAGGACGTAGACGAACTTCTGGAGTCTGCCCCCGATCGCCTCGCCACCGAGGACATGCAGCAGCTTGCCGCGGATGGCCAGGTGGAGGCAGAAGACGATGAAGATGACCGGAAGGCCGTGCCGAGGCAGCTGGACACATCCCAGCTATCGGATGCTTTAGGCGTCATTGAAAAACAGTTGCAGTGGCTTGAAGATAACGATTATAACGCTGAACGCAGCAGAATCGTGGCTCGGGGCATCCGGACCAACTTGGAACCCTACCGGCGCCTTCAGTATGAAAGGAGGAAGCTGGCGAAGCAGCAGAAATTGTATGTATATTTTAAGCGAGTACAGAGGAAACAAAAAGTCAATCACCCAACCACATCTGGTGGTCCAGCTTCTCTCGCGACTTTGGATAACCCTCCTCCCACCACTTCAAAATAGTTCACAGGCTGCCCCCTTTCGGATCTAACCCCCTCCACAAGCAAACTTCAGGTCTTTTTCAAGGTGAAGTGCCATTTAACATGTATAAAACTGCGCTACCACTTTAAAAAGTATGTTTCTATTTTTTTTTATGTGTTATTTACAAAGCTTTTGAGTGTGGTGCCCTAATTCACTCTTTCCCATAAGCCCTGTGGCTTTTGTGGCTCAATTTTGCCCAGTGAGGTGATTTTTTAGGAACATGTAGATAGAGTTATTGCATAACTGGCTGTATTTTATTAAGCTGCTCCTATGTGAGGGTCCTGAGTCGGGGGACACAGAGATAAAACAAACAATGGACCAGTGAGCAGACAGAGCCAGGCACTGTGCCAAGCCCTGGCATATTGAGGAAAAGTTGTCCCTGCCCTCAAGGAGATTACAACCTTTTAGAAAAATAACTGATGGTGCGCCTTTGTCTCTACCCTTGCCCGTCCACCTCACAGTAAAAAGAATGACTTTCAATGAAAGCCAATCCACAGTCTGAGGTTCTGTCCCTGAAGAGCCTACCATACTCCATAGCCACAGAACCGGCCTCTGTGGAGAAAAGGGAGGTCCTTTCCTCACCCACTCCTATTCCCAGGCACAGACAGGCCATTCCAAGTGTTTAGCCAGATTCCATAGTTTCTTCCAGAGACATTATAGATAATGTCATTGTATCATGCAGAAACGATGGAATCTTGGAGTGACAGTTTGCCACTGGCTGAGGAGACAGTTTAAATGTGATAACGGGAGTTACTGGAAACAGCGATGGCTGAGGCCAAGGCCAGGAGATAGCGACCAAGAACTTATTTCTTAGGAGAACTGAAAGGAAAGGTGGGGGGAATGGGAGGGACAGAAATCTGATTTTAAAAAGAAAGCTGATTTAAAAAAAATAAAATTTAATTAAAAAAAAAAAGAAATTGCATCTTCCAAGAACTCTGTGCTTCCCTTTGAGTCAGCAAGCCTTTATTAGATGTTTGCTATGGATGTACCAGGCAGGCCCTGTGCTAGCTCTGGAGATAGGAAGGCAAAACTCCCCGTGTCCTCAAGGAGCTTACAGTCTACTGCTACGGGGGAGTCAGGCAAACAGAGAAGTATAAATAAAAGCCACTTTGGGGCTAGGAGAGAGGGGGAAGGCACTAACCATCAAGAAAGTTCTCAAGTAGGAAGCGGCTTGAGTTGAGTGAATCTTGAAGGCAGGTGAGGAGGCAAAAGTGAGGAGCGAAAATATACCAGGCATGCCTTGTGCAAAGACTTGGCAGTGGGAAATTGTCAGCTCTAGAGCCGAAAGAAACCTGGGAAGCCATAGCTCAGCCCTCATCAATTTGTACATCGTAGGTAGGGAGTGTGACAGCCAGGGAAGGTGAGCAGCTAGCTCAGAGGCAGACAGGGACGCATCAGAAGTGGTGTCTGAGTCTAGGTCCTCTAGGTCCTCACAGGTCCACAAGACCTCTGCTGTGTCCTGTGAGATGCTATGTCCTGACAGAGAACGGGGCATTCGGTGCAGATTGAGACATGTCCTTTTTGGCCATGGCCATCTTGTTTTGACTGAGCATATTTGTTACAAGGGATTTGTTTTCGAAAGGACAATGCAAAGGTGGGAGAGAGAGAGAGAAGGTATATTTTTAATTGACAAAAATAAATTCAATTTTAGAAAGATGTTATGTAGGGAAAACTACCAAAAAAAAAATAACTGGTGATCTATTGGTCAGAAAATAGATATAGATCAGCATTTGCACTACATTCCACAATTATCTCCAAATGGATACTTGACCTAACTATCAAAGTAACATCAAAAAAAATAGTCAGAAAATCAAAGAAGGTACTTTTCACAATTATAGGCAGGGAAAGAGTTCTTAACTTAAAGAAGGGTAGGGCTGTTCATAAAAGGTAAAATAGAAGTTTAAAAAAAAAACAGAAATTAACCTGTATCTTGGGGAGAAACATGAAGAGAATTCATAAGAAAAGATTTTAATGGTTTTGCTGAGAGAAAGCAAATGGTTGGGACTGTGTTTCCAGAACTGTCAGCCCTTAAATGGTTATGGTTAAAGGGACCTTTGCAAGCTTTCTCACAGCTGACAGTGTAAATAAGTTTTTTTGCCTATGTGTTTTTATTGTTGATTACTCTGCTAATAAATTTTATGGCCAGCAACCTTGATTATTATTTGTCTAGAAGATTAAGGTATTTGACAGTGATGAGCAAGAGCTCTTAAGAATAGGGGGAGAGATCACAGCTAATTGATGAATTAATGAAAGATGTGGCAATTGCATTTGTGTGAATGTACACTTTGACCTTCTTTCCTAGAGCCAGGAAGGTACAGCTCTTCTACCTCAGGCTTGCCCCACCAGCTCCGTTTCCCTCATTTTAGGGGCTAATGACTAGCACCCCAGTTCCATTTAACCAGTTAACATTGATTGGCTTTTACAGAGAGATGTTTACTTTGAAGATATAGCAAGAGCAAACATTTCGGTGCCCTCCAGGGGCATAATACCCACTCCCCCTCCCTCTCCTCCCTCCCTTCTGGTAGGGCAGGATTAGATGCCTAGCTTAGCCTGAGTTACTACACAGCATGGGCCATACCAAGATCAATTCCACAGGCAGCTCAGATGCCAGATGAGTCCTGCTGAGATGGAGACCACAAGGTCACTCCTTGGGGTACTGATGCCAGGCTGTGCAACACCTGGTCTGGATCCCAACACTCGATGCCTAGCTTGCTATAACTCTCACTCCTGACCTAGAGCAGAAAAGAAGAAAGAGGCCAAGGAGGGCCTCATTTCTCAGGGGTTATATGGTGTCAGAGGAAAGGGTGGGAGGCCTTATGGCCCTTCCCTTTATTCCATGCTATCACTCTCTTGATGAGTCACAGAGTACCTCCAGGAATGGAGCAAAAATGAGTCAAAGTACTGATTCAGACTTTTTTGAAGACACCAATGTTTCCAGATACAAAACCAATAAAACAAGATTCCTCCCAACCACGTAGCTGGTCAACTGGTACCAGTTAGAGAACATCCATGTGCACTGCAGTCTTTCCAAAGTATTTCCATGTAAGGGTGGTTGTGATTATTCAAGGAGCAGGCTCCAAGCCTCTTCACCTGGAAAGGCAACATCTCAGGTGGGCATTTGCCAGATCTCAATTACACTTGCAGATTTAAGACTTTGCTTCTTTCTTTACTGAAAAAAATGGAGGTCATTGGAAGGGAGCCCCCTGCTGTCACATTAACTTTATCCCATCACCCACTCTCTCCTCCTACCCCCACCAGTCTCTACAGAGACATCCTTCTTGCCAAGGCCAGCACCTCTATTTTTGTACTGGATGCCATCCCCTTGTGTCTTCTGCAGCAGATAGAATCCTCAGTCCTCCCCCTCCCCCCCAATCTTCAGCCTCACCCTGTCATTTGGTATACAGGGTGAATTTAATTGGAAGCAATTTCAGAGGGAAGGCACTAGCCTTGCTGGGGTCTCACTCCTCAACCTTTAGCAATCTGGCTTTCCACGTAATTCATACTGTTCTAGCTAAAGTTATACATTGCCAAATTGGGTGCTTTTCTCAGTCCTCATCCTCCTCTTAATCCATCGGCTGCATTTGAGGTGGCTAATCAACTTCATCTTCTGGAAACTCTCCACTCTTTCCTGGTTAACCTCCTACCTGTGTGACCCCTCCTCAATCTCCTTTGCTAATTCTTCATCCTAACATCTGTGCTATACCAGGCTCTGTCCTAGGTCCTGAGGCAGCTGGTAGCATAGTGGCTAGAGACCTGGGTCTAGAATCACTAAGATCTGAATTCCAACTTACTATCTCTGTGACCCTGGGCAAGTCACTTAAGTTGTCCGCCCCAGTTTTGTAAAATGGGGACAGTAATAGCAGGTAGACTCCCAGGGTTGCTGTGAGGATCAGATCAGATCTTTGTAAAGCCTTCAGCCCAGTGCCTGGCACATGGTTGGCACCATCTGGATGCTCATGCCCTTCCCCTCTTCTCTTTTCTGGCTACTCGGGGGTTCCCAGCCTTTTCTGTGCTGAGGACCCCTTTGGAAGTCTGGTGAAAGCTATGGATCCCTTCTCAGAAGCCTTGCCCGACCCTCCCCAGCCAGGCCCCCCCCTCCTCTTTGTCCACTTTATACTAATGCTGTCCACAGTTTGATATGTACTTCTCTCCCCATTGGAATGCGAGCTCCTATTCCTGTTAGAGAAGCAATTATTTCACACTCTGTGCTTGTTTTCCCAACACCTTGTTCGTTTCCTGGAACACAGTAGGTTTTTAATAAAAACCTGTTGATTGACTGAAAAATAAATACAGAGTAAGAATAAATAAGGAAAATGAACTAGGAGCAGAGACAGAGAGAGATTAGAGAGAGGTGATTATTCCCACTGGAGCTGTCTGAGGTAGGACCTAAACCCTTTTCATTCATTCATTCATTCATTCATTCATTCATTCATTCATTCATTCATTCATTCATTCATTCATTCATTCATTCATTCAGCAAGCAAGCATTTTTAGTGCCTGCTATGTCCCAGGCACCAGGCTAAATGCTGGGGATAGGGAGGTGCAAAGAAAACAATCCAAATCTTCAGAAGGCAGACTAGGCTCTCATGGGAGAGACCCCAGGGTATATTTATATGCCCCAATAAACCCAAGATCTCTCCAAAGCAAGCACAGAAGTCATTTCTGAGGGAATGGGCAGGGAGAGCATTTGGGTTCTCCTTCAGGTCAGAGGCAGTGCTTGGACTTTTTGAGGAAAGGCAAGAAATCAGAGACAGATGGGTGGCTAGGTGGCACAGTGAATGGAGCATTGGACCTGGAGTCAGGAGGACCTGAGTTCAAATCTGGCCTCAGACACTTAAAACAAAACTAGCCATGGGACCTTGGGCAAGTCACTTAACCCCAATTGCCCTACCTTCCCCCCTCTTAAATCAGAGACATATAAGAAGAGGGGGTATCCCACACATTTTGAACAGCCTGAGCATGCCAGAAGCCAAGAGAAAGAAGCAGGATATTTCACTTGGAATTTAGGGCACCTAGGTGACGCAGTGGATGGGGTGCTAGGACTGGAGTCAGGAAGACCTGAGTTCAAATCCAGCCTCAAATACTTACTAGCTGTGTGACCCTAGTCAAGTCACTTCATCCTGTTAGTCTCAGTTTCCTCATCTGTAAAATGAGCTGAAGAAGGAAATAGAAAACCCCATCCAGTGTCTCTGCCAAGAAAACCCCAGATGAGGTCATGAAGAGTTGGACATGACTGAACAACAAAACAATATTTACAGGAAATCAATGATCTAGGTCTCCCCAAAAGCTCTAAGCTCACATGCTCTGGGTCCAGTCCTGAAGCCTGACTCCAAAAGGGTTATTATTTCTCTTTGGCTCGTTAGTGACCTCTAGGTACTCCAAGAAAATTGCTTGCATGGTCCAGGAGAATTTGTGTCTAGGTTTCTCCAAAGGTAGGAAACATAGTTCCTGCCTCCTAAGGAGATCTCAAAATAACGTGGGCATTGACTTCGGGGCAGACTTGATTTCACCCCCACCAAAACTGCAGACGACACAAAGAATCCACAGACCTTAGGAACAAAGCCAGGCATCAGACCACCCATGCACACCGCCTGGATGGGAGCTGAACTCTGCTTGCCATCAGAGTGACCCTCTAATGTGACTGGAAGATCTTCTTTCTCATAGAAGCCTAGAGTCCCAAGGGAAACATATTTGGGGGCTTTAGAGCAAGCATCCCCTTGCCAGCAGAGGTGCCCTGATCACATAACTCACAGTAATGGGAGGGGGGTGTTCATGGTGAGGTCCAGTTCTCTTCTCCCAAGTCATGACCTTATTTCGTCCCTTGTGGGAGGCGTTTTGGTGATTCTGTCCTTTCACCAGGGGTTCCCTTTTCTACTGCCAAGATCATATATTCAATCCCGCTTGGCTTTTAGGGTCCTGGATCACCAAGCCCCTTCCTCCCTTTCCAGGCTTCTTCCCCTCCCACACATTCTTCACCTGGTCATTTTCCTCCTACATCTGCCAGCTGGCTGTCCCAGGGTCTTTGGGGCTCGTCCTCTTCACCTCTGCCTCCTGGCTTCCTTCGAGTCTCAGCTGAAGTGGCCCCTCCTGCACAAAGCCTTTGCCAAGCCCTCAGTGCTCGTGGCTTCCCTCTAAGCTGACCCCCAGTTCATCCCGTCTGTAGCTTGGTACGCGGTTGTTCCCACGTTGTTTCCCCCATTAGACTGTGAGCTCCTTGAGGGCAGAGAATGTCCTTTGCCCTTCTCTATATCCCAGAGCTTAGCACGGGGGCTGGAATGCAGCGGGCGCTTAATAAGTGCTTGTGATTTGATTTGACTTCTCCAAGAAGCAAACTGCTAAGGAAATCTCCCCCTACCCTGGGGTTCTTTGCCTAGAGACCCCACCCACCCAGGGGTCTGTGGATAGATTTCTGGTGGAGTCTATGAACTTGTTCCTTTTTTTTTTTTTTAAAGCAATCAGGGTTAAGTAACTTGCTCAAGGTTACACGGCCAGTTATTTCTGGGTGTGGTGCTAAGCATCTGAGCCCAGATTTGATCCCCAGGTCATCCCGACACTGGAGCCGGTGCTCTTACTTGCTGAGCCACCTGGCCGCCCCAGAACTTGTGTTTACTGATAACTGAATTTCAGTATAATTGGTTTCCCTTGTAAGCCTAGGTATTTTAATTCACTTATATCATTCTGAGAAATGGTCCATGGGTTTCATCAGACACTGCCAAAAGGGTCCATAACACAAAGAAAGGCTAAGACCCCCTACTTTAAAGAGCTGGTGGCTGAACTCTCAAACTTAGGACCTATAGAACCTGGAAATCTCCCGGGGCAAGCCCCAGGGCCAAGCAGGCACACTCTTGCCATATGCTTCTGCAGGAGATCCCTCAGGGGCCTGGCTGATACCATCTCTAGAGCTGGGAAAGTCTCGTCTCAGGATGCTTGGGCAGGAACATGCCAGTCTCCCGGGCCTTGGCCCCCACTTCAGCCATTTTCAGTTGGAAAGGGAAGCAGGAGAATTATGTCCCCTTTCAGCCTCCAGAACACAGGCCCATTCAGCTGAGCACTGCTGTCTTCTGAACTGGGGAAGCTGGTCTATCAGTTCACTCTTATAAAAAACCAGAGAGTAGAGAATCTTCCAGCAAAAGCCAAGCTTCACAATTCCCTGTCAGACATTATCTCATTTGCTTCCCCACAACAGCCTTGGGAGGTAGGTGCCATTATTATCCCCATTTTACAGGGGAGGAAACTGAGGCAGACAGTGGTTAAATGACTTGCCCAGAGTCACGCAGCTAGAAAGTGTCTAAGACTGGATTTAAGTTGAGATCTTGACTCCAGGCCAAGTGCTCTCTCTACTTCACACCCAATCGCCTCAATTGCGTCAAGCTCTAGAACATTTGCTTATTAAGATTCCTAATCAATCAAGAGAGTCTGGTTTAACTAGTCATACAGAAAAGTTCAGTGGATGAAGAATACCTTTGGTTTGGGTTTTTTTTTTTGTATCCCCAAAATTTAGGGCAATGCTTGCTGCTTGTCCAGATTGTAATATGTAGTAGCCAAGATGGGATGTGTCTTGGAGCTAGTCTTTGAGCATGTATGTATATGAATATATGTGCATGTACATACACAGTACATGTGTTTATATGTGTCGCTTACATATATAAACACACAGATATATGTATGCAAAAACCTACTCTCCCACAGACCTGTTTATGATACTTCTCTTGGTGTATGTGATGACTGAAATCCCAAGAACAAATGGGGTCACTAGAAGAGTGAACAGAAAGCTCATGCCCAGGAGGGTATGAAGATGAGACTCAGGTGGCCTCTGAAGTCTTTTGCAGCTCTAAATCCTATCAGTCCTAGCCCCTGATCCCATGACTTGCCCAAGGTCATTCAGCTAGTGAGCAGCAGCAGGGCTCTGGCTCCCAAATACAAAGTCAATGGTCTTCTCACTTGTTCCATAGACAGCACCAGCTCTAGTTCGCCTTTCTCTCTGGCTCCTTCCCCAGCTTCCTGCCGCCTCTAGACCATGTACAATGCCCTGGGACCCAACTTTGCCATAGAAAATTAATGATCTTGTATTCTTTCTGCTACCAGAGGCCAGCCACTGCCCTCGCAGCTTCCCAGGCTAGAACTGTTGGGTCTGCCACCAGACCCCTCTGGTCACCGAGTCTGGTGAGGCAGTCCAGATTTGCAGGACTCAAACCCTGCTTAGCAGTGAGCTTCTGTGCCCTGGGCAGGAGAGCAGGAACAATGGGCACGCTTGCCTCCCCATGGTAGTAGCCTGGGGTCTTCCGAATGTTCATCTTTTTTCTAGGGTCAGCTCTCATTCCCTCCTCTAGGAAGCTTTCCTGGATCCTCCTGGCTCGGCATAGTGAAAGGGATCTCAGAAGGCTCCAACCCTCCCATTTCACAGGTGCAGAAAACTAAAGCCCAGGAAGGGGAAAGGACTTGCCCAAGGACACACGCATGAGAAACGTCTGGTCAGAGGACCCCTGAATCACAGGTTTGGGGCCAGAACCTTTGAAGTCACCGAGTCCAACCCCTCCTTTTACAGGTGGGGAAACCAAGGCACAGGCTGGCAACAGAAGAGTTAACCCAGCTCCCTCTGCCCTACCAGCGTGCAGCCTCAGCAGAAAGGATTTGCAGAAACTTTGCACATTGCATCCCTTGGGGAACTGATTGATGGCAACCCCCGGAAGGCAGAGGGTGGTACCTAATATTGGAGCACCAATGTACAGCCTCCATCGGGCCAAGCCAACCAGCAATTATTAGGCAACTAATGGGTACGGGCCATGCCCTGGGCTGCAGCCCCTGAGTGTGACGGGAAACCTATCCTCGGTATCACGTGTTCTGTAAGGGGAGCATCAGGCCCCCCCGGTGCCTCGGTTTACCCATCTGTAAAACGGGAAGAGGTGGTCTGGGTGGCGTCTAAGGCCCCGACCTGCTCCACCTCTGTGGTCCTGTAACTTTAGATTTCAAACTAGGACGGCTAGTACGCGCCAAGCCCCGCCCTCCGAGGTCCAAACAAACCGAGCGACTTAGGGCGAGAACTCGAATCAGGGGCAAGGCCCGGGACACCAAATTTCGCGATCTTTCCACCTCCCCGTAGTCCTCCCGGGAATTGGACGTCCCCTAGACCCTCTGCATCATGGGAAATGTAGTTCCTGACTCCATGTCCTTCCGGAAAGTCCGGATGGGGGCGGGAGGGCTCCTTCCGGGCCCACTGCATGCCGGGAAGCACCCGTTTCCGTTAGTTGCCCCAGGATCCCGCGCGCGACGGCTTGCCCCACGTGAAGCCCCCGCGCTCCCGGCCCTCCTCCTTCCCCCTCTCCCCCCCGAACCGGAACCACCCCGGGAGAGGGGGAGAACCGGAAGTAGAGGCCGCAGCCCCGGAAGCAGAGACCGGCGGGAAGGGAGCCGCAGCGCGGCGGTGGCGGCGGCGCCATGTCCCTCATCTGCTCCAGTGAGTAGTGGCCCCGGGTCCCCTGCCCCCGGCCAGGCCTCCCGGGGCGGAACTGGGGACCGGCGCCCACGGCCCGACCCGGCCGCCCCCTGCCGGGGTGACCCTCCCGCCGCGGCCTCAGTTTCCTCATCTGTAACATGGGGCGGGGAGGATGGGACGCGGTGCCTGTGGGGGCCTTGGCGCCGGCGTGTCAGCGGCCTGGGGATGGGTCCGTCAGTCAGCAAGCACTTAAGTGCTGACTGTGTGCGCCGAGCCCCCGGGACGGCACGCCCGAGGAGGGAGAGGCGGGGCCTGGGGAAGCAGGGGGAGGGTCTGTATTCGGCACCTGCGCACAGTAGGCGCTTCCCCCTTCTGCACCCGAGGGGAGGGTCCGAGGACTGGGTCAGCTGGGGCCCTTGGTGGGGGGCGGCGCCTCGGCCTCAGTACGCTGGCCCCCCCCCCGACTGGGGTGGCGGCTCCCTGGGGGGAGGCCCTGGTGACCCCAGACGACCTGGGGGGTCCTCGGTCACAGCCCCCCAAGCTTCTTCCTGGCCCCCCTCCCTAGACACGCCAATGCTTAGGTGGGGGGACCCAGCCCCACGGCCCGAACCTCCAGGGGGGTGGCTGTGAGCCCAGACCCAGGCCTCCGGAGGTGGGTCTGCCAGGTGGGGGTGGGCAGGTGCTCCCGTGCCCTCCCCCAGGCTGACACCCGCCTCCCTCAGCGTCCAGGAGCCCCCCCAGGCTGGCACCCGCCCCCCCCAGCGCCCCCCCCCCCCCGCCTAGCCCCCCCCCAATGCCCAGGAGCCCCGCCCCCATGCTCACAGCCCTTCTCCCTCCCCAGTCTCCAACGAGGTGCCCGAACACCCTTGCGTGTCCCCCGTCTCCAACCACGTGTACGAGCGCAGGCTCATTGAGAAGTACATCGCAGAGAATGGCACAGACCCCATCAACAACCAGCCGCTGTCGGAGGAGCAGCTCATCGACATCAAAGGTGCCCCCTCCGGGCCGGGGCTTTGGGGGGGGCGGGGGGAGGAGGGGGCGGGCACGGGAGGCACTGCCCCCCGGACATGCATCGGGAGCCCCCTCTGTCTCTCCCGCAGTTGCCCACCCCATCCGGCCCAAGCCCCCCTCGGCCACCAGCATCCCGGCCATCCTGAAAGCTTTGCAGGACGAATGGGTGAGAGCCCCAGGACTGGGCGGTGGGTGTCAGGTCCCTGGGCTGGTGCTTCGGAGCCAGAGCCGCACTGGGGGCAAGGAGCCAGGCTCCCCTTTTTCAGGGGTGGGGTGGGGTCGGGGTTGTAAAAGGGACCTTGTCCAGGGCCCTACCGGGCAGGGAGCCTTGTCGGAAAGGGCAGCACCACAGGGCCCCAGGGAGACGAGCGGGTCCCTGGAGGCCGGCAGAATCATTGAGGGTGAGCCTCTCACGGTTGGCTGAACCCACCCCGAGGCCAGACAGGGCTAGGGGAGGGTCTTGGGAAGGAGCCACACGTTGTACTCGGGGCTCTGTCTTCCCTCGAGTCTTGTCGGTCATTCCCTTGCTCTCTTCCTGGCGCAGCATCAGCCACAGACGTGGCTCGGCCTGGTGTCCGGCCGGCTGCTTCTGCTCTCACCCCGGTCCCTTTCTCCCCAAGGACGCGGTCATGCTCCACAGCTTCACCCTGCGCCAGCAGCTGCAGACCACCCGCCAGGAGCTGTCACATGCGCTCTACCAGCATGACGCTGCCTGCCGTGTCATTGCTCGTCTCACGAAGGAGGTCACTGCTGCCCGAGAGGCTCTGGCCACGCTGAAGCCCCAGGCCGGCCTCATCGTCCCCCAGGCCGTGCCAAGCTCCCAGCCCAGCGTTGTGGTGAGTGCCCCACTGACCAGGACTGTGTATGCTCACGGCTGGTCCTGATGGATCCCCTGCCGTCCAGGCCTCCCTTCAGGCCCCCTCTCAGCCTTGCTCTTCTTTCCTTAGGGTGCTGGTGAGCCCATGGATTTGGGAGAGCTGGTTGGAATGACCCCCGAGATTATCCAGAAGGTAAACTTTTTAAACTTGGCAGAGCTTCTGTGTCTTCAGCCTTTACCTCCCTTCTCCCAGCCCTGATGGCTCCTTGGATAAAGGCTTAATGTCCTTCCCGTGAGGTTCAGGGTGTCAGACTGAGCCCCAGCTCCCTAGTTGCTGGGTCTGGAAATGGAAGAGGGTGGTGACCTTGGGTCTCTGCATGGAGTGAGCACTTGGGTCTCTAATCTGAATTTTATGGTCCTTTGCTCTCTTTCCAGCTTCAAGACAAAGCAACAGTGCTCACTACGGAGCGTAAAAAGGTGAGTCCTGCCCACTGGAGATGGGCACCTAGGAGAATTTGGTACCTTGGAGGGAGGGGGCTCAGGAAGGACCTTTGTCTCCACTCACCAGCATGCCTCTGGGGCTATTATCTTTGTCAGAGGGGGAAGACAGTGCCAGAGGAGCTGGTGAAGCCAGAGGAGCTCAGCAAATATCGGCAGGTGGCATCCCATGTGGTGAGTGGCCCACCTCCAAGCTGGACCCCAGGGCCCTATGATGGTATTTTCTTGTAACCCCTGGGAACCAGATCTCTCTGCTTCTGCCTCGTGTCCAGTCCTTCAGTAGAAGGGTCTCCTGCTCATGCCCATCTGTCCTTTTAGGGAGATGGAATGCTGGGGTCTTGGTGGAAATATACCAGACCCTGGGCCTCCTGCATGGAGGTGGCAAATGTTCACGGTGGGAGGGGCAGTTGTCTTTGAGAAGAGTGGTTTACACCCAGTCTACTCGTTTCAGACCACTTTTACCCCTTGGTAAGGTCCGTGCCTGAGAGCAGAATGAGAAATCCCTGACTTTCAGTCAAGGAGGGCATTTGGAGGAAGATAAGTGAGAACAGGCTTTGAGTCACAGGGCAGTGAAGGGGGAACAGAAACCACACTTGTCCCCCTGGCCTGGGATCAGGCTCTAGCTCCAGGAACAAGCTTGGTTAAGCTTGGATTGGTGAGCCAGTCTTCTCTCTGTAAAGGGGCTGCACAGTGCCAGCATCCCAGGGATCCTTGCCTTAGACCTCTGCCCCTCGGACACCACCAAGATCCTCACCGGTAAGTGGCTGGGCCCTCACCCCTTCATGTTCCTGAGGGGCTTCTGGAGGGTGGGGGCCCTGGGCTGAGGGAGACTGTCCTGGGGTCCTTCCTTGACAGTTCTTTGAATGGGGGTCATTTTCAGGAGGGGCGGATAAAAACGTTGTCGTCTTTGACAAGAGTTCAGAGCAGATTCTGGCCACGCTCAAAGGCCACGCCAAGAAGGTTACCAGCGTGGTGTTCCATCCATCCCAGGTGAGGCTGTTGTTTTCTGAGCATCTCTTGGGAGCAGCTTTGTGGGCCTTGGTTGCCTGGAAGTTACTTCCATGGGCCATGCTTACCAGGATGCTGGTGGGCTAGGTCACTATGAAGGTCAGAGGTCAATCAGAGGACCCATCATTGGACTGGGTTTTACTTGGAGGCTTCCAGCTTGTAGGCCTGGAAGGACCTGCAGAGGTTACTTAGTCCTGAGTTGGGGAAGGGCTTGTTGAGTTCCCATGAGAACTCCCTGTGAGTGTGTCCCTTGTTCCCCTTCAGTGTGCCACCACCCAGCGCACTCCTGGGGAGCGTTTTACAGGCTCAAGAGGCCAAACTCTGATGGGGAAACATCTTTATCATCTCACACATGGGAGAATAACCAGTCTGCTCTCTGCTGGGCCACCCTCGGTAGACAGCGTGAATGAAGCTGCCCAGTGCTGTAGTGTCCCCTGTGTGTCACTGCCCTAACCTCTATCTAACGGACACTCCAGGCTAGGAGGCAAGACAGTCTGTTGAGGAATAGCTCTGGGTTCTAATTCTGCCTCTTCTTGCTTCCTGGGTTACTTTGGGCGAGTTGTATCACCTGTGGGCCTCAGTTTCCTCATAAGTAAAATGGAGCAGATGGGAGGAGTTGAACTTGGGAACTTCCTAGCTTTAGTTCAGTGAGACTCTTGTCAGTGAATATGTTGATGCTTGTCCTTAGTTCTTTGATTTAACTAAACTCCCTTTAGAAGTTGATTGTGGAATTTGGGTCCTTTAAATTACTAGGAGCGGTGGCTGGGGGCACGGTTGAGTGGACCCTAATGCTGGTCTGGATGGCCTCATGTTCTCCTTGAGACTTGTTGTATGCAATCTGTAGGAAGGATCATTAATGACCTTTCATCACAGTGTGTCCTGTTCATGGAAACTTAGGGGAAAGCCAAAGATGAAACAAAATCTCAGCATTGGCCTGCCCTTTCCTGCCTCTGCCACTAGATAGCAGCGTGGCCTTTTTGGTTCTGAGCCCAGACTTGGGCTGTGGGAGTGCAAGGGTAGATGGGACTCGGGGGCTGCTTCCAGCTGCACAGAAGATAACTGAGAGAGAGCAGGCATGGTCCTGGGGGCAGTGGAGAGGAGGCACAGAGGAGAGCCACAGTTTGGCCAGACGTAAGACACGTGAAGGGGAGGGGCACAAACTAAGGCTGGAAAATAGTGGGAGTCACGTTGCTGAGGAGCTCGGGACACTGGGAGTCCCCTGGTGGCGTCTGACTAGTGACAGAGTGAGAGCAGCAAGTCAGGAAGCTCTTCAGGCAGCAGCATGAAGACCAGAAAGGCAGGAGGCGGCAAAATACCCAGAATATTCCTCGAACCTGGGGAAGTGGGGTGAGCCAATGGGCAGAGCTCACAGACGGGCCCAGGCTTGTAGCCGGTCCTGGTTTCCATTCATCAGTCTCATATTCTGTCCGTCTTGTTTACTTCTAGTTTTTGTCTCCTTTCTTCCTCCCCAGGATTTAGTGTTTTCTGCTTCCCCGGATGCTACCATCCGTATTTGGTCGGTACCCAATGCCTCTTGTGTGCAAGTTGTCCGGGCACATGAGAGTGCCGTGACAGGCCTCAGTCTTCATGCCACAGGCGATTATCTTCTGAGCTCTTCTGATGATCAGGTGAGTTCCTCTTCAGAATCATTGGGGAGCCAGAGAAAGCTCAGCTCCTTGGAACCCTGTGGCCACAACCAGTGAAAACCTTGCCTTTTGGGGTGATGTTAAATCATGGAGCTCCCTCCGTCTCCATGGTTCTTGTGTCTCCCAGGCTCTTCACCTTTGCTTGGTTGTCTGTGTTTGTCTACAGTACTGGGCTTTCTCAGACATCCAGACAGGACGAGTGCTCACCAAGGTCACCGATGAGACTTCGGGTTGCGGTAAGTGACCCAGAAGGCCTGACAGTTCTCTCCTTTCCCTTCCTCATGGCCTGACAGGCACGGACTCAGTTTGTTTTCCTTTACCTCTGCAGCTCTCACCTGTGCCCAGTTCCATCCTGATGGGCTCATTTTTGGGACAGGGACCATGGACTCTCAAATCAAGATCTGGGACCTGAAGGTAGGAGGGAGACCTGGAGTCCAGTGCTGTTAGTGTCCCTGGCAGCCATGGTGGGCGTTGATGGAGAGATGGCCGAGGCGATCCTTTTGTTGTGTACAAGGCTTCCTTTCCTGTGGTCAGACACCAAGAAGTGCCTCTGGCTAGCTTGTCTTCTCTCCTCTTTCTGCAGGAACGCACTAATGTGGCCAATTTCCCTGGACACTCTGGCCCCATCACCAGCATCGCCTTCTCAGAGAATGGTTATTATTTGGCTACTGCAGCCGATGATTCATCTGTCAAACTCTGGGATCTTCGCAAACTCAAGAATTTCAAGACGTTGCAGCTGGATAACAACTTTGAGGTGGGTTGGTGGGTGTCTTCGTCCCTGTCTTGAGCCGGAACCTCGTTCTACTCTCTTCAACCAACGTCCCCCGCCCTCCCAGCCTGATTGTCTCCCTGTCTCTGTGGCAGGTGAAGTCACTGATCTTCGACCAGAGCGGCACCTACTTGGCCCTGGGAGGCACTGATGTTCAGATCTACATCTGCAAACAGTGGACAGAAATCCTCCACTTCACAGGTAGGAAGTTCTTTGTCGCCTCCTGGGTGGAGGGTGGGCTGGAGGGGGGTGATGGCCCCCTGGAGGCCGGGAGAGCTCTGGGAAGACTCCCTGGAGGCCAGGCCCTGCCTGTCGGGGGCAGAGAAGGGACGAAGCCAGAGCTTGACAAAGGTAGAGATAGGCTCATGGGGGTCTGTCCAGGCTTCTCTAGCCTCTGTTCTCCACTGCTTCTCCCAGCACAGCCCAAAGGCTTCTGCTTTGTCTGCTCCCCATCACAGGAGATTCTGGTGAAAGGATCTTGATTCTGCACCTGGCCCCTCGACCTCCCTGACCCCCTGGGCTCCCACCCCCCAGGCCCCCCTGGCCATGTAACCCTAGCAGTAGCTCTCAGGTCAGAGCCTGTGGGTGTCTCTGCAGACTGCTTTCAGAAGAGTTAGGCCGGCTCTTCTCTGTCCACAGTCGCCTGCCTCTTGCCTTCTTCATTAGATTGTGAGCCTCTTGAGGGCGGGGCTGGTGTTGCTTTTCTTTGCTGCCTGGCACAGAGAAGGCTTTAATAAGGGCTTATGGACAGTGCCCAGCTCCATCAACAATGCCTGTTCCTCCAGCCCAGACCATTGCTACCACCTTCTGCCCCAGTTTGCTGGGGTGAGGTGAAAAAAGCCCAGGTGGGAGCCCTTTGTTCACCCTCTTCTGCCCCCCATCCACAGGGGCACTTTTTGGTCTTGCTCTTGAGCTGCTTTGTTTTGTGTCTTGGGTATAAACCTTGGTGCAAAGATTTTTCTCATCCAGACTTCTGGCGGTCAGAGCGCATGGCTTGTGTTGTGTGTTGGCCTCTGCCATTGTGGGACAGTTCTGGGAGTGGAAGATCATATCCTCTAAGGAGAGGACTGTTTGCGGTGCCCTTGTGTTCCCAGCCCCTGGTGACACTGCACTGGTGTTAATGGGCATCTTCTCTCCCCTCAGAGCACAGTGGCCTGACCACGGGGGTGGCCTTTGGGCACCACGCCAAGTTCATCGCTTCGACTGGCATGGACAGGAGCCTCAAGTTCTACAGCCTGTAGACCCCATCCCCTCCAGAACAACTGAGGCCTTGTCTCCGTAGTGGGTAGCATTAGGGGTGGGGGGTGGGAAGGGGAGAGACTGAGGGAAGGGGGGGAGGAATTTGGGAAGGGACACTCACATCATTTCACTCTGGTCTGAATATTGGCCTTGGCCAGTGTCGACTGTCCTGGAGGCGTGGGTGGCCCTGCCTTGGGCTGCCACCTCCGGGCACCCTCAGTGAAGATGGATGAGGTTGCTATAATGAGCCATTGCCCCGGAGGCACCGCAGAAGGGGCACGGGGACCCAATAGAAATGATTTGGGACTCTCGGCCTGTTCCACATACAGTGTGCTTTGGCTCCTGGGGGAGGCTGAGCAGAGAGGGAGGGCACAGGAGCTCGTGCAGGTTTTTGTAAGCAGTGATCTAGTTTCATTAAAAAAAATAAACGAATGTTTTCTTGATTCTATAGCTGAAACGCTTGTTAGAAAGGCCCCAAACTTCCCTTGGGGAGGAGGGTGCAGATTAGCAGCAGAGAGGGTTGGGTTGTCATGGTCAGGGGGAAGAGGGTCTAATGCTTCCTACCCCGGCCCCTTGGTAGCTCTCCAAGCATTGAAGGAGTGGTCCTGGGGCTACCAGGGATGGCCTTCAGTAGACACGAGACCTCCATGGCTCATCCCCCAGCTCCAGGCCTTCTTTTCTGCCTCCGTGTGAATACAGAGTCTGACACCTGCAGGGGACCTCACTGACCGGGAGCCCGAGCCATGCCCTGCAGGAAGCCACACTGTAACTTCATGTGACATGGCTGTCAAGCTCTGCTCAAAGGCCTCTGAGAGGGCACATAACCCTCTGCCCTTTCCTCTCCCCCGCCTGCCTTGCCCACCCAGAAGAATCTCTCCTCCACATAAAAGCAATTTAATTAATTGAAGGTAGCTATTGTGTTCCTCCAAAGAGCCCTGGCCTAACTTATAGGTGACCCAGGCTAACCGTCATGTGCAGGAACTGACTCTGGCTTTTAATGCCTGACTTCTCAGGCGGAGTTGGGCAGAAAGGAAATGCTTCTTCCCAGAGAGGGCCTTGGCAGGGCCTGAGACATCCACCTTGGGGAGAAATCTCATAGTAAATTTTTTTGTTTGTTTTTGGAGGGCAATTGGGGTTAGGTGGCTTCCTCAAAGTCACACAGCTATTAAGTGTGTCAAGTGTCTCTGAGGCTGGATTTGAACTCGGGTCCTCCTGACTCCAGGGCTGGTGCTGTATTCACTGCACCACCTAGCCATCTCTCAGTAAATCTTAATCCCATTGCTCAGTAAATAGAACCTGGAATGACTTGGCTGGCCTCATACAGCTAATGTCAGAGGGGGCATTCGAACCCATGTCCCTCCTGACCTGGTCCTGCACTTTGCATTCTGCAGGTAGGTGCCTTCCCAGCATCCCCTGGGATTCTGTAACTAGGCCCTGCAGGCCAGGACGGCTCTGGATGCTGATGCTTTGGGACCAAACGCTTGTTCTTGAGCCATCTCTCCAGGCCTTAGATCTGTGGGATCCTACTTTCCCATACTTTCAACCACCCAAGAAAATAAACAGCCCAATAATAAATATTTGTCTAATGCCTCTTAAGGCTAGCATAGCGCTTGGTCTCTGACATTCGATTCAAGAGCTCGGTGACAGACTGTCGTTAGGCCACTTGACATGAAGAAAGGGCTAGTGGAGATTTTCATTGACTTGCCAAGGCTCACAGAGTAGTGATTGTTGGGGGCAGTATTGGAGTCTAAGGCTTTCTGACACCCCAGTCCAGCGCCCTCTGCCAAACCCCACAGATGCCCCAACACAGCCAGCATTTAGTGGCTTTAAGGGTTTCAAAGTGCCTTCCACAGGTTATTTGATCCAGTCAGCCTGTGAATCAGGTGCCGTTCCCAATTTAAGAATGGAGAAACTGGCTGGGTTTAAGTGACTTGCCAGGCTAGCAACAGGAAAGTGGCCCACGCAGGATACAAACTCGGGTCTTCCCGGCCTTGCACTGCACTACGCAGTGCCCATTGAGTGGTCATCACCCATCTCACTTTGGCTGATAATCCTGGGCCACTGTATACGTGCTGACCCCTTAAGAGAGCTCAGGGTTTTGTCTTGGCCATTTGTACTAAAGCAGGCAGGGATCCTCCAGACCCAGGAATCAGTGCTAGGCTCTGGTGGGTTCTCTGGCAATCAGACTGTTGAAAGCATCAGACAGAACCTTTCTTCATGGGTCCTTTTGGTCAAAATGACCTGCCTCCTTCTCCCCCTCGCTTGGTCCCATCCAGGCTCCATGCAGGAAACTGCATCCATTGCTGGTCAGCTCTGCCCCTCACCTCCGCCTTCCCATCCTTAGTCCTGACCTGGGTTCCTAATCTCAAACCAGTGTGATAGTTCTCAGCTCTGGGGGGTTATATCCTAATATGCCCACAAGAGGGCGACAGGCCTACACGGTGGAATCGGAGCCAGGGCTGGTCCTTCCCAGGCAGCCTGGTCCCTTAGTGGACTGGACAGCCCCAAACCTGTCCCCCAACCTCCCCAGGCAGCATGCTCCACTTCCCCAGGGCACGGACCAGCCTGTGCCCCTCTCACCGATGGCTCCTGGTTCTGACTTCTTGGGCCCAAAACAACCTTAAGCCCCCTTGCATGTGTCCACCCTGCATTCAGCAGGGAAACAGCCATTGCACCCCACTACTTGGTGATGCTTTGGTCCTGAGCTGGTCACTGCTCTCTGGGCCTCGCCTTCCTCAGCAGCCAAATGAGATCTCACCAGACAACCGCCGAGGTCTTTCCCAGCCCTAAAATCTGGGCCTCCCCTACATCTCTGGGCTAAAAGTCCCCCATCCTTTGGACTGCCTGGCCCCAGACCCTTTCCTGGTTCTGATGGCCCTCCAGTCATACCCCAGGTTCCCAATGCCATTTCTAAAGCACAGTACACAGAATTAGAGCTGAGGTATGGACTGACCAGCACAAGGTCCAGTACAGGGGTGGGGAACCTGCAGCCTCGAGGCCACATGTTGCCCTCTAGGTCCTCAAGTGCTGCCCTTTAAATCCAAACCTCACAGAATCGATACAAATACACTTCGTTCATTCTGTGAAGTTTGGATTCAAAGGACGGCTGTTTCATGTCCATCGCATAGAACACGCCCTGACCCTGGTCTGCTATCTTGTAGTGTCCAGCTCTGTGTAACAAGTGGGGTTTGTGGCAGAGCAGAGGCACGGGAGGCTGGCCCCCAGAGGCAGGCCTTGCTCCAGACAGGCCAGGGCTTGGGTTGTTGGGGGTGGCTGGAGAAGAGGGAGAAGGGGGGGGGGTTCCCAAGGTGCCCCTGCACCCTTGCCCAAGAGAAGAGAGCAAAGAGAATGCTGAAGCTCCCCTTCCCCTCCCCCACGGAGAGGCCCAGGTGGTTTTGTCCTCTCTCTGCCTCTTGTCACACAAAGATTATCACCCCCATCTCCCCTGACTCGGCTGTTTTCTTTATTCTGTGGTGGCTTAGGTCACACGAGAAGCTGTGGAGCAAAGAGGCCAGCAGCAGGGACAGGATGCTCACAAGCCTGCCCCTTTCCCACCAGTCAAGGCTGCCGCGCCTCCCAGCTGCACCCAGGGCAGGGTGAAGGGCGCTGGCATTCAGGGGAGCTCAGCTCCTACTCTGTGGCCACTCGCATAGCAGGCCTCCATCCCTCTCCTGCCCCAGTGTGGGCACCCGCTGTACTCTGGGGGACGGCTGCCTTTTCTCTTGGCCCCCTGCTCCCAAACCCAGCTCACTTTATCAGACTTGTCCTTGGTGCTGCCCACTCTCCCCTGCCCCTGCTGCTTTTGTGTCCTGGGCACAGTCCCGGCCCCAAAACCAAGCGCTGCCTTCTCTCAAAACTGGCTGGAGCTTGAGGCTTGCCTCCCTGCCCCAGGACAGCCCCAGATGGGCGGGCAGGAAGCCTCTTTCTCACCCTCCTTCCTTCCAGCCTAGTGCATTTATTATGTGCCTACTGCATAGGCAGAAATGAAATAACCCCCAATTCTTAATGCGTGCTTGAGAGATTGTGGCTACAGCGTCGCTTATCTTCTCTATCAGAGAGACCACCAGCCTCAGAGTCAGGACTCCTGCCGCCTACCAGTAGCTTATCGGCAATAAGAGAGCTTTTATATTGCTGGAAGACTGACAAGGCATTTTACCTGTATAATCTCTTTTGATCCTCACAACTACCCTGGGGGGGGGGATGGGGAGGTGCTATGGTGATCCCCATTTCACAGATGAGGAAGTCACTTGGGTGACTTGTCCAGGGTCACAGACCTGGCAAGTGTCTGAGGCCAGACTTGAACTCGGGTCTTCCTGACTTCAGGTCCTTTCCTCTCTGCCTTCTAGCTGTCCCCAGTTTATGCTGCAGGTTAGTCAAAAGCAAAAGCAGGGCAAGGCTGTCTGCCAGGAAAGCTAGAGGAGGGGTGGGGTGGGGGAAGGATGCTCGAGGCCTTTTTCCTTCATTGGTGACCTCGACCTATTACAGTCCCAATTCGTGTCTGTCGGCTGCCCCACAACTATCGGCAGAAATGAGAATTAGTGATTGTATCTTCACAAGACCTGGCCCAGAGGAGGGGGAAGCATAGTTTAGGCTTGTTGACTGACGGATGGTAGTGACTGAAGGTATCTGGACTCCTGTCCTAGCTGTGTGACTATGGGCAGGTCACCTAATCCCTCTGTTCAGCATCCGTATCTTTAATGAGGAAGGGGCACCACCGGAGGAAAGGACTAACCACGCTTGGGGGGTCTCATACCTCCCAAGGCTGTCAGCAATCAAATAGATGCTGTCTACACAGCCCCGCTTGTGAGATTAAATGTCAACTATTACTTAGAGCCGCCTAGTTTTATATTCTGGGGAATAAGGCCAGAGAAGGCTGAGTGCCTGTCCTAGGGCAGCTAAATTCACCAAAAACACTCGTTAAAAAGGGCGCTATAAAATGTGACTCAAACTTCCCAAGTGTCCACCCACTCATCGTGGTCACCTCTGGGGCTTCTACCGCCCAAATCAGAGAAAGCAACACAGCCTTGGTAAACCGAGGGCTCAAATCTCAGACTGCAATTCTTGAAAGACTAATTAGGACAGGCTCTCCCCCCACCCCACTTCCCACCAGTTGGTCCAAGCTTTCAGGACAGCCTTCAGGACAGTTCTGTCTCAGATCCCTTCGTGCCTGTGGCCAGGCTCTTTTGAGCCTCAGTTTCCCCTCCAGGAAGAGGAAGGGGTTGGGTTAGATGGTCTCAAAGGTGCCTCTCAGCTCCCGGGTGCTTCAGAGAAAGCCATTGCTGTGGTTCTCCAGACAGTCAGACGTGGCTCCTTTTGCTTCCACCCTGATTGCCAGCGAGGGCTGCTCCCTGGCACTTGAAGGGAGTCACCCCTGAAGCTCCACTTCAGCCTAACCTGACTCTCACCCTCTGAGCTACGTGGGCACAGCCACCTTCACAAGGCCATGTGTGCCCCCAGGGGATAAGTCCACCTTAGTCAGCCTGAACTCTTCTGTTCAGACTTCCTATCAGCTCCTTTCCACCAAACATCAGGCTCCAGGCCACTGCCTGCCTTTTAGCTCTGGCCCTGTTTTCCACTCAGTTTCTTTCTTCTCCTAGCCCCAGTTACATCCATCCCCTTTCCTGCCTAGTTTATACAAGACTCCTATAATGGAGGCTGTCGGGGTCACCAGTGTACCCACCACCTGCTTAAGGAAACTGCTTCTAGGACTCTCACCACCATTGGCCAAGTGAGACGCTGTAACATGCCAAGCACCCACTGGGAGCCACAAAAAGGAAGCAGAACTGGAGAATGGCTGCAAAAGTAGAAGGCCATGTTCTTCACTGCACTGCTCCCTCCTCCCCAGGAGACACCATCCCATAGAGGACTCTGCCCTCAGACAAGCACCCCTGGGTCTTCCAGCAGCCTCCGCAAAGAGGGCAGAGATCAAGGATGACGACGGGAGGCTAGTCACTTCTCACCCAGGGGCAGAGCTGAGACTCCCTCTGGGTCTGCTTGAGGCCCATGCCTTGTTTTTACCATGCACGGTACCCACTCAGAGTGCAACCATTCTACATAAGGGAGATGTTGGCAGAGGGAGAACTAGAGGTAGTGTCTGACAATAGCTGAAAACCCAGAGACAGGTAGAGTCAATAACACACCCCCGAGCCTATGTAGGCACCATGGGCACAGCGTGGCTTTATCCCTGTTTCTGTGAGCTAATTTTGTGCCAGCCCTAAGCAGGGCTCTAGGTCAGTACTGACTACAAGAAACGTCTATTGACTTGGAGGATTTTTTGGTTTGGGGAGGGTCCCGATTATTGGCAGCCCCAGGGACCACTCCCTCTGGCATTCTGGGAGACACGGCATGAAAACCTTTTTATCCTTGGAGCTCTGTGCTCTAATGGCCTCGAGATCGGCCTTGGTTCAGGCAAACTTTTGACCAGAGCAGCTCCAGGGCTTTGGGGTAGGGGCTGGAAAAGACGAATTTTAGGACAAATAGAGGCAGCTGCTTTTTGAAAGACCCAAACTGGTGTTCAGGAAGAGAGCAACAATTTTAGTCAAGATAAAAACAGAGAGGAAAGACTAGTGGGTAGATGGTCATACAGGGGAGACGTGCTAGACTGGAACCAGAGGGCCTTGAACAAAGGCACCACAGGCCTAGAAGTCCTGTCAAGTCAGGGGGCTGGACTAGATGACCTTGCAGGGTCTTTGCCAGCCCAATGCCCCACCTGCAGCTTACGAGCCCTCCCCCAAGTCAGAACTGGACACCGTTGGTGCAAAACATCCACATTCTGATTTATTGACCTTGTTCACATGCCCTGCTCTTCTCTTGATACTTCAGGCTCCTTCCAAAGAGAGCTGCCACCACCAACAGGATGGTGATGACCACCAGGGAGAGGGTCACCCACAGCAAAGGTTTCAGGGTCGTGCTCCAGGAGGATCTTTCGGGAAGAAGGGGCTCCGAGATGTTGGGCCACAAGACAACAGATCCTTCCTTGGAGTCTGGTTCCATGGAGGGTGAAGCTATGGCATTTTTAAGCCACTCCCAGTTAAAAACTAGGAAGACTCAGAATGGTCCTAAGATTTTAGCCAAAGGGCCCCAAATAACCTGGATAAGACATGCTTGTCAAGATCTACAAGAAATGTCGACCAAGGTCACGGGGAAGTTGTAACCCCCTATTCTGAGGGGAATCTTTTGCTCAGGTCATATCCTGGGGGTAGTTCTTGACCCAAGGGGTCACATACAAATGTCTACATATCCCCCCCTACACCCCAGCCCTCCAACACACACCTTTATTCTGTAAATTAATCTTCTGTTCTCTAGAATCCCCAAATCCCACCGGTCCTGGAGAACCCACAATGTCCTGGACTCCTTCCATAAAATTGTGGTGGTCTACAGAGCGCCGCTTCTCTGTCAAAAGAGAAGTCAGAGGCACCATGTTGTACCTGGCCATACGCTTCTGAGATAATTAGGTTAGGATCCCCACAGGGCAGTCTCGTATTATATAGACAGACTGGGTTATCTGGTACTCATGCCTGAGGAGGAGATGCCACCCCCCCCAACAAGACCCCAAATCTAAAAACTCACTTGTGGCCCCCGGGTGACACGCAGCCCTGCAAGTCTCTATTTCAGAGGGATAACAAGCGGAAGCGCTACAGAAAAAGTAAACCTGGGCAGAGGGAGGAGGGGGAAACAAAAAAATCAGGCATCTTTCCAAGCCAGCACACCACGACTGGTGGCTGCTGTTGGCGTCAATACCCTCTAATCCCAGCAGAATTTAGAGGCGCTGCAGGGGATGCGAGTGACTTCTGGGATCCGCTTCTAGAGGCCAGTAGCCAAAGATAGCGGCCCAAGGAGGGGGGTGGGCCCTTTGCCTTGCGTTTTGGGGGAGCAACATGGCGTCTACTGCTGAACTCGTGTCCCTCTGATGACTTGGTTCTCAGCCAGATCAGCTCTTCCCTGATGTGCCCTAGATCCCTACAGCCGAACCTTAAGATCATAATGGAGTATCTCCCAAGTTTGGAGTTGGGGGGATGGGTCAAGTGGACCTCTTTCCTCAAGTGCATTAGAGAGCTGACTCCCAAGAACAGAACTCCAAGTTTTGGGGCAGTCTACCAGGACAGATACTCTAGAACTGTCTGTGATGTCACTAGGGGGAAGGGCAGCGATGGCCTCAAGCCTCAGTAGGGTCCTGGCCAGCAGACGCCAGTGCTAGAACAGTCTTCCATGGGACCTCGGCAGAGCGAAGGGCAGTGCACTGATGAATCCCCTACTCCTTGGGGCCAGTTTCCCAGGAACATGCTTCCAATCTCATCCTTCTCTCTACAACCTTTCTTTCTGGTCTCCTTCCTATTCATACATCTGTCACCCTGAACTAGGTCCTTACCATCTTTCGCACTGGTCTCCTAATTGGTCTGTCTGCCCCAAATCTCTCCTCTATAACAGAGGGACAGACTCCTGTTGGCATTTACTCCTCCCCGCCTTTGCAGTCTTTATACACCTCTCCTCTCTCACTGTTTTCTCCGATCCACCCACCCTGGCTGTTCTGTCTCCCATCTCTGTCCCTTCTGCCCTTGAAGGCAGTCTTTTCTCCCCTCTATTCACAACTGAGCCACAGTCCTTACCGGTCCACTGAGAGCCCTCTGGGAGACTGAGTCAACAAAGGTAAAGGTAGAGACGATGAAACGCCGATAATGATTTGGGAAAAGGGGCTCTTCTCCCTTCTTGGATGCCAGCTGGGTCTTGTAGCTATCACCAGCAAATGGGCACCTAGGAAAGATTAGTGAAGTCTTAGCTGCAACCTGCTGGGAAGTCAGGCCCTGTCCAGAGCAGACCCCCAACTAACCACTCACCCATCCAACAGGAGAGGCCACTGGGGTTCCTTGAAGGGGTTGGTGCTGGCGGTAGCCCAGCAGTGATGCAGAACCAGCACCAGGTTGGGGTCTGTCCTCCGGAGGAATCGCACCTCGACACAGATGGGTTCGCGGAGCATCTTGAAGATGGGGAAATCCTTCACGTGGTGGTAGGAGCTGTATTTCTGATCTGTGGTTGGGAGAAGGGGGAGGTCCTATGAGCCTTCAGGAGCAGACACTGGTAAGCAGGGTCAGGGAGGCAGGACAGAGGTCTCTTTACCCTTGGCGATTCGCAGCTCAAGATGCAATGGGCCAGACTGGAGCACAGAAGTGGGCAGTGGTGGCAGGAAGACCTCTGTCTGGAGGGGCTGGAAGTCACTGGCATTGTAGATGCAGCGTGCATGAAGACTGCAGTGGGGGAGAAGGTATAGACTGAGTTAGTCATCAGAAGACGCAACCTAGGGATGTCCTGGAGCCTTTTATGAGGCAAAGCTGAATTCACACTGTCCCAAAGAGCCCGGACACTGCTGACAGACCCAAGCTGTTTGGTAGAAGGTGGAAAGCTAGAACTTGTCAACCTAGCAAAGAAGATCACCTCCCTTCTGAGGGGTGGTAGACTATAGGGAGAGAATGGGGCATGCTTCCTTCGAGCAAGACAAATACATCATCCGTGACTGATTTTATGTTGTTCCAAGGGTGGCTCCTTGGAAAAGTCACTGGAAAGTAACACATGCCTCAGTAAAATAACGGCAGGCCCCAAGTAGATTTGGGATGGGCATGAGACCTGGGGTCAGTGAGATTTCCTAGTCCAGGTTTAATTCACTTCATTGTGCCCTGAAAGCAGATCAGGTCTGGCCTCAGACACTTCCTAAGTGTGTGACTCTACTGGGCAAGTCACTTAATCTCTTGTTTGCCTCAGTTTTCTCATCTGTAAAATGAAGATACTAGCACTTACCTCTCAGATTTGTCACGAGAATCAAAGGTAATCTCTCCAGCTACCTTGAGTTAAGGCCCTGAGGAGCCAGGATCAATGAGGAGAGAGGCCAGCTCACTTAACACAGAAGAAACAGCTCCAAGAGGAATGTATTTGTCCAAGGTCGCATATGCAGGAAGGGTCAGAGCTAGGATTCTAAGTTCTGACCAGACTCAGTGAGCAAGAGGGTAAATCTTAGGAGGGCATCACAGGTCCAGGAGAACTCTTTGGGCTTCCTCCCCCGACCCTGAGATCTACTAACGTTAGTTCACCAAGAGCCTTGACGTGTGGGCTCTAGGACCTTGTAGAGTTAGGATGGACAGAACCAGATGTCCTTCCTGGACCAGACCTTGGGGAAGAAATCCATCTTTTCTTCACTCCCAAACGAATGTCCCTGTTCTGTTCCCACCTCTACACACCCCCCTTCCATTCCTCTGAGGAATGTTGCCTAAGAATATTCCAACCTCCCCAAGGCTGCTGCCTCCAATTAATCTGGGGATGAGACTAGTTCACATTTAAATCGTGCCTTAAGGCTGGACAGTCCTACTCTCAGAAGCACCTGTAAAGGAGGGGGCATTATCTATTTTATTGGGGGCCAAAAGGATTTAGGCCTAGGGCTATATAACTGAAGTATCTGAAGTCACACTCTTATTTCTAGCCTTTATTAACTTGGTGGTGAGGAGGACTGAGTAAGCTAGTAGTGATGGGGCATGGACACAATCCACTTCCTCAAGTATTTGAAGGGCTGTTACAAAGAAGAGGGGCTAATGATCACTAGCATTTAGACCTACTATGCACCAGGCATTCCGTGAAGCGCTTTACAGACTTGAGAGGTAGGTGCTATTACCTCCATTTTACAGATGGGAGAATTGAGACAAACAGAGGTTAAGTGACTTGCCCCGGGTCACACTGCTCGTAAGTGAGGCTGGATTCGAACTTGGGTCTTCCCAACTCCAGGCCTGGTGCTTTATCCACTGAACCCCCCTAGCAGCCCCAGTGAGATTTGTTCTTGGCAGTCCAGGGTTTCAGACAAATGGCTTGAAACCCGTTTCATGTACAGGAGGGAAGCTACTGACCATGACTGACAAGGACTGATGGAGTCAAGAGTTCATTATTACTGGTTGATCTCCTATGAGAAGCAAAACCATTTATTGGAGATGTCGAAAGGATGAGGGCCCAGGTGTGGATGTTTCTAGTCTGATTTCTACAGTATTGCTTCCAGCTTAGCCATGAGTGCACAGATCTGAAGTTGGAAGGGATTTTAAGAGACTAATTTATCTCCCCTCCATTTTACAAATGGGGAAACTGAGGCACTAAGCAGTTAAGCGGTTTATCTAAGGTCTCGAAGGTCATGAGAGGAAGAGGCAGGATTTGAACCCAGCTCCTTGAACTTTAGAGACATACTCTATCAGGCTGCTTCCCTGAATGTTGTAGTTCTCTGTGCCACCATTCTCAGTCTCCTCCCCTCAGCTAGATTATAAGCCCCTTGAAGGCCAGGACTGTCCTTTATCACTAGAGCCCCAAGCAGGGTAACTCTTAGAGAAAAGAGAACCCAAGGCATCCCACATAGTAGCTCTGTAGAAGGATGGATCTGACTCCCTTGCTCCTTAGAGGTAGCAAGAGGCTCCCCACCTCTGAGTACTTAGGACCTCGTCCAGCAGTGGTAAGAGACTTGTCACCTCCAAGAGCCAGAGGTCTTCTATGGAGGTAGGATCTCGCCAAGACGTAGGCCTTGAGCCTTGGCAGAGTTGTCTCTGACATCATCCCCTTGGAAGGTTTTGTGGCAGAATCTGTACCTTCGGCTTCCTGTTCCTTGGGGCCAACTCAGAATGTTCCTTATCACACTGAAACCTCAAGGCCATTTGCTACATGAGCAGACATCTTACTTTCAGATTAAGAAGACTAGCTTATTAAATACAGTTTCTCAGTAATGAAATCTTCTGACCAAGGACAGATACCTATCTACACGCTAAAAGGAAGCCTCCTTCCCCCCCCCCCCCCCCCCTGCCACTGGCCTCCATTACTCTCAACTCCCCTGTAAGGCCCTGATTGCGACGTGGGACGCAAAAGATGCTGGCATTGCATTCTGAAGGCCAAAATTCATGTCCTGGCCCTTCTCTGTAACCTTGGATGACTTGTTTAATTCTCTGGGGCTTAAGTCACTGTGTCTAAGCCCCCTGTGCTGCACAGATGAAGAAACCAAGGCCCCTGCCCCAGATCGGTGCTTCTACTCACAGGAAGGTGCTGTCCCGAGTGATGGCGCCTTCGGGCCCTGTCTGGATGTCAATGTCTGAGACCAGCTGGTTCTCATAGATGAGCTGGTTGTTGACCAGCTGGGGAAGGGAAAAGCTGAATGAGTGCCTTCCCACCATGGGCCGCAGTAGCCAGGTCAGCCCTAGAGAGCTGTCCCTGCCCCTTACCTGGATGGTGGTGCCACATTGGGTGACCGGAAAATGGAAGACCACAAAGTTTTCTGTCCTCTGGGTTGGGGTGCAGCCATCTGAGGCATAGGCTAGCCTTAGTCCCTTCAGACTGACCTGCTTTTCAGAGGTAGTGTTCTGGGAGACCACCAGCACAAAGCGGCCATCTTCAAAACACCGGACGGTGGCTGGGACAAAGGGCCAGATGGCCAAGGTCAGTTAGTGTTAGAGGAATTAGGGGCCCCAGGCCTAGGACTCAGAATTAACTCCAGACCTTACTCTGCTAGTAAATAGCTGTCGGACCTCAGCCCAAAACACACAGCTCTTTCATGTCTCATTTTCAGCATCTTCAGAGCAAAGAGTTTAAGACGTGATATGAGCATTCGGGTCCTTCCCTGGAATTTAATCTAATCCCTCCAAGGCCTGATAGACTGAGAAATTCTTGGAGGCTGGTGGGTCTTCTAGACAACTCCTTTCAATCTCTGGAACATTCCTTTTCTTCCTGATCCCCAACTACCGTGTTTCCCCGATAATAAGACCTATCCCAAAAATAAGCCCTCCCCTTACTGTGTAAGATTCCTCTAAAATAAGCCCTCCCCCGAAAATAAGCCCTATTGAGATCGCTACTGTAGTGAAGGTGATCCCCTGCACTACACGCTACATTATGGCACCCTCTGTATGCACCTTCCCCCGCCCCCCGCCCGGTGAAACGCACGCCGTGCTCCGAGCTGCATCCAATCAGAGCTGCAGCAGTGAGCACGTCATCCTGTTCTTCCCCAGTGATTTGCTTATTGAATAAAGGTACATTTTTTTATTCACATTTACCTGTTTATTAAAATTGCTGTCAATGTTCATTAAAATAAGCCCTCCCCTGAAAATAAGCCCTCTGGTGTTTTTCTGTCCAAAAAAAATAATAAGACAGTGTCTTATTATTGGGGAAACACAGTATCCTCCCCAAATATATATGTGTGTGTTATTTATTATATAACATTTATTATATATGTGTTTATATTACATTTATGCTATATTCATGTTTATGTTATTTATTATCAATAGCAAACTCGTGGCTTAGTAGGGACTGCCTCATTCTCTGTACCTCTATGCTTAATAAAAACAACGTATTGCTTAGGGATGTGAGTGCACCTGTGTTGCCATAGTAACAGGGAACCTTGGCATCTGTGTTATCATAGCAGCAGCCAGCTTGGAGACAGGCTTCAGAGTGTGCACCTTCTGCACAGGGGACGTGGCCAGAGAAGACCTGGCATTGCTCCCGGCTCAGGGGGTTACCTGGGATCACAAGAAGTCTGTCATGAGCTACCAAGAAGCAGTTAACACAACCTAATCTCTTGTTTGCCTCAGTTTCCTCATCTGCAAGATGAAAATACTAGCACTTACCTCTCAGATTTGTCATGAGAATCAAACGTAATCTCTCCAGCTACCTTGAGTTAAGGCCCTGAAGAGCCAGGATCAATGAGGAGAGAGCCCAGCTCATTTAACACAGAAGAAATGGCTCTGAGAGGAATGTATTTGTCCAAGGTCGCATATGCAGGAAGGGTCAGAGCTGGGATTCTAAGTTCTGACCAGACTCAGTGAGCAAGAGGGTAAATCTTAGGAGGGCATCACAGGTCCAGGAGAACTCTTTGGGCTTCCTCCCCCGACCCTGAGATCCACCAACGTTACTTCCCTTCTCAAGCAGTCCACAGTGGAGAGGATTCATGGGGACAGGGGTGGGAATTTGCCTCAAGAGAGAGGCTAAGAGAGTCTACTCACGCAGAAGGAACCTAGGGAAAGGAGTCAGACTCACCTGTATGATGTGGTGAGATCCGATGCACTAAAGTGACTGGGCCGGAGGAGGGAGAAGACCAGGTGGGGTAGATACTGGCAGGTCGATGGTCACGATCAGCAGCAGGTGGGAGAGACAAACGTCTCAAGTCCAGGTGAGGGTGAGAAGGGTGAAGGTGAGTAGGAAGATGAGGATGAGGCCGGAGCCAGGCGGGGGAGGGAGAGGGGTGGAAGACAGGATGAGGAAGAGGAGGGTCTGGGCTCTGGGGACGCTCAGGTTTGGGGCAGATCAAGGTCACATCTTGAGCTCCATCGAGCTGAGCGCCCAACATCTCTTCTACAAATACTCGTAAGTGGTACTGACCATCCTGGGTAGAGACAGAGACCAATCAGAGGCTGGGCCCCGGGTGAGAAGGCTACTCACACCCCCATTCCTGACTGAGCTCTGACAACCACCCAGCATGTTAGTAAAAGAACTCCAATGGGCTTCTTCTCCAAGAGTGCCCTGAGGCTGACGGCTCTGAAGAAGTCTGGTGCAGTGAAAAAGAACGCTGGCTCTGGGTTCAAACCCAACTCCAGATCTTCCTTTCTCTAGGCCTCAGTCTCCTCCTCTGTAAAATAAGGAGGTTGGTAGATGGCATGTAAGGTCCATCTAGCTCTAAATCTATGAGCCCAGGAACCTCTGAGCCCCAGCTTCCTTGTCTGTAAAACAGGGATATGTGATTTCCAGGTCACACAGCCAATGTTTTCAAACCTGGGTCCTAGCCCCAAGCTCCACTTTCTGCTCTAAACTGTAGAGGTCCTGCCTTGTGCTTGCTCTCGTGCGCGCGTGCGCACACACACACACACACACACACACACACACACACACACACACACACACACACAC
>NW_027187239.1:1329979-1342233 GCF_028583685.1 Petaurus breviceps papuanus
CACACACACACACACACACACACACACACACACACACACACACACACGTGGGCCCCAGTAACCGCAGAATAGGGTCACGACTGGGAACCCAAGTGTCGGCCTACCTTCTTCATCACATGACATCCTTGGTAACCTGCAGAGAAGATGGTGGGGCCCTGGGGCTCCGAGGTGATCCAGTGGAGACAGATGGAACAGTTGGTCACTTCAAAGCGGGTCCCAAACTCATCTAGGGAAGAGAGAAGCCCACATCCGTCACTTTGAGCTTCAGGCACCACGCTTGGGCTGGCCAATGAGATTACCCATACTTCTCGCTAGAGGCTGACAAAGAAGGCATGGACTCTCGAAGAGCCCAAACACTTAGTAAGCACCTACCGTGTTCTAGGTTCTTGGGAGACAAAGGTAGAAGTGAGTCAGTCCCTGCCCTCAAGGAGCTTACACTTGGATAAGGGGTGAGGGTAGAATAAAAGGCGTTCAGATACATGTACCAAACATATAAAGTAGCGGGGGACCCTATGAAGTAGGTCCCTCAGTTGGGGTTCTTATAGGCATTTAGAGAACCACAGCTCTCTCCTATCCAAGAAGGGACCTCCTTTACAATGTGCCAAACAGGCAAGCATCCAGCCTCTGCTTGAAGGCCCCTAGCCAGGCAAAAAGCCCCTCCTTTCTAAGGGAAGGTTGGTTGTCTCCACTAAGCTTCCAAGGCCAGACCCAGTGGCCCACAGCCCAGGTCCATCTGGCCATGCCTGCCCTCTCCAAGACCTGTTTCCTCTGGCTTGCTCAGCCTCAGGCTTCTAACAGTGTTTTAGGTCTCCTTGGCTGCCTCAGAAGCTGAGAGTGCATACAGTGGTCCTTTTATCGGCACCTTCCAGCAGCTGGCCTCCTGCCCGGGTAGCCAGTCAGTCAACAAGCATTTATTAAATACCTGTGTGCCAGGCACTAAGCCAGAGAGAAGAGAGCCCCAAGCCCAATCTTGAGGGTCACCATGTCAGGACCCTGGACCTTTCCTCACACTGTGGGAGGGGGTAGGCCAGGCATTCTCAAGGACTTGTCAAACCCTCTCATTTTACATGAGGAGAAACTGAGGCCAAGGGGGATTAAGAGATTCATTCCCAGTCACTCAGCAATGCCAGAGACAGGATTCATCCCAGGTACTCAGATTCCAATCAATCAGCAAGCCTTTACTAAGTACCTACTGTTCTCCACTCTGGGGATACAAAATGAAGGGTTCCTGCCCTCAGGGAGTTTACACCCTATCCAGACAGAGCCACTCACCCACCACCTTGAAGCCCACCACTCGACCAGGCCTCGGGAAGCCCAGCAGCTGCATGCTGTAGGAGCCGCATTCATGTCTGAGCTGCAAGCCCCAGGCTCCAGGTCTCTGGCCCACACCGAGGCCCAGAGCCAGGAGGAGCCCGAGCTCCAAACAGGGTCCCCAGCTCATCGTGAGCCCTCCAGCCCCAAGCCTCCAGACAGGCCCCATGCCCCCTTCAGCCAATAGTGAGGGAGCCGCAGCCCCCGGCTTATATGCCTTGTCTGGAAAGGTGGCTGAGCCCAAGAGGAGAACGGTAGCACCTGGAGAAGCCCCCACCTGCCTCGAGGAAGGGACTGTGTGGAAACTACCACCCTGGGGGAAGGAGGAGATGAGGGCTTCTGGCAGGAAACCCAGCCTGGGCTCCCTCCCTAGGGGTCTCAGCCTGTCACTGAGGCTGCTCCCTAACCTCTAGGGTCTTAGACCTGCCCACACCTGGGAGATAGGGGAACCACTGACCAATTTTGTGTCTTGTTTCCTATGAAGAACAGATAAGGAGCTAAGATGGGGAACTGCTCAGAAAAGAGGGAACTGAGAGTGAAGGGTGGGCCTGTGCTCCGAACCCCAAGTCTGGCTGGTACCCCTTGTGCCTGGGAAGGAAGCGTGCTACAGTGCAAATGCCCCTGGACTGAGTTTCCATCCTCTCTCTCCCGGTGAGACCCTGGGTGAGTGGCTTCCCCTCTCTGCGCCTCTGTTTGCTCACCTGTAAAATGGGAGGGCAGGACTGGCTGGCCTCTGCATTACTTCCTAGTCGTATGGCCCTGTGATTCTGTGAGATGAGAAGGCCTGATCACCTCTTGGAGTGGCCATTACTCTTCTTAGAGTGCTTTTAAGCATTAGGATTCTTAAGTCATGTTTTAAGATTTAGAAAGTATTTTTCTCCAAAACATTAAATAAACTTTACAAACAGGTTGCAGGGATACAAAGACAAAATGGAAACATCCTGTCCTCAAGGAGCTTACTTGCTACAGGTGAAGATGGAGTTAAACATAATTTGAGGAAGGAGGGGGCACCCCCACCCCCACGAGATCAGGAAAGGTTTCCTGTAGGCAGCATCACCTGAGAGGAGCCTTGACTTAAGCCCTGCCAGAATTATGTGAAGAGGAAGTGTTCCCTAAGGAGGGGTTTAGTCTGTTCCACTGAGAGAGATGGGAAATGAGCTTTGAGTTTAGCAAACTGCTGTGGGTCCAGTTTGGCTGGAATGCAAACATTGCAGAGAGGAATAACTGGAAGTCAGTCTAAAAAGTGGATTGGAAAAAAATAAAAAGGGGAGGCTAGGTGGTGCAGTGAATAGAGCACTAGCTCTGGAGTCAGGAGGACCTGAGTTCAAATCCAGCCTCAGACACTCGACACACTTACTAGCCGTGTGACTTTGGGCAAGTCACTTAACCCCAATTGCGCTCCAAAAAGCAAAAAAATAAAAAATAAATAAAAATTTAAAAAAGTGGATTGGAGCCAGATTGGAGTTGAAGAGTTCTTTTGGAGGTAGCCTATGGCCCAGGGCACCCTAACTCTAAGTAAGGTCAGGTCTGACTTGGGGTGCTGACCCCAAAGATAAGTAATCTTTCTTTGGCTCCTTAATGCCCATATCCAAATTTATTCTGGGAAGTTTCCGAATGTAGCTTGTGTCTGGGTTTCTACAAATATAAGTAACATGATTCTTGGTTCCCCTAAAAGCATTCAAGGTAACATATTTTTGGGGAGAGGGTGGTATAGTACCCCTCAAACATAATTCTTCCTTTCCAGTGAGACCTGCTTTTCGACTACAGTCCTAAAGACCTTTGGACTCAGTCTCAGCCCATTGTGTGGGCTCCCTCAGAATGGGCCTGAACTTGGGGTGACCAGTGGGGCAACGTGCTCTCTGCCACAGGCCCACCCAGACTCATGGTGCTAGCTACAGCGTGGTTGGACTTCCCAGAGGATTGTCCACATTTTACCCATGTGGGTCACAGAGGAGAAGGAACATCTAGTACGTGTTGAAATTGAGACCAGGTCTCTTGTCTCTAAGTTCAATATTCTTTCCACCACACCCGGCCACCTCCATAAGCCCAGCTGACGGATACAAGCACTTAAAGAAACAAAACACAGTGCTGATGCTCTCTTTATCTTAACGTCGCCACCACTCTCCAATGAGTCCTCATAACCCTTCTGGGTAACGAAGGCCATGCTGTTAAACACAAAAAAGACAATATTGAAAGGTCTCTGGAGGCCACAGCAATAGTCAAGAAAGGGTTCAGTGACCCACAATGTGCTTGGGAGGATGAAGGGCTCTGAGATATTTGTTAGGACCCAGGAAAGAGATATTGAGGTCATCGTGGGCCATCCCCTGAAGGCTCTCCCTCAATAAAGATGCTAAGGGCCAATAACACCGCCACAGGATAGGACCCGTGAATGTCAGAGCTGGAGATTCTTAATAGGAGGGTGTTCTAAGTTTAGGGAATAGTGTGAGCAAAGGAACAAAGTGGGGTGAGGATAGGTGATTTTGGGGGGCAGAGAGGCCAATTTGTCTGAACATAGAGTATGGGGAGGAAAGGTTAGTTTGATACCGGTCCGTGAAAGGTGTCGATAAAGGAAGCTGAATTTGACTTGGCTGGCAAGATTAAGTCATTGAAGATGAGGTCACATGGTAGAATTCGTGTCTGCAATGGATCACTGAGGGAAAATAGAGTGTGGAGTGGTTAGGTATCCCCAGGACTCCCACGCTTCCTGGAGAATGTGGTCCTCAAGGTCCCTGGAGGCCAGATTCTTAGAAGGGCCCAGAAAACACAAAGGATTGAGGTCTTATTCTCGATGCAGACGCCAAGGGAAGGCAAGCCATCTGGCTTTGGCTCAGGACCCAAGGGAGGCCTTCATCTGTTTCTTTGCCCAGAGAGTTCCTAGTCTCAGGCAGGGCTCACAGACACTGGAGGCCTATGTTCTGCCCCACTGCTTCTCCACCCTCTACGCTGCTGCAGGGGACTGATTGCAAGTGGTCTGGGTATGCAAATGTTCAAGCTGGATTAAGGGAACTGGTCAGAGCAGGATGTTCTAAATGATGCAACAAAGCAAAAAACACCCCCAAACTTCTCCCCTGAATACCTGGAAATGAGTTACTTAATATAATGATATTATCAACATTTTAGGGTACTATACATTTCTGTACATGCTGGACCCATTCTTCTCTCTTGGTCCATCTCTAGGGGTGGGATGCCTGGATCAAGGGGGGCATCATCTTGGCCACAAATAGGCTCCTCTCCCAGTCACAGAAGAGGAAACTGAGGTCTAAGGAAGAGGAGTGACCAGCCCAAGGTCACATATGGAGTTGGTCTCAGAATGAGGACTAGATTCTGCTTTATTTTCAAAATCTGTTCTTCCCAGGGGAGCTGACTCAGGCCATAAGGAGCTGGAAAGGAAATCTCTGTCCATATCCTACTGCGTGCCAAAGAGAAACCAGAGGGTTGGGAAGCGGGGAGGACTGAACTTTGCTATACTCAACCTCCTTTCCCTTCCATCTCCCTTGAGGATGTGTTCCTTGGCCCCTGGCAGAATGGGGGTATCTTCAATCTTTTATTTCCCTATTTCCCCCTCATCTTGTCAGCATCCAGTCTCCCCCCCAGATCTCCAGGTTCTCCTGTGACCCCAGAAGTTTTAGCAAGGGAATGGGAAGAGAGAAGGAAGGGAACAGATCTGGGAAGCAGAGCTTAGGGACTCTGGGAAAACAGCTCATAAAGAATGTTGACCTCAAGTCTGAGGGCCTGAGTTTGAATTCCAACTCAGCCACTGTGTGACCTTGGGTCAGTCACTTAAACCTTTAAGAGACTCAGTTCCTGGGGCGGCTAGGTGCAGACTACCAGCCCCTAGAGTCAGGAGGACTTGAGTTCAAACCCATCCTCAGACACTTAACTAGCCATGTGACCTTGGCCAAATCACTTAAACCCAATTGCCCTGCCCTCTCCCCTCCAAAAAAAAAGCAAAACAAAACAAAAAAAGAATTATCAAAAGCTTCAGTTCCTTCATCTGAAAATGAAGGAGTTTAACATAAGTAACAATAATGGGAGTTGCCCCCATTTCTAGCAAACTTTAAGATTCACCATGAAGGTAGATAGTGAAAGGACATTAATCCCCATTTTGCAGAAGAGGAAACTGAGGCCATGATTACAGTCCATGAGAGGTGTTCGTGGCCAAACAGCTAATATCAGTCAGATAGTTACTATTTCAGAGTTATACCCAGTTCTCCTAATTTTAAGTTTAATGTCTGTTTCGCTGTACCTTGGGTGGTGGGGGAGGACACTTAAGGAAAAGGCCAGAGCGCCTTAAAACCAGCGGCAGCTCGCCTTTATCCAGTGCTTGGAGGTTTGCAAAGCATTTTTCAGATATTTCCTTTTTTTCCCCAGAACAACCCAGGGAAGCAGGTGCTATTAATGCCCCCATTTTGCATTTGAAGAAACTGAGTCAGTTAAGTACTTTATTCATGGTCTCATAGCTACAAATAATTGTTGTGAGGATCAAATAAAAAATAATGGTAAAACTCTGAGAGTAATGCCTGGAGTATAGAAAGTGCTATATAAAAGCTAGATAGTAGTAGTAGTAGTAATAGTAGTGGTAGTAGTAGTAAGTTAGAATGTGTCTAGGATGTTGAGAGGGTTAGAGGCCTACTGGATCATAGTTTAGAGTGGGAAGGGACCATCTAGGCCAACTCTCATTTTATGGATGAGGAAACCCAGAGGCTTCTGAGGTCACACAGCAGGTCCCCTCTCTTTCCCCTGGATGTCACTGCTTCCCTATGGCTCCAACAAACTGATTAAAGGTTCTGGGGATGTTTAGCCTAGAAAACAAATGACAAGATGGGACATGATGGCTGCCTTCAAATATCTGAAGAGCTGATGTTAAATTTTTAGCGTGAATATTTACACTTTGAAAATTAGCAAATGCTACAAATCAGGGCTTGATTTATCATTTTGTTGGTTGTCTGGACTTATTAATGCAGACCAAACACGCCAAAGTGTGCTGAGTCTTTCTTTCCTGGGGGCTGGTTGTTGAACATTGCCAGCATATTTCTGAAGTGGCTGCCTGGAAGGGCGGTGGGGCTCCCCTTTGTTGTCGGTCTTTCAGAAGAGGTTGTGGGAGTTGATATAAAAATTCTTGACGAGGAATGGGCCGGATGAGACGGGTGCTGATATCCTTTCCCATTCTATCATTCTGTAGACTTTGAGGTCCCTCCTTGCCCTGAGCATCCGTGATTCTTTGAAGGCCAAGCATCTAAAGCCCATTTCTCTGCCTTAGATCGAAAGGTAAGAGAGAAAACTCCTATGTCTCCGGCCAGAGTCAAGAAACACACTTCACAAGAAGCAAAGTTTATTTTAAGACTTTGTAGCCAAAAGGATTTCCAACCATCCCTGATGTCTTGAACTATTTTGTTTGTATTTTCAGTGCATAAAAAGAAGTTGTTTGCAAACAAAATGCATGTGATTTCTAAATATATATCCACTCATGATATCTTACCAAGCTTTGCTGTCTCGTCTCCTGCTTTCTCTTCCCATCTCAGCTCTGTCAGGAACATGACCACACAGATTGGGGCAAGAAGGATCCTTAGAGCATCTAATCATTTTACAATGGAGGAAACTGAGGCCCAGAGAGCACCTTGCCCATGATCACCTGGGATGTGAAATGAGAGCTGCCCCTCCCAGCTCTGCCATCCAGTCTTCTGGATCTCTTCTGGTTCTGACATTGGATGGATGAGTTTTATGAGTCCCACTCTTGGCCTGGGCTTTTGCTCAGACTCTATTATCTGGGGGTCTGCCTCCCTCCCAGATCCCATGAATGGGTGGGAATGAATCAGATTGTCCCCCAAGATGAGAACCACATTCTGATCTGATTAGTTAATCTGGATTCCTGAGAGGCACAGATGGTGTACGTGCTAGTGGGCCAGAAAGCTCCGTGGGAGAATCAGACGGAAGGGGCTGTGGAAAAACAAACATGGACTTTATTTGGAAAGCCGTCTTCCTTTGGTGTCCTCACGTCCTATGACTTTCTCATGTTACACTTCTTCCAGGTTTGGAGGTTGGGGGAAATCCTGGGAGAAAGCCATGTAGACAATTCTGGGGCTGGAGATGACATTAGAGAGGGCTAGCATTTCACCTGGGAAAGAGAAGGCAGCTAAAACCCTGAACTTTGAGTGGGGGGAGTGAAATGCTATGGCGTGAGGGAGGGGAGATTAGCTTTTACTAAAGCCAAAACATGAGAACTGTGGGCTTAAATTGCAGCAGAGAGGCTTGAGATGAAAGAGGGGAGACATGGACCATGTTAGAGCCCTGAGCCAGGAGTCAGGGGACCAAGGTTCTGGTCTTTGACTCTACTACTCAGTATTGGTGTGACCTTGAGCAAGTCACTTCCCTGTACATGAACCTCAGTTTCTTCAGCTATGAAATGGGGGTAATAATAATGGCACTACAATATACCTCAAAAAACAGGGTATTATGAAGAGTGAGTGAGATAATAGATATGAATGTGCTTTGAAAGCTATGCACGTTAGACACCATTTATAAGTACTCTCAAAAATTCTGATGGATTTGGGATCTTATTAATTCAGGATGCCACCAATAATGTAGCTTATAACCCATCCATGCTTGTCCATCCTGGGCAACTCCTGTCTGTGTTATCCCAAAAGTTTGCTATAGAGGGTCCACCTAACATGTTTGGAGGCATGAAAGTCAGAGAAAAAGGTCCACTCTTCCTTGTTAATCACATGACCTAGAAATACAACAGACATTTTTCATCCACTTGGTCTTTCTAGTGTGCAAGGGCAGATCACTCTCCTTTAAATGATTACAAATCTCTTCCAAGAGACTCTGCAATCATAACATGTATCATGATGGTCTCCAGTAAAGTCTTCCTCTGATACCTCATTGTATCCTGGGTCCTCAAAGGCTTTGTCTCTGGAGCACAAACTCAAGCAAGCCCTACTGAGTTGAGAAGGCTTAGAGTTCAGCCTGAGTAACAGACAGTGTGTCTTTTGTTTGATGACCAGACTAGCTAAGTCTGGAGGGGCTCATCACCAAGTCAGCTTCAGGGGGATGAATTTTTTGGCCCTAGCAATTCTCAAAGTCAGTCTACTGAAAAGTTGTTGAGGAGCAGGGGTTTGTACCAGTGAATAGGGAGTGCCATGATCATGTAGTCAGATGTCCTCAAAATATGGAAATAGCCTATGCCCAGTAGTCCTTTAGACTTTTTTTTTTAAGCAATTGGGGTTAAGTAACTTGCTCAAGGTTACACGGCCAGTTATTTCTGGGTGTGGTGCTAAGTGTCTGAGCCTGGATTCGATCCCAGGTCATCCCGACTCTGGGACCGGTGCTCTTACTCACTGCGCCACCTGGCTGGCCCCTTTACAGACTTTCTTAACCTTTTTTGTGTCCTGGACTCTTGGGCAGTCTGTCTGGGGAAGCTATGGGCCCCTTCTCAGAATGATGTCTTACAGAGGAGGAGCCTGAGGGCCAGAGAAGGCTGTGGCTAATTTTAGGTCAAGCTTTTTGTTCCTCCTTCGTTTTCAGAGACCAATGGCATCATGACATGGATGAGTGGTGTCTTGACTTGTCCGTGAATTGGATTTAAGCAAGGCAAGAGTTGCACAAAGTCACTGGCCTCACTCTCTTCTTGCCTCAGTTTCCTCATATGTAAAATGAGCTGGAGGAGGAAATGACAAACCATCCAGTATCTTTGCCACGAAAGCCCCAGATGGGGTCACGAAGAGCCAGACACAACTGAAAAACAGTTCAATAATAACTCCTTCCAAGTCTTGTGCTAAACAGAAAAAACAAGGAACTCCCTGCTCTAACTGGGGGAATGACACCCAACGGAACAGTAATCTGCAGGACAGATGGCAAGGTCTGGTCCTCTATCACCCCCCAAGGAATAGGCCCAGTGATTTTCATCTCATCCCAGCTGGGCCAATGGTCAAGCACCCGGGGGATTGTGGATGGCCTCCAGCCTGGGGACTGGGAAGGGCATCCTCTGGTGAAGTTGGAAAAGACACTGAATCTGGAGTCAGAGAACACCACACTCCCAACTTTGCTACTCACAGCAGACATAGCCTTGGCAAGTCACCTAATCCCTCCAAAGAATAAAGAATGTCTCCCTGGCCTCAGCTGACTCATGTGTAAAAGATGGGGGGTGCACTTGGCCTCGGAGTCTCCTTGAAGCTCTGGATCTGTGACCCAGCAGGTTGTCAGCTGCATTCAGGGAAGTGGGTGGCCTGCCAGGTGGGCTGACACATTTCTATCCACTCTTATCTGCCTTTGGTGGAGAAGGGTGGGGCCAAATCCCTTTGCCATGATTCCATAATCACCAGGCAACCTGTTAGTTCTGGGTATTTTTGCCAAGGGAGAGCCGGCCTCAGGGGCCTGGACCTTTGGAATAATCAGGCAACCAGGTCACTTCCTTCCAGAGAACGTGTGGAATGGCGTCCAAGCATCGAATCACTGGAGAACCTTCTATCCCCATCTATCAGGAATCCTTCTATCAGTGTCCATCATCCCCTCCCCGCTCAGCAGTCTAGTCTTGGGGAGCTGCCTAGGGCAGGGTCACCTGACTCTCTATCCAGTACTCCATGTTACCTCTCGTTATTATAGGGGCCTGAGAACTTGTGTTTTTTCTTAGAAGTATTTTGATAAGCGTGTTTCAATAATTGGCTCCCTTTGTAGTCTTATGGATTTCATTTTAATGTACTTATAAATATCATTGGGAGAAGGGGCTGGTAGCTTCACCAGAAAGAAGGCCCAAGGGTCCAGGACACAAAAAAGGTGAAGAAAGTCTGTGAAGGACCACTGTATTAATGCTATTTCCATCTGTCAAGGACCTCTGATTACATGACCCTGGGCACTTCCTTACCGGTGCAGACCCCTGCTCAGCAACAGCTTTTCAGTAGAATGACTTTGAGAATTGCTAGGAAAAATTCACCTACCTCCCAGAGTTGTTATGAGGAATAAAAGAAATAATATTTGTAAGTTATTGTTAATTTATTTATTTTTAGTTTTCAGCATTCATTTTACAAGATTTTGAGTTCTAAATATTATTATTATTACAAAGAAGGAATTATACTTGTAATACCTACCATACAGGACTATGAAATATTATTTCTTTTATTCCTCATGATATTAATAATCTTTTTACAGATGAAGAAACTGAGGCACATAGTGGTTAAGTGACTTGCCCAGGGTCATACAGCTAGTCAGTATCTGAGGCTGGATTTGAACTCAGGTCTTTCTGACTCCAGTTAACAAAGGAAATTGAAGCTGAGAGAGGTTGAATTACTTGCCCGCAGATATATGACTAGTCAGTGTAACCCATGGCCCAGCATTCCTAAGTCTGAGGCTTACGTGAACTAATTGTGATCTTGGGAGCTCCCCTAAAGCATCACTTTCTCTTTGGCTCATATTTCTGAAACCCAACATTTACTCCAAGAACATCACTGATTATAAATAGTGTCTGTCGTTGTTCAGTTGTGTCTGGCTCTTCCTGACCCTATTTAGGATTTTCTTGGCAAAGATATTGATGTGGTTTGCCATTTCCTTCTTTAGTTCATTTTATAGAAAACTGAGGCAAACAGGGTTAGGCTGTGCAGCTAGGAAGTGTCTGAGGTTGGATTTGAATTCAGCTCCTCCTGACTCTAGGCCTGGTGTTCTAACCACTGTGATACCCAGCTCCTCCCCCCCACCCCAACCAAATAGTATCTAGGCCTCTATCAATATGGGTAAGAGAGCCCTCAAGTCCTACACAAACACTCAATCTGAAAACAATGCCAACAACCAACTAACTTGATGTAGGATCACTCTATTTCACCACCACAGAAATTCAGAAAGAGTTCATAAACAATGCACAAAACTCACGAAGGGTTTACAACAGTCTGAAAATAATAGAATTCTTTTAGCTTTTCAGTGGATCTTACTATTTTATGAAGCCATAGTGAGGGACCTGCCCACCGAGCAAATTGTTAAATTCTCAGTGTGAGCATGTACGCCTTGGCACTAGCCTTGGAAACACTGACCATCTGAGCTCAATTGATTGCTTTGTTGACCATCTAGACTTAAGAAAGTGATAAGAAAAATGATAATAATACAGATTAAACTTAAGTGTGTCATGCATCCATTTCTTCCTCTCTGTCCCCATCCATGAGAGCTGGTTGTTAAACATTTTACCAGCACATCCCTGACTAGAGTCAGTCTCTGTCATTTAGCCTCCTTTTAGAAGAGAACTGAGCTTGCGGTATTCAGCAGGTCAATCTCTCCCACGTTCTGGTGAGTTACTTTTTCAACAGAGACGTAAGTGATTTGCCCACCACAGGCCACTCCCTGTGGTCTGTGCGCCTCCGGGGGCTCCCAGAAAAGCCTCATCCTTTCCTATCTGGTCTACATATCACTGTCTTAGTAGAATGCAGAGCCCAGATTACTGGTTCCCCCATGTCCTAGCTTTAGTCTATGGCTCCTTCCAGAACAAGGGGCCATTGGGGACATCCTTTTCTATCTCTAGGAGTCCCCCACCTCAGGGAATTCTCCTTTTTTTGGTAGAAGTCCTGATGCCTACTCTTGACCCTTGGGTTACTGGTGAGGCAACCCCTGAGGTAGGCCCTGCTGAAGGAAGATCTCCATCCATCCATCCACCTACCCATCCATCCATCCATCCATCCATCCATCCATCCATCCATCCATCCATCCATCCATCCATCCACCCATCCACCCATCCACCCATCCACCCATCCATCTACCCATCCATCCATCCATCCATCCATCCATCCATCCACCCACCCACCCATCCATCCATCCATCCATCCATCCATCCATCCATCCATCCATCCATCTCTCTATCCATCCATCTATCAATCTATCCATCCATCCATCCATCCACCTATCCACCTACCTATCTACCACCTATCTATCTATCTATCTATCTATCTATCTATCTATCTATCTATCTA
>NW_027187239.1:1342243-1383245 GCF_028583685.1 Petaurus breviceps papuanus
CTATCTATCTATCTATCTATCTATCTATCTATCTATCTATCTATCTATCTATCTATCTATCTATCTATCTATCTCATCCTCAGTGCAGATTCCCTATTACATGCCAGAAAGGTGTTTCCTCCTTCTGAAATCCATCCTTCCAAGAGGCTAAGCTAACTGGTATCTGGGGGATATTATCAATGAAAACTCTCCCTCAGGTAGTGCCAAGGGGGTGGCTCCACTCTTGTCAGTTCATTGTGGGGCCACTTTCACTGGCTGAGTCTTAATCAGTTGTCTTTCTTCCTTTCCCTAAGGTATCAGGTCCTTCTTCTAGTTCTAGATGCATTCAAACATCCCCCCAAAAAAGGTTCACTGTCCTGGAAGCTTGGGAGGACCCCTCTGGTCATCCTACTACAGAAATACTAGAGAGAGCATTTGAATTCTCCTTCCCTTTCCCTGAAGTAGAAGGCTTCCTTCTATATTATCAGACAAAACAAGCCAATGATGGATCATGACTGGTTCTATTCCTGTGGGCCTCAGCTCCCTGCCGAGGGGTGGAAGGTATACTTCATCTTCAGGCTTTTGAAGTCATGACTGCACCTCTGGCTGCCTGGAAGTCTCCAAGGCTGTCCTGTTACTGCTGGGTTTTGATAATGGGACACATCTTTGTCCCAGGAAGGGACCAAAAAAATGACTAATAAAACTCTCTCTGTGAGTCAAAGTGTGCGATGTAAAATGTAACGGCATTTAAGGAGCTTCAAGACTTTCGGTTTCTTCAAAAATGAAAACTGATGTGATGTTAATGCCAAGAACACTATGTCTATGAAAAGTAGCACAAGAAAAAGAAGAATGCCCAGTGCTCTAACCATTAAGACCAACTGCTTTCCCAGTGTCCTTTCCATCTCTGAAACTTATGCCCGAGGTTCAGTTGTTGCCTTCACATTCGGCGTTGTAGGTTCCTCCTAAGTCCTGCTATTCTACGCTCTAAGGCACCGTCCAAAGCGTCAGGATGTTCTGTGGCTTGGTGTTTTCAGGACGTGAGCAGGGGCTAGTAGGTCATGCTCATCATTTTCACTGTTGACTCCCCACCATTCTCTCATCCCTATCCACCTCAGCTCTACCCTCTAACATGTGAGACTCGGCTCTGGGACAGAGGATTACAAACGAAACCAAGTGTTTTCTCTCGCTGTCTCTCATGCCTGGAGTGCTCTCCCTCTGTTCCAATAACTTACCTCCCGGCTTCCTTAAGTCCCAACTAAAATTTCACTTTCTTCAGAAAACCTTTCTTAATTCTGTGCCTTTGTACATATCTTGCTTTTTGCCTATTTATTTGCATGTTGTCTCTAGAATTAGATTGTAAGCTCCTTGAGGGCAGGCATTATCTTTTGCCTGTTTTTGTATCCCCAGCACTTAGCACAGTGCCTGGCACACAACAGGCACTTGATAAATGTTTATTGATTGATATTTTGGGTTATCAACTATTTAAAGAAAAAATAAAAACAAATTCAAATATCGGGTTAAGAACACCTATGACCTAAAGCTGTTCTTTATCTTCACTTGACTTCCAGGTTTTCTGCTGCTCACTGCAATCCCAGCCCATTATCCCTGCTCTGGCCTCGGTTACCTCCCTTCCCGATATTGCTCCTATAGTAAAACAACTCAACTAGACAATATTCTCAATTCTGGAATTCCGCATCCCTTTTCCTGTAGTGCTACCCAAGACTTGCCAAACCTGAATTGTCCCTACCACCTTATTCACATATTGCTGAATGGTGCTGAGGAAGGCAGACAACTATGAGGACTGGGTTCATTTCAGATTTATGTGATCTGTGGTAAACTGGGCCCTCCCTTTTGCCTGGCAATCTTTTTATTCTTCTCTAATTGACTCTAGTGCATATGCTTCAGAATCTGTTCCAAATCTTCTCTTTTTTCCCCAACCTCCTACATCACCACTTCCCCACTTTTGCATAGGACCTCCCCTCCCTCCCATTCCTAACCTTCAATCTCAAGCTATCTTTTGGCTCCTTGGGCAGCACCAGGCCTGGAGTGGGGAAGACTCATCATCCTTAGTCTAATCTGGCTTCAGACACTTACTAGCTATGTGACCCTGGACAAGGCACTTTACCCTCTTTGCCTCGGTTTCCTCATCTGTCAAATGAGTTGGAGAAGGAAATGGCAAAGTCCTTCAGTATCTCTGCCAAGAAAACCCCAAAATAGGCTCACAAAGAGTCTGAAATGACTGAACAACAGATTGGCTCCTTTCCTGTTGCCTATAAACATTCCCATTCCTCTCCCCAATTCTTTGAAGAAAAAAATTATAATGACCTATCGAATCCTGAGTAAATGTGACCATTTCCTACACAAAGGTCAGAAAATGGGGATCTGGCGTGAAACAACGACTCTAAGAGCAGCTAAATTTGTCATTTTCTTTTCTTTGTGTCTTTCTCTGAGCCCCACTTAGGGCTCATTCTGTGCATCTTGTAAATGGTTCATTGATGTGCTTTCTCCTTTTTGGGGGATTCTCACTAGCCCTACTCTCCTACTTTTAATTTGTATAGGATCTCCCCTCCCTCCCATTCCTAATCTTCAATCTCAAACTATCTTTTGGCTCCTTGGGCAGCTAGGCGGCACAACTCCCTACTCTCTCACTCTGTCCCTTCCCCCAAATAAAAGCTCTCCCTTTTAATAAAAATTGGGGAAGACAAATGCTTATTTTAGCGGTAGTGTCTGGAAATGCATGTTTCATTCTGTAATCCAGTCCATGCCCCTGCTCCTCCCCAACCCCTCTCTGGGTGGCAGGCATACTTTCTCATGAGTCTTCATTGGTTGTTGCATTCATCAGTCTCCCCCTCTTTCTAAACAAACCCTTTCCCTGGGTCCTACCAGCTCCGCGGGGTCTCTGCTCTCTCATTCACAGCCAGATGCCTAGAAAAAAAAAAATCAGGCTTTGTCTCCTTCCTCTACTCACATTCATTTCTCATCACCTTATAATCTCATCTCTGACCTCACAACTCAAACTTGCTTTCCAGGATCATACAGATCTTACAGCTACTACCTCTGGGGACTTTTGCTCAGTCCTCATTCTGCTTGACTTTGCTCAAGACAAATCAACAAGCATTTATTAAAGGTTTACTCTATGCTAAACACTGTACTAAGCCCTGGGGATACAGACAGACAAAAGACAGAACCCGATCTCAAGGATCTTACAGTCTAATGGGGAAATGGAACGAAGACATGTTGTACAGAGGATCTGATCCTTGGCGCCGCATCTCCTCCCTTTCACTATTTCCTTTTCCTAGCTCATCATCCTTGTATTTTAAGGCTCTCTTCTCTCTATGCCCCTCCCCTTTGGCAATCACATTAATGGCCAAGCATTCCATTCTAAACCCTATGACAATGACTCCTGACTTTATATACCCAGTCCTAATCTCTCTCAGAAATTCTAGCCCCACGTCCTCGATCTGTTAAACATAGCTAACTGGATGTCCCATAGGCAGCTCAAGGTCACCATGTCCACAGTGGAACTCATCATTTTTCCCATCTTAGTCCACCACCTTCTCCAAATTTCTCTATTTGTGTGGAGGTCAGCACCATGCTTTTAGTTACCCAGGCTCACAACCCCAGACTCTCCCTCACTTGCAGGTGCGGGGGATAAGGCAGCTGGGTGGCACAAGGGGTAGAACACCAGACTTGGGGTACTCGCTTCCCATCTGGGAAAACCTCCACTTTTACAAAGAGGGGAATTGAAGGACAGGGAGGAAAAACTGTGACATGGATTCAAAGGGAGCAACCCGTACCTGGGGACTTCCAGCACATAGTCAATCTCTGCCTCTCATCCTGTTCTGAGTGAGCTCCTATGAGGCAAATGGCATGGTAGCAGAGAGGGGCAGAGAGAGTGTCTACATGTCCCTAGTCCTGTGGGCCAGATCTTTCTCTTCCTCCCTCCTCTAGCCCGTCTCTGTGTCTCTGCCTCCATCCCTGAGTCTCTATCTCCATGTTTCTCTCTCTATCTCATGTTCCTTTCTCTTTCTCTGACACAAGCTCTCCCCCTCAGTACTTTCTTTCACTAGCACACTTACACATGCCTTTCATGTATTCTCTCCCCTTCCCCCCACCCGCCTTTCACACATTAGCTGTGTGAACTTGGACAGCTTATTATAATACATTATTCTAGTTTATCACAACCTTTCTGAAGCTGTCCCACAAACCTTCCTATATACGCAGCTTCTTCTCCCCATCCCCCACCCTCCCCTCAACTCTTTCACACTTCAATTTTTTAAATTGATCTTTTGCTTTCATATCATCTTCATTTCCATATGTTTCCCTCCTTTACAACCTCAGTTTCCCTTTTGGCAAAGACTAAGCAGTTCAGGAAAACTAGAACATGAGCTGAATCAAAGTATTTTTTTACACCCATAGTCCCGCCCTGCATCTTCCCATCTCTTTGGGGGACAGTACAGTTACACAGTGTTATTGTTACTGTTGCTGTTCCCATTCACATCGTTGTCATCATTGCATTTTCCTAGTTCCTGCACACTCTCACAGCACTTGTGTCTCACGCACAGACACACTTAACACTTCTCTCCCGCTGCCAGATTTCTAAAAAGCAGTCTATGAAGGGAGGGGTTGAGGGCTCGCTGGGCAGGGTAAGTTAGAGGCAGGCGGGCTGACTAGCCTCAGTTATCTCCCATCTACACGGAGATAAGGACGCCCCGAGAGAAACCTGACAAAATCAACTCCCTTTAGTAATTTCCTCCTCCCCCAGCCTAACTTCTTTTCCTTGCCACCAACCTCACCTCTGTTCTTGTCCAGCTCCAAGACTCCACAGCTGCGTGCAGCCTCCTGACGGGAGCCGGTAGCCTGGGATCAGGGGACCCCCTCCACGTCCACCTCTCCCTTCCACCGGAGACCCAGGTAAGAGGGGCAAGAAACTCAGCAAGCTGGGGGGAGGCCAGGTATCAGGTCGGGTTGGCTGTGCTGCCCCTTCCTCGATGGAGGCTGGAATGCTAAGTAGTGTGTGTCTGGCAGAGAAAGATCATAGCCTTAGTAGAGACAACCGCATCATTGCTCCCAGGGAGGCGATGAGAGCCGGACTGGCCGACTGCACGGGGAAACTGGTCCCGAATCCTCCCCGAAAGGAACTCTTCAGGTTGGATGGGCACAGCGAAAGCGCTCTGGGGGAGGGAGGCTAGGCAGGGGCCAGAGTGGGGTAGGCACATTAATTTTCCCTCCTGCTTTCCTCCTCTGAAATGAGGCGACTGGACTAGATGACCGACAAGGTCCCTTCCAACCCTAAATCTAAGATCCTTTCCCCTCCCCCCACCTGAGCCTCAGTTTCCTCACCTGTAAAGTGAGGGGGTTGGACCTGAAGGCCCATCATGTTCCTTCTACCCCTTCAGCTTTCCTAAAACCAAAACTGTCTTCGTTTTTCTTCGAAGTTATCAGCGGAGGATCAGGTCATATACAAAATGCCTGGGAAGAGCTCATGCTATAATCAAATGAATTGTACAACAGTCAGTGTGATCCATTTACTGCCATGGACTATCATAGTGAAAATAACCGCCAGCTTTCCCATAGCACTTTCAAGTCTGAAAAGCAATTGACAGATGTCTCATTTGATCTTCGGGACAACCCTGGGAGGCAGTGGCTATTGTAATTCCCATTTTACAGATGAGGAAACTGAGTCAGACAGAGGTTCAATGACTTGCCCAGGGTCACACAGTTAGTGTCTGAGGTAGGATTTGAACTCAGGTTTTCCTGACTCTAGGTCCACAGACTAGGTAAACCACCTAACCTCCTAATTTATCATTTATATTTAATATAATTAATATATTTAATTAGTTTTATATAATTATTTTACATAATTATATATAATATTTTATATAATCATATATAATTATAATTATTTTATATAATTATATATAGTATAATTATTAACATATAATAATGAAAATAAATTATATTTTATAATTTATATATGCTAATATATAATTTATAATCTCCTAATTTATAATCAGTCAAAAGGTAAACAGCTAATAATAATGTGAGTGGTTTTAATTAGTGTTTTAGGAACCAAATCCAATTTTTAGTCCTCTTCTTCTCTTGGATTTCTAGTGTCTATAAAGGTACCAGTGTCAAGACAGTTTTTAAAAAAATTATTATTTTATTCCTGGGGAGGGAAGGAAAAAAAAGAAAAAAATTTACATGATACATGATTTAAAAAGGAATATCTGGGCAGCTAGCTGGCACAGTGGATAAAGCAGGTGCCCTGCAATTAGGAGGACCTGAGTTCAAATCCAGCCCCAGACACTTGCTACTTACTATCTGTGTGACCCTGGGCAAATCACTTACCCCAGAGTACCTTGCCAAAAAAAAGGAATAGCAAGCTGTACACAATAGATTTGTAGTTTCAAGTGTGATAATCTTTTAAAAAATTCTACTATATTATGGAAATGCTTGTTTTGTTTTATAAATGAAAAATAAAATAAAATAAACCAGACAATAACTTACATATGCATATCCACAATCTCAACTTCCCCTTCACCATGAGTATTCTGATCTCCATTTTACAGATGAGGAAACTGAGGCTCAAAGTAACCTCGGAGGTCCCCCAAGCTCTGTTTATGATCCTATGTCTAAAAATGATACCATAGGGTTCGAAGGGTATTTAGAAGGCATCTAGGTCTGATTTTACAGGGAGTGCTAAAGTGATTAATTTTAAGAGCTGGGCTTCCATCCGTACTTCACCTCCAATTTCTTTGTTCTCCTCCTGACTTGCACTAGGCTGGAACACATCTTACTTACTGTAGATGCCCTTAGCCCTGGCTTCAGAGAGGGTCCCTTATTGCCTAGGATGTCTCTGGGGTATACTCATTTGGAGGTGATGCCAGGGTCTGAGTTCGGACTCTCTGGGGAGGATTATAGGCTATGGGCTAGATCAGAGCTGGGTGGGACTTTTGGTGCTGGAGGCACCATCTCTTGGCATGACTCCTCAGCTGTGTTTGGCTGAAGAGGTGGGGGATGGCGGGTCTGCAAGAACTCCTCTGGATCTGGGAGCTGCTGTGACATCTTGTCCATGGTTTATCTGAAGCCGGCTCACAGGCCAGGCTGTTTTAAGCTGTTTTCCCAAATCTACCTTCCTCAGTCTCTCTCAGCCTTTAGCCAAGGCTGGGAACAGATCTAGGAGGCTCGTAGAATTAGAGCTGAGATACATCTTAGAGGTCAGCTGGTCTGATCTTATTTTACAGAGGGGTAACCTGAAGCTCTGAGAAGGTGAGATGACCCAGCCAGAATCATATAGGTAAAGGTTGGCCTCAGGATGGGTATACTGGATCTGCCATTGGGAAGAGCCAAGTTCAAATGGCGACACAGACACTTCCATGCTATGTGACCCTGGGAAGTCCCTTCATCTTCCTGAGCCTGTCTTTCCCCATCTGTAAAATGGGGCTGAGTAACCCTGACCTTGTTGGCCACAAGGTTGTGTTGTGAGGACCAGTCAGCCTGAGAGTTTAAGTGAGAGCTGAGAGTCTTAGTTCAGGCATTTGGCAGACCCCATGACACACCAACTGCGTGTGGTTTGTCTCTTGTTTGGGGGATGGGACACCATTCCTACTCTGTGCCTTTCCACTTCTCCACTCCCCTTCCCCCCTCAGCTTTGCCACTTCCTGGGTGATTCTGGGTGAGTCAGCACCTTCTCCTGTCTTGGTTTCCTCATCTGTAAAATGAGGGGGTTGGACTACATGGTCTCTAAGGCTCCTTCCAGTTGAAGAACTTTGATTCTCCAATGTTTCTGTGCCTACCTGAATTCTAAGCATCCCTTAAGACTCAGCTCAGAGCCTTCAACACCTCTCCCTCCCCAATCCCCCCCCCCCAATCTAGAGTTAAGTGGCACTGGAATCTGGAAGAGCTGAGTTCAAATCCTGCCTCAGACACATACTAGCTGTGGGACCCTGGTCCCTCTGTTTCAGGTTCCTCAGCTATAAAGTGGGGTCAATGTTAACACCTAGCTTCTGTTCCTTACCCCCTCATAGTGTTAGTGCATTCTGCTATCACACACTCTTGTATCTTGTTCATGACTGTTTTCTGGCAGCATCTCCCCAGCTGGAAGTCCCTCCACTGTAGGGGCTGCCCTGCTCGAGAACTTCATAGGGTCCAGCTCAGGACTGAGGACGTGCATGACCCAACTCCATATTTGAGGAAGCAGAGGGTTTCCTCAGGTGGTGGCCCACGGCTTGGTCCAAGTCTCTGGGGCAGTGGTTAGCCCTTGGCCCTGCAATCTCAGGAACTGGAGGAATCTGTTTCTGCTGTCCTTATCAGTGGGTAACAAAATCCAGGGCTGCCCAAACCTGGCCCACTTCCTTCTCTGATGGGGCAACAATCTCCCTATCTGGGCTTCAGCCCTTTTCCTTCTGCTATTGTTCCTATCTGGCTTCCTCTTGGCATATCAGATGGGGGTGGCTGGTGCTGCCAGTCTCAGCCTTCACTGGTTCTGCAAAGTTCCTAGTAGGGACCAACCACTGGAGAGGACCATCTGGTCAGGGTGAGGGGTACCTGGGAGAGTCAGGTCAAGCCCCGGAGCCCTTAGCTGTAGGATGACAGAGCTCCCTGCTCTTACCATCCATCCCATCACCCACTGCTGCTCTGCAAAGGCACGGCTGACTTGGTAATGGCTCTCTTTGGGGAGCACAGGTCGGAAACAGGATTGCCCCCCTCCCCCCAGCTGAAGGGGCAGGGCATAGACCTGGCTTTCTAGGGGTCTAGCAGGGGAAGAGACATAAGGATGATGGCTTGAGGAAGCATGGCTAAGGGAGTTTCGTTTTGACGCTGGGGGTGATGGGAACACATTTGTGAACAAGAGGTAAGTAGGCAGGGTAGAGATAGGAGAGAAAGGGAAGGAGCAGCTCTTAAGGGAAGGTGAACTCTTAGAGTGCAGGTTTATCTGTGGATATATGCGGGGGAAGGGTCTGTCCAATTTTTTTTTTTTAAAGCAATCGGGGTTAAGTAACTTGCTCAAGGTTACATGGCCAGGTGTTTCTGGGTGTGTGCTGAGTGTCTGAGCCCGGGATTCGATCTCTAGGTCATCCTGACACTGGAGCCGGTGCTCTTACTCGCTGTGCTACCTTAATTACTTTTTAAAAAACGTTTCTATAACTGCATCTTGATATGACTGGCTTCTTTTGTGACCCTATGTATTTTATTTTATGCATTTAACATTATTTGGAAAAGAGGTCCATGGGTCTCATCAGACTGCCCAAAGGGGACCAAGATGCACATAAAACTTTAGAGCTTTTATCTTAGTGGATGGGGAGGGAAAGTCTTTGGAGACCAAGGTTAGCTGTTCTCTGAAAACAGTATCGCAGGTTTTGTGCTTTTGCACAAGCTGTGCCACATGCCTGGAGTGCCTTCCCTCCTCCTCTCAGAATGCTCAGCCCCAGGACCACCTGCTACTCAGGGAAGCCTGACTCCCCCTCAGGGGCAGATGCACTCTCCATCAGAAACAGCACAAAGACTTTTCACAGATTCCGCATTTACTCTTCTGAGTAGGTTGGGAGAGCAGGGGGAATTGACCTGGAGGTTAAGGTGAGGACAAACAGGGGAGGATGAGACCTACTCCAAGGGGAACATGGGGACACCTGGGCTTTGTGGGGACAAAGAATGGGGAGGGGTACAAAGATGGCGGCCAGTGCACAATGCAGTGTGCCCTGGCCCTCAAGCTGGGGTCTCCTCCGTGGCCAGAGGCAATGGAGTGAAGGCTCCTTGCAGTTCTCACATGCATTCCAGGCTTATAGGTCTTGGGGAATCCTGGCTGCATTTCTTGATTTCAGAATAACATTAATAAAATAGTAACAAAGACAGAAAGCCAAGGCTGCAGTAGTAATCAGCAGTGGGATTAGCGCAGAGCAGGTTAAGGGCAGAGGGGAGGGCACATCGGCCCTACAGCTCAGCACGGCCTTTCCCATGCAGGACCCCAAGATGTTGTCCAACACCACCCTGTGCCCCATCTTGGAGTACATGAGTAACATCACGGGCCATGCCAATTCCCACAGGCGCTACATTGACTACGCCTCCGTGACCCTGCACGGGCTGGTCTCTCTGATGGGCTTGCTGGAGAACGCCGTCATCCTCTTTGTGATCAGCTGCCGCATGCGCCAGACAGTGGTCACCACCTGGGTGCTGCACCTGGCCCTGTCTGACCTGCTGGCCACAGCCAGCCTGCCCTTCTTCACCTACTTTTTGGCCGTGGGCCACTCGTGGGAGCTAGGCACCACCTTCTGCAAGCTGCACTCGTCTATCTTCTTCCTGAACATGTTTGCCAGCGCCTTCCTGCTCAGTGCCATCAGCCTGGATCGCTGTCTGCAGGTGGTGAAGCCCATCTGGGCCCAGAACCACCGCACAGTGGCTGCAGCCCAGAAGGTCTGCCTGGTTCTCTGGGGCCTGGCCCTGCTCAACACCATCCCCTACTTCCTATTCCGCGACACCATCACACGGAAGGACAAGCGGATTATGTGTTACTACAACCTCCTGCTCCATAGCCCTGGGACAGACAGGGACGACACCTGTGGTCGCCGCCAAATGGCCCTGGCGGTCAGCAAGTTCTTGTTGGCCTTCGCCATGCCCCTGGCCATCATTGGTGCCTGCTACTTGGCCGTGAGCCTGCAGGTGCGCCACCGGTGCCGCCACCACCCCAGCCGCTTTGTCCGCCTGGTGATGGCGGTCATCGCTGCATTTGTGCTCTGCTGGCTGCCCTACCACATCTTCAGTCTGCTGGAGGTGCAGGCCCACTATGACCCCAGTCTGCGCCCACTGGTGCTGCTGGCCCTGCCCTTTGTAACCAGCCTGGCCTTCATCAACAGCGTGGTCAATCCCTTCCTCTATGTGCTGACCTGCCCTGATGTGCTACAGAGGCTGCGCCACTCCCTGCGCTGTGTGCTCGAGAGCGTGCTGGTGGAGGACGCTGAATTTGGTGGTGGCACCAGCCGCCGGCGCCGTAGCTCCCAGGGGGCCTCCTTGTCCAGATCCTCCTCCACTTCCAGCTCCAAGGGCTTCCGAGGCCACTGGCTCGACTGGGTGGGGGCCAAGATGGCCAGACAGCCAGGGAAGGCCCCAGTCCCAGCTGAGCTGCAGGAAGAGGTTTCCTTGAAATGAAACCGCAGGCTGGGACTCTGGGTACCTCCTCCAAATATGACATCTCCCCATTCTACTGGACTAAGCACTGCCCATTCCCCATCTCTTGTAACACACAAACCCCTCTGGGAATAGTCATTCATTAAGCCACACATTTAGATATGGAGGAGGCCTTGGAGATCAGCCAAATCCAAACCCATTGCTTTAGATAACTGAGACCAACCCCATTTTAAAGATGGGGAAACAGATCCAGAGATGAATAAGCTTGCTAAAGGGCAGTAGGTTAGTAAAGAGAGGCAGGATGTGAAGTTCTGTCTTCTGATTCTAAATCACTTCACCAAATCATTAAAACTTGAAAGGGAATGAATTTATTGGATTAATTTCCCCAGTAACAGGCACATCCTCAGGTTATAGGGCCACCCAAAACAGAGATCATACCCTCAGTGGCCCACAGGGACAGCTCCTGTGCTCCTACACCATCCCACCCCCCAAAGGATCTTCCCAATTGACCACCAAGGGCCCCTTCCCTCCCATCCACATCCTCTCCAATGTTATCTCAAGTTGGGGGCAGAAGGAATCCTGATTTGTTGTTTCTCCCTGGGTCTTGAGTCTTGAAGGCAAAGGTGTAAAAAATGTAGTGGGGTCTCCCTGCAGCTCCTACCTCCTGGGCCTGGCTTCCCAACACCAGGGTGGGGCATTGTATAGGGCACAGATACTTATGGCTGGCAGCCAGATGCCCTCTGGACCTGGACACAAACTCAGCCAGCAGCCCATTCCTGCCTCCCTTAAGACCTGTGACAGATAATAAAAATGGCATGTGTCCCTTGACCTTGTGTCCATGTTGTGAAAGGGTAGCTGGGAGGAGACAACATTTACTGCTCAAAAAAAGAGACAAAGAAAGACTGCTCCGTTCCCTTGGTGCAGCCACCAGCCCACCCACCAGCCCTTCTGTCCAGATCTCAGGGCTCCAAGGGGCGAGGCCCATCTCCAAATTCGCTATAGTACCCAAGGTCTGAGCCTGGGCTTCCTGCAGTGCTGTCCTTGGGAATGACGTCCTGGAAGTGCCAGTGGCCAGAGGGCTTGGGCTAGAAGCTGAGGGACAGCCAGGTCTCCTGCACCTACTCACTCTTTGGCCACTGGCCTCTGTGGGGGCTGCTTCTGCAGAAGTGCCAAGGTGTCCCGCTTCTCGATGCGCCGAAGCTGCTTTTTCTTGGCCCGCTTGATCTTGGTGGGGTTCCGGATCTGGTGGAGAGCAAGAGAGGGGGAAAAGTCCCTGAGAACCTTCTGGCCCCCCGCTTCTCCTCCTTACCCCATGACTCCAGACATGCACACACAGGTTCCCACTGTTTGGAGTCAAACCTTCCCTAGTGCCCAATATCCTGAGACAGCAGCCTGAACAACTCTGCCTTCGCCTGCCACTGGGCACACAGCCTGAGGCTGCCCACCATCCCAAGCGCTGGGACGGGGTCAGGGCCTCTGCTGCACTCACCACTTGGACGATCTCTGCCTTCCGCTCATTCTCCAGGCGCCTCTTCAGGTTCTCTGCTCGCCGCCTTTTCTTCTCCTGGAGGGAACAGCAAGGGGACAGACGCTATGGAGCCCAGCAAGGATGGGGGAGGGAATCTGGGCAGGTCCAGTAGTAGCACTGCCCCTCTCTGCTCATCTGGGAGAGGTGGCGGTTTGCATAAGCCTGAGCTCCTCTTTACCAGCCCTGACCTTCCCTGTTCTAAGGCCCCTCCCAGCCCTGACCTTCCCTGTTCTAAGGCCCCTCCCAGTCCTGACATTCCTTGTTCTAAGGGCCCTCCCAGCCTTGACCTTCCCTGTTCTAAGGCCACTCCCAGTCCTGACATTCTTTGTTCTAAGGGCCCTCCCAGCCTTGACCTTCTCTGTTCTAAGGCCCCTCCCAGCCCTGACATTCTATATTCTAAGGCCCCTCCCAGCCCTGACCTTCCCTGTTCTAAGGCCCCTCCCAGTCCTGACATTCTTTGTTCTAAGGGCCCTTCCCAGCCCTGACCTTCCCTGTTCTAAGGCCCCTCCCAGTCCTGACACTCCATATTCTGGGGCCTCTCCCAGCATTGACAATCTAGACTTATACATGGATTCCGTAAAGAGCCTGAATGAACCTCAAATCATCTAATCCAAAACTTCCCTCTCATTTTATTCAGAACACAGAAGTTCAGCAGTGACTTGCCCAAGGTCACAGTGCTGATACTTGACAAAGGCTGGATTTGAATGAGCAGCTTACTGTAGAGCAGGGGTGGACACCACCTAACTCGGCCATAACCTATGGACGGCTGGCACATGGGGTGGCAGATCATTTATGTGTCAGAGTGAGAATGCTGGGGCAGGTCCCAGCCTCCTCATCTGTACCACGGGGAATGACAATAACAGGACCTACTTCCCAAGGTTGCTGTGAGGACTGAGTCACAGGAGAATTGTAGAATGCTTTGCAAATCTTCCAAATACTACATAACGTCACTGTGACTACATTCCCATCTCTGGCACCATGCTCACACCTCACTCCCGGGGCCTGGGCACTGGCACTAGCTGGGGTTTTGGCAATCAGAGGTGGCTCCCTAGAGGAGATGCAGCAGTACCAGGTCAGGGCAAGGTGGGGGGAGGGGAGTGCGGGCAGGGGCTAGCAGCCTGGGAGGACGAGGGGCACCTAGCCAGGGCGTGGTGAGGCCCCGTGGCCTCTCCAGGCACAGCTCAGAGGGAATCCTAGAACATCTGAGACAAGGGGCCCAGATGGGGGCCACTGTGGCTATAGCCCACTGCCTCCTGGGCTGGGATGCAAGGGAGCAGTCGGCGGTCCTGAGGCCAAAGATCTCCATGTTTTAGGAGAGGAGGCTCTGGGAAGGTGGGGAGGGGTCTCAGCCAGGCCCCTACTGGTGACAATTCCCAGCCTTAGGCCCAGTCTGACAGCTGGATAAACAAAGGGGACTTGGAGGGGGAGCTTGGCCATCCAGCACCCATATTTATGTCCCTTGCAGATGGACCTTCCAGCCCACCTGAAGCCCCCCAGGGACACAGTGGCAGCTGACTCCAGGGCTGGGTACCTCGAAACCTCCTTGTTAACATCCAAGCAAACCTCACCATGATGTACTTGCAGAAGGGCAGAAACAGAGCTAGGGTCTCCAGAGCATTTATCTTGACCCCTTTTTAAGGATGAGGAGACTGAGGCACAGAGAGGCAGTGTGGTACAGGAGAAAGGGCACTGACTAGACCTGGGTTCAAATCTTACCGCAAACACCTACTAACTGTGGGGACACCACCCTGAGCCTCAGTTTCCCCCTCTGCAAAATGGGGGAATCAGAATCCATGGCCTCCCAGGTCCTGCCAAGCTCTCAATCCACCATTCTAAGCCTAGAGTCTGCATTCTGTCTGAGGCACGTACTGGCTGTGTGATTTTGGTCAAATCACTTGTCTGTCGGGCTCCTGGAATCAGCTGCCCAACATGGGCCAGCCGTGGTGTGACCGCGGCTTCTTCACTGAGCTCGGCCCCGCCCCTCCGCACTGCCCCTTGAGGCTCCCTGCCAGCAGCTGCCACCTCCTGCCGGGCCCCTCTGCCAAGCTGCACTAGTGGCTGCTCCTGTGCAGACGCCTGGTTTTTGTTCATGGTGCCTAGGCCTGGAACACTCCACCATCTCATCCCTCCTCCTCCAGGACGCTGACCCTGATGGCCACCTGTCCAGAGCCCAGCCAGTATTTGGGACCCTGCCCTGGCCCGCCCTGCTCACCTCCTCCACCTAGATTTTAAGTTCCCGGGGCAGGAGCCTCGTCTCAGCTCATCCTGGCTCTCCTCGTATCTCCTGCCCCCAGCAGGGCCCCCATCAGCCCACCTTCCCAGCCCAGGCCTCACCTCTTTGCGTCTCTGCTTCTCCTCCTCCAGGTGTCGGGCAAAGTCCTTGGCCAGCTTCCTCTCCTGCCGCTCCTTCATCTTGCGCTCCCAGGACGTGCGAAGCGGCTTGTCCTGGACCATCTGGGAAAACCTGGATGTGGGGGGAGGGTGAGAGCTCTGTAGGAGGCCCCCAAGCACCCACCCTGTGACAAGGCTGCACATGCACAGCCCTCTGGGAGTACCCAGTGCTGGGGGGACCCTCTAGGAGCTTACACTCGGGCTGGGCTGGGGCTAGAGGTCTATGCCAAACACACCAAAGCAGCCAAAAGGCCACTTCTGATGGGGAAGAAACATGCATTTACAGGGCACCTACTATGTGCCTATTTACACCAATGCTCTCATTTGTTCCTCTCGACAGCTGAGAGGCGGGTACTACTGTCATCCCCTTTCTATAGTTGTGGAAGCCGAGGCAAAGGAGATGAAGTGACTTGTCCAAGGTCACACAGACAGTAAGAGGGCCTGAGGCTGTGTCCAAAGCCAGGTCTTCCGGCTCTAGCGGAGTGGCCCTAGCTGCCTTTCACCAGGGCGATGGGGTTGGGGCACCTCCTACCTGACCTTTGACTCTACCAAGTTGGAAGGCCCTTTGAGTTCATCTCACCCAACCAGGGATGGAGAGCTCACTACCTCAGGAGAAGCCCCCTTCACTAGGAGGCAGTTCTACCCATTAGGAGGCCTTCCCTAGAACTGAGCCAAAACCTGCCCTCCACTCAAGTTCTCTCCTCTGCCCGTTAGGGCAGCCCCTCTCTCACAGGACAGGCCAAAGAACTGGGGCAGAGGAGGAGGGTGCTGTTCGCCCTTGCCTAGGCTCCTGAATGTGGGCAGCCCTGCTGCCCTGTTCCACACTTAGGAACTGTGTGACCTTCCCCATCCTGAGCCTGTTTGCTCACCTGACCCCAAAGGGGTTCAGCTCCCTTAGGTTCCAACGTCCCTTTCAGCTCTAAATCCTCTAATTCATCGGACGTGGGGTGCACACAAAATATGAAGTGAGGGGCAGCGAGGCCTTGTGGGTGGCAAGTGGGCCACAGAATTAGGGAGACCTGGGTTTGTGTGCCACCCTGACCCATCCTGGCTGTCAGAGTCCCAAGCCTCTCAGAGCCCAGCAACGGGCAGACTAGGTGAAGGTGCAGATGTGTGTCAGCTGCCAGAGTCTATGCAGGGATGAATGAAATCCCAGGTCTGGACCAAGATAAGACTGGAAAGGCTCTGGGCCAGGTGCTGGGGACAGAGACAAAGAGGAATGGGGCAGCAAGCGGTCAGTGGCCAGAGTTCTGGGCCTGGCCTCCGACTCCAGCTGGGTGACCCAGATCTCTTGGCCTCATCTGTAAAATGGGGATGACAAGAACAGCAGCCCTTTCCCGGGGGGCTGGCAGCGCTTGGCCCCTTTGCCATGCTCCGTCCTCTCTCCCTCCCCGACTGCTCAGATACAGCCCGTGGGGCACGTTCAGACCAGAGGAGCCTCAGGGGCCAGCTCAGGCAGGTCCCCCCTGCTCCTGGACCCAGGCACACTTCTGGACCCCCGTTGTTATTAGGGATGGCCCCAGCCTTTGCTTGTTTCTCCCGCTGACCGTGCGCCCCAGGCGGCCCGGGATATGCTGGGGGAGGGCACGGGAGCCTCAGTATCCCCTTCCCGCGGACCTCGGACCCGGAGGGCGGCTGCCCCTCGCCCTCACCGTTTCTTGTTGCGATCCTTCCACACTCGGCCAGACTTGGGCTTCCCTTTGGGAATCACCGCGGCCTCCTTGGGCGTGGGCTTGGGCTTCTTGGGGGCCGGGCTGGGGGCGGCCCCCCGCTTCTTGGTCTCTGAAGCGCCATCCTGGGGCAGCACTCCCGACTTGGGGGTCACTGGCTCGGGCTGGCCCGAGGGGCCCTCTCTGACAGGCTGCGGCTGTCCTCCCTCGTGTCTCGGGCTTTGGGGGGACGCCGAGCTGGCTTCTGGGGGGGATGTGCAGCCCCGAGCCCCGTGCCCCTTCGGAGACCCCACGCAGGGCTCCCTGGGGCTTTGCGAGGGGCCCAGGCCGGGCTGCCTCTCGCCTCCAGCGTCCCCCGCCGGCCGACTCTGGGGTCCCTTGGGGGATCCCGGCTCAGGCTCTGAATGATTCAGAGGGGACCCTGGGCCCTGTCTCCTCGGGGACGCCAGGCCAGCCTCCGGGCCCGCTCCTGCCACCACTTCCGGCACCGGCTCTAACGCAGCTTCGGCGTTAGGACCCAGGAGGCCGCGCCGGGCCTTGAGGGCCCTCCGGGACGGGCTGGCGGGGATGGCGGGGCTCTCAGCCTCCAACCCCCCCAGGCGCCGGCTTCTCCTTCGAGGCGTCTCCATCCCGTCGCGCGAACAGCCTACCAAGTGCCCACCAGAAGCGGACCCACGTGGAGCTCCCGGGGGTTCCGGCTGTCGGCGCTCCCGGTGACGTCACAAAACAGCGACCAGCCAATGAGGGGCCGGGACGCGTGTTATCGGGTAGGCCATATTGGTGAGGGGCAGAACCCCAGAGCCCTCACTTTGCAGGAGCATGCGCCTTGCAGTCACTGCCTGAGTAGCTCATTTGCGCTTGCGTCGCTTGCTCTGAGGCGACTTTCCTCGACCCGTATAGTGGTGGGCCTGTCAGCCCCCGAAAGGGCGGAGTTTCTCCGCCTGTGGAACGGTGCTTAGAGATCATCCGGGCCGAAGGCCTCATTTTCAGGGGAAGCCGAAGCCCTGAGAGGCACAGGGCCGTGCCCGCGGTCACACAGCCGGTCAGCCAACACGCGTTGTTCGAGTGCCGGCTGTGTGCTAGATAATGCGGACTAGACTCCGCGGATGCCAAGAAAGCGGCCCTGCCCCGGGGGGCTCACATTCTGTCCGGCCGTGGGGACCCGGCTTACCTAAATAAAAGCACGTGCCCAGGAAAGCCCTGCGGGGCGGGGCGCGCTGGGGGGCAATCCGCGGGAGGAGGGCATTGCGGGCACGGCGCGGGCCAGTGCGAAGCCCCGGAGGTGGGAAGTAGGGCACCGCGCGAGATGAACAGATTGGGGGAGAGGGGGGAGGCGCAGAAAGGCCCCCGCACCCCCGCCCCGCCGACCACCCCCACTATTTCTTACTCGCATCCTTCCGGCTGCAGAAGAAGCCTCCCTCAGTAAGGAATGCAGGGAAGGAGCTTGCCAAGGCCCCCACATAGCCCGCTCACACGCCCTGCCTGTGGCGCCCCGCACAGAAGGGGCAGCAGGTGTCCGCAGCTTCTCTCCAGCCCGCGCTTGGTCATCAGCATTCACAGCGATGACCGCGAGAGCATCGGTGGGAGTATTTTCAGAGGCACTCCTGGTTTGCTTCTATGGCTTCTTCCCTTGTTGGGGGGCTGGCATTTCTCTTTCTGTGGTGATGACTTTTATTTTTAATTTTTTTTTCACTTTTGTTATGCTGAACTTGATAAACACAACAAACTTGGACATGACCATAAACACAGAAAACCAGGAAGAAATAATTGTGCATTGCGATTATGTATAGTTTGTGCATTGCTTGAATGGTTGGTGGCCGTCCTTGAAGAGGACCAGAGTGGCGTCACCATGCTGGAGCCAAGGTTCCGTGACTGATTAGATCACTGTAAGCTTGGAAGGCCCGACCACAGGTCAGGCACAGGTAGTGCATGTGAAGGATGGGAGTGGAGATGTCTCCAAGCATGTGCCTCTTCATGTTTCTTTTGAGCTACTGCAATTCTGCTTCAGTCATAGACCACAGAGCCTTTGATGCAGGCAGGCCAGGCTGCATGGTCCTGTGCCATCCATTGGCTTCCATGCAGCGGACTCCAGAGTTCTTCACAGAGACCTTGTAGCGTTTCTTCTGATGTCCATGCCTTGTATGAGTTCTTCATAAAATAGCTTTTTAGGCAAATGTACTTCTGGCATTTGAACAACATGGCCAGCCCATTGAAGATGCGCTCTCTGCAGTAGACTTTGAGTGTCTGGCGGTTCAACTTGAGAAAGACCTGGTGCCAGGTAGACTCTTGCCAGGTAAACAGCAGACTCTTTCTAAGACAATTCAGATAGAACCGATTCAGTTTCCTGGCATGGCACCGGTAGACTGTCCAGGTATCAAAGGCATACAACAATGAGGTCAGTGCAACAACTCTGTAGACCTTCAGTTTGGTAGGCAGCCTAACACCTCTTCCCTCCTACACTTTCCCTCAGAACCTCCCAAACACTAAGCTAGCTCTGGCAATGCAGGCATCAGCTTCATTTCTAGATGGACATCCCTGGAAAGTATACGGCCAAGGTAAGTGAACTTAGCCACGGTATTCAGTATTTTTCCATATGCTGTAACTGATGGCTCCATGTATGGGGCTGGCTGGTGGAGAGCCTGTGATTTCTTGGTGTTGTTAGGCCAAAATTAACACAAACAGCAGTTTTATATGTATATGCACACACACATATTCATACACACATACATTTTTAAAAGTATATAATAAATTCACCACTTTTGTTTTAAAGCTGTCCTACTCAGTTTCTGTACTGCCTTCTCTACTGTACTTTTTAAAAATAATCCTTCAATGACTGTCTTTTCTTTTGCCTTTTTTTCCAGCATCATTATTACTACCCATCCTTCCTCTGATGATGGCATTGAATTCTTAAGTTTGTCAGTTAGTTTTCTTTACAATGTTGTAGTCACTGTATAAATTGTTCTCCTGGTTCTGCATCAGTTCATTCAAATCTTCCCAGGTTTCTCTGAATCCAACTCTTCATATCTTAGGGTACAATAATGTACCAATACATTCATATCCTATAGTTTGCTCAGCCACTCCCTAACTGATGTGGAGATGCCACATTCCCCATCTGGAAATTCCAAAAGGTGCTCCTTAGCAGTATTTCTATGCCCCTGGTCCTTTTTATTCTTTCCTTGACCTTTTAGGGGTATTTGCCTAATAGTGTCAGAGGGCATACTCAGCCCCAGGCCCTTAATCTTGGAGTCCCTTGCAGGGCTTAAAACCTCTGTTTTCCTTGTGGTTAAGAGTAGGTCAGTTTGGCTAGAATGTAGAGTCTGTGAAGGGAAGAAAATATGTAATAATAGCTCTGGAAAGATAGGTTGGAGCCAGATGGTGAAGGGCTGTAAATGCCAAAGAGAAGAGTTTGTGTCTGATCTTAGGGGCAGTAGGGAGCTATTGGGGCTTCTTGAGCCAGGGGAGAGATTTGGGCAGAGCTATGCTTTAGGAATATCAGGCTGGCAGTTGTTTGGGTTAGAAGGATGGGTTGGGGAAGGGAAAGACTTAGTCAGTAGCAGAACTGGGATTAGAATCCAGGTTCTTTGACTAGTGCTTTTCTTTTTTCTGTTTCTTTTAGGTCCACTTTGTTTAATATTCTACAAAATGTGTGGGTAGAACCTGAAATGAGATACATGTGAAATGGAAGGCTGGTGAGCATGCACAGTGTGCTCAGTGTGTGCAGTTCCCCAAATGGGAATTTCCCAGAAGGTTGTGGAATGGAAAGGCCCTGCTCCCTAATTTGGACCCTACATAGATATTCTGAAATTGGTTCTGGTCTGCTAAGCACATGAAAAACAGATAGTTTTGACTGATGGTGTAGCCAGAATCAGAGTTCATTCACAAGGCACTGCCTTAGCCAGACTGAATCATTCCAGCCTAGCCGCTCCTCTTCTTTTTGTTTTTTAAAAAAATAATTATATTTTTATTTATTTCATTAAATATTTCCCAATTAAATGAAACAAATTTAAACATTCATTTAAAACAATTCTGAGTTCCAAATTCCTTCTTGTCACTGTCCTACTCCTTGAGAAGGCAAGCAATATGATATCAATTATACATGTGAAGTCATGCGAAACAATGCCCTATGATTGGCTGCTGTTCTGGGGAGAGACAGTAGTTAGACTGGAGGCCTCAGACTCTCCCATCAGGGGCCAACGTGTGGTCCTTGAATCGAGGCCTCTTTTGGCCTTTGATTTTTTTTTTTCTGTAGTAGAGGTAGCAGTGATCTTGTGAGCTTTGAAAGGTTAGGAGGGTGAACCACCAGAAGCTTAGGAGCATCTCCAAGCCTACATTCAACCCACCAGACCACCCACTGGTTTCTAGATTTAGAGCTGGAAGGAACCTCAAAGGCTTCCCCAGTCCAACCAAGGTGAGGAACCAAGTTTGAGGAGATGACATGTCTTGTCCAAGGGCACACATTCTTTGGTCAGGAGTTTCTTTCTGTGGTCTCTGAGTCTGCTCACTGAGCCTATGGGAGCCCTCTGCTCTAAGCCCCTAAGGCTGGGTGAAGGGAGGGGTCCTTAGCCATGGAGACCATTGGGTTCCGGGAGTTCTCCAGCATCCCCTCCCTGACTGCTCACCCCCGCAGGAGAAGTCCAAAGCCCCACCATAGCTGATTATTCCTCTTTTTCAGAAAAGGAAACTGGGTTAAATTCAAGACATTCCCTGTCCAGTATCTTTTAATGGGTAACGCTATCCCAAGTTCACACCCACAGACTTCATTCTTTCTCATCAAATGCTAATTACACCAGAGAGCAGCACAAATAGTGAGAAGTGAGAAAATCCATCTATTTAAACAGGTAATAAATGGAAATACGGTCATTTCTCTGGTGGAGGAAAGGCTCCAGCAGCTGGAGGGGAGGGATAGGGGAAGTATTTTGTAGAAGGTGGTCCTTGATCTGAGCTTTGAGGGAAGTTTGGGATTTTAAGGGCCTTCCATTGAATTTGTTATCCTCTCCAAATCGTCCCTCATTCAAGCTTTCATGAGACAGCAAGCTCCTTGAGGTCAGGGACTGGCCATTAACACAGTGCCTGGCACAAACTTACTGCCCATTGATTGGTTGACAGTTGAAGGCACCGCCTGGCTTCTAGTCTCCCAGGTTTGTGACCTTGGCAATGTGAGATTAGCCCCAGGATTAGTATGTCTGTTTTCTATGAGTTCCCTTACCAGGAAGGTGTGCTGCATACCCCATAACCCTGTTTGCCAAAGGAGCCAATGAGGAGCCTGCCGTGAGCCAAAGGCTTGCTTACTCCCAGATGCCTTTGCAGGTGTTAGCTGGCCGACCTTGCTGAGCTCTGCCCCACCCCCAACCCCAAACTGACCTACATCAGATGCCTTGTGGGCCAACGGTTCCTGCAAAACCTCCTGCTTCTGTGGCCTGCCTGTTCCAGGAAAAGGCTGCCCATTCTTTTTCCTGACTCCTCCCTGGACCTCTAGGTTGTGGTTTTCAAGCATAAATCTCCCTGCCTCTCTTGGGTTCCTTTGGCCTGGAGCCCTTGGCCCTAGTGTCTGGTCTTCTCCCTAGTAACACTTTTCTGCTTTCAGCTCAGCTAAGACTCCTCAGCATTTTGAGCAACCCGGGGCTGACCCAAGGCACAGCCCTCTCTCATACCAGGAATTCAGTCACTTGTCAAATCTCGCTGTTTGCTCCATTTGTCTCTCCCATTGGATGCCTTCTCTTCTTACAGCCAGCTAACCCTTTATCATTCAAGCCCTCATCACTTTTCACCTAGATTGTAACAGTCTCCTGAATGGCCTCCCTGCCTCCCCTCTTGCCACTCCAGGCCCTCCTTCACATTGTGGTGGTTGGGCTTTGACCAGGATCATTCCCTCTCCCCCTCCTCCCATACAGCCCCTGAGGATGGTCAGCATAAGAAGAATTTACCAAAGTGAGAGCAGGCGAACCAGGCAGTAAAACAGGAGAGGGGAAGAGGGGACAGGAAAAAACAAGGCTGTACATGTTAAATGAGGGTGCCTCAAGCCTTGGGAGCAACACACGCAGGCTGATGCAGCTGCCAGCATTTGGGGATAATAGCAATTACAGAAAGAAGAGCCTTGCTCTTCTGCCCAGGGGAGACCCTCACTCTGAGCCATGTCTGTGAGAACAGGACCCGGGATGAGTCTTGTTGGGAGAGAACAGAGAGAGGCAAGGGGGAGTCTGTCCACAGTCTGCAGCTGTCATTGGGTCTACTCCTGCCACAGGTATCCTTGCGCTGCATCCTTACTGGCTAAATCGACCTTTTGAAAATACACATAACCCCCAATAGTGCCATCATTGTATTGTCTGAGACCCACACACGCAAGGTGATCCTTGAGCAGAGCCTTGGTGGAAGTGAGGGCTGAGATGCCTCACACAGTGATGCCTCCAAGGGACGTTCCTTAACAGGAGGTCTGGCCAAGTGACTCCTCTTCTCAGCCAGCTCCCCATTGCCCCTGTGATAAATCTACAGACTCCTTTATTTTGATTTGAAAGCTTTCCACAACCTTGTCCCAATCTAGAGCCCAGCCTCTTTGGACATCACTCCCAGTCCCCAGCTCTGCCATCCAGCCAAACCTACCTGCATTCTCCATGTTTGTCACTCACAACATGTCATCTCCCACCTCTGTGCCTTTGCATGGGCCATCCCTGTGCCTGGAATGGGTGCCTTCCTTTCCTCTGTCTCATAGAGCCTCTAACTTCCTTTAAGGTTAAGCTTAGTACCATCTTCTAGGTGAAACCTTTAGTGACCTGCCCCCCTTACTGCACCCCCATACTCTTTCTCCCAAACTACTTATATTTAACTACTTTTGAATGTGTTTGCTAACTTTACATTTGTGCTTCGTGTATTTCTTTATGTACTGCTCTCCCCTGTCTCCCCTTTGGAGGGAAGCTCCTGGTGGGCAGGGATTGTGTTTCTTGTTGGACTTGCATCTCTGCCACCTAGCGCAGAGCCTGGCATTGTGTATGACATTATAATATATTATAGATAAGTAATACAAAGAATTAATAATTAAATTATGTTATTACTAATATTAATAAAAAACAATATATAATATATTATTAATGAAGGTGTTATATGCTACTGGAGCTGGCTCATGGGAGCTGATTGTAAATTTTCTGTGTGAGCTACACCTTGACAATTGAGAAATGCTACAGATCAGGGCTTAATTTGTTGTTTTGCTGTTTGTCTAGAATTAAAGTGATAGAAGAATATTAACAAAGCGTTTTAAAAAAATAAGAAAGATGAAGCATATGTTTTGTTGTTTGGTTCTTTCAGTTGTGTCTGACTCTTTGTGATCCCATTGGGGGTTTTCTTGGCAGAGATACTGGAGTGGAGTGCCATTTCCTTCTCCAGCTCTTTTTACAGATGAGGAAATTGAGGTAAGCAGGGTGAAGTGACTTGCCCAGGGTCACACAGCCAGGAAGTATCTGAGACCAGATTTGAGCTAAGGAAAATGAGTCTTCCTGATACCAGGCACTCTGTGCCACCTAACTGCCTGAGCAGCATGTAGTAGGCACTTCAAGACTTGCTTATTGAATGATTCTAGGTATAGGTTAACCTGGAATAGAGGTGGAGGGTAGAGTCCTTTGTATAAATATAACTACCTTTGGGGCATGAAATAAAGATACAACTAAGGGAAGATAGATAGAACCGCTGGGCCTGGAGTTATGAAGACTCCTCTTTCTGAGTCCGAATCTGGCCTCTGATACTTGCCAACTGTGTGACCCTGGGCACGTCACTTAACCCTGTTTGCCTCAGTTTCCTCATCTGTAAAATAAATTGGAGAAGGAAATGGCAAACCCCTCCAGTATCTTTGCTAAGAAAATCTCAAATGGGCTAATAAAGAGTAGGACGTGACTGAAAAACAATGGGAATAGCGAAGATATAGATATTCAATTTAAGCCTTCATGACTGTTCATGGTGTTATTATTGTTTTTTTGTTAAATATCAAGATAAAGTAAACAGCTTAGATGCAAAAAACCCAAGAAGAAGAGAGTATATAACCTTATCTTCAAAAAATAGATTTGGGGAAGGAAAATTGGGGAAAGAATAGAACTTTTGGAACTTCCTCAATCCTTAAAGAGGTATGAATTCTATGTTTCAGACCACTGTACTTTCTCCCCATCTCAGTTTTTTCTTTCTTTTCCTTCCTTCCTTCCTTCCTTCCTTCCTTCCTTCCTTCCTTCCTTCCTTCCTTCCTTCCTTCCTTCCTTCCTTCCTTCTTTTCCTCACCCTCCTCTTTCTCCTCCTTTTTGTTCTCCTTCTTCTCTCTCTGTGCCTTCTCTTCCCTCCTCCCTCCCTCTTACCCCTCTCGTCCTCAGCTCATTTTGTATCAGCTGGGGTTGAGGACAGCTGTGCCAATGCTGCTGTGACTTTTGCAGTCCCAGTACTTTCCTCCCATTTGGCTCTCTCATGAACTGTGTAAATGTTTTTCAGAATTCTTGGGCATGACCCAAGTCTGGCTCTGCACAAAGCAGGCAGTGAATTTCCCCTTACTAAGGGACTTTGAGAAAAACCTAGGTCACTTGTTATGGATGTTGGAGAGGGATGCTTGGCCAGGTTGGAGCTGAGCTCGATGGCCTCTGAAGCCCCTCCAAGCTTCAGGATTCTCTCTCCTCCTGGCTCTCTTCCATCTCTCTCTCCCTCCCTCTCTCTCCTTTCTTTCTTATTCCCATCTCTCTTTGTCTCTGCCTCTCTCTCCTCCCCCCAATTCTGTAAGCCTCATTGAGGGCAGGAACCAAGTCATATTTTTGTGGTGAATCTCCTGCTGCTGGCCATATAGTAGCTGCCCAACAATGACTTGCTGATTAGTTTTCAATCAAATAATATGATCTCATGTCCTCCCTGATTCTCTCTCTTATAGCTGTAATTAGAGAAGCCCTACAAAGACTCAAGGGCCGGGCAGAAAAAAAATTGTAGGAATTAGAGCAGAAAAGAATATTAGAGTTCATCTAGTTCAACACCACACTTTTGACAAAGGAGGTAGGGGATGTTGAGAGAGGCAGAGGGCCCAACCGGAGGTAGAACAAGGACCTCGCAGCAGGGATACAGAAATAAGTAGCAGAGTCCCCACTTCAAGGACGAAGTGGAGGCAGGAGCAGCAGGAAGGGGACTGGTTTGCCAGTCGTATGGTTGGGCCAACCACATCCTTGTTAACGGCAATTTTTGGAGGCAGAAGGGTAGCCTTCCAGTGTTTGGGAAGGTTTTACTGCACCGTCTAGGTAGGGGCTTTGTGGGTTAAGCAGATTATATTTGCAGGTAGGGACAAGACAGTCATAAATATTCTACCTGAGCCATGAATGATGTGTGACAGGCCAGCAACCAAATCCATTGGTTGAACATTCACGCACATCCTGCAACTTTGGCCACATCCTGCATGTTTCAGCCAGCTCCTCACTAATCGGTTTCAGTAAAAACCATATAAATAGCTTAAGAATAAAGCCATAGCACAAACATATCCCCCTCCCCCTTTGCTGTCTCACGAGGTGCTGTTGTTGGGGGCTCCTGTAGGCAAATCCCCTAATAAAGTTTGGATTGATTAACCAGGCTCTGTTTGCCTTTTTCCTTGGAATTTCTGCATCACAAGTAGATACAATCAGGTACTTTGGTGTCCCTGTCCACAGGCCCCTCCTCATGTGAGCTTTGCAGCAAGGTGGGGATCAGAGGCTCACTTTTGGTTGGGCCCTTGGGTTCTTGGTCATGTCTGGTACCTTCACCAGTGGTCGTGGTGGGATAGACTCACGGGAACTCTTCCCATAAGAGTTGAGTTGGAGTAAAAATTCACCTGGGCCTCCTCTTTGGCGTTGTTTTGAAGTACTGTCCCATCACCATCAGCACTTGTCTGAGAACTCCAAACACAACACTCTAATTTATGGCCAACTTGGGACCGGTGAGGACTCCCAGACAGGTTGTTAGAACCTGTCAGATTGTTCTGCCAGCTGGGTTGACTTTGGAGAGGACCACATTTTGACTGAGTGAAGAAACCAACAAAGAAAGTGGTTAATTACTATCTCTTTTTTTTGTAGGCATGAAATTTTCTTGGGCAGATTTCTCATTAATTACATAAAGGGATGTTACTGTTTTACAGATATGCTGGTGATTCAGGTGAGAGGCCTGGTATAACCTACAGGGACACAGTAAACCCTGGGCTTATCTTACCATCACTTTTCTCAACTGACTGTGTGTGATGGGTGGGGGAATGGGGAATGACTTGCTAGATTATCTGACGCTTGTGGCTTCCTCATGGGTAGGCAGGTCTGGCCTTTTGCATAGACAGAGCTGATGGAGGCTTTAAGGTATGTCTTGAGGGACATTTGAAAGGTCTCCTTGCCCAAAGATGTGTGTGTGTGTGTGTGTGTGTGTGTGTGTGTGTGTGTGTGTGTAGCATTACTTTTGGTACTGGTAATTCTTATATTACCCTGTTGGTGTGGTGACTTTGGATTCAGAGGACCTGAAGGGATTGGGGCAGAACTGATAACCTTGGTTTCAGGTCCTTCAGCTGAATCTAAATCAGCTTCAGTGTTTTAAGATATCATCAATATGAACCATTCCCACAGTGGGGCATAGCCTGTCCATGGCTTCTTAGCCTATGGTCCTCTTGTCTATTTCTTCCCATCAGATCTCCAAAAGGAATATACCCAACAATCTTTTTAAAAATATATCTATTTTTAAAAATAATTTTTTAAAACCTCTAGGGCTTTTAAAATTCCTTGGGTAGCAGTGTAGTATCTGGGCTGTCCATCTAGAGGCCCTCATCTCCATACTTTACCCACTCATTTCCTTTTATGATAATCTATTTTCCTTTTATGGTAATCTATTACTCTTGTGAACACATCATTGCTGGGGATCTACCACAGTTTACATCCCCAGTTGGCAGGTAAAGACAGTGTTAGTTTAAAATAATAGTGTCAGACAACTAGGAACAGGGGTCACTAATCCATATATAAGGATATGCTGGGACACGGACTTAATTTAAAAATGTAATCCTATCTATGTGTATTTTTATTTATTTTGTTAATTATTTCCCACTTGCATTTTAATCTGGTTCCAGCACACTTTGCAGAGTGTTTTGGGCCTCATAGAGCCACCTCTGGCTTACAATACAGACTCAGTTACAAAACCTCATAGTGTAGGATGGTGCAAGACGGAAAGCTTATCTCCCTACGAACCAGAAAACAATGGAGGTGAAAGTGCGTTGGCAGAAATTTGGAATGATGCCTGACTAAGCCAGATCTCTCCAAAATCATTTCTTTTCTTTGTAGATATTCAAATATAAAAATAAGTTAAAAGGCATTTTAACATGGCATTATAAGCTTCCAAGCTGTGTATATTAGCTTCAGCGAGGTGCTCCCCAAAGTGTCCTGCTTCTCTCCGGGCCCCTTCTTAATTGATTTTCATTCTGTGAATTTTTGCCCCAGATTTTGTTGCTATTTTTATTTACATAGTTGAAGTTGGTGCATTAGTTTCGGTTCCTCTTTCTTCACTTTGCATCCCTTCATGTAAATCTTCTTTGTGTCAGATTAATGATATTTATAATTTGTTATTTTAATATTCCCTTGTGTCCATGTACCACAATTTGTCAGCCATTTCCCCAATCATTAGGCAAATGGGTTATCAGAATTCTTTTTTAAAATAAATAGTGCTCCCAGGAATATTTTTTCACAGAGAGGTCTTATTTTCCTGTCAATAACATCCTCATGATATATACAGAATATAGAAAAGATGGTCGCAAGTCTAGGTGACATACAATGAAGACGAGAGGCTTTCAACCAATGAAAATGCTGAGACTGAGAATGATCTCAGGCTGATGAGGGAAAGTCTCTATTAGGAGAAAAGAGAGAGTCAGGGAAGGAAAAGGTCTTCTGCTTGAGGCTGATGGGACAGGGATAACTGACAGGAGGGAGAAAGAAAAGCTGCTCATTTTTTATTGGCCTCCTTTCTTGTTTGTCAAGGAAAATGACTAGAGAGGACCGAAGAAAAATGACTGACAGGGACGTGATAGTCAAGCTGAGTGAGGGGAGAGAGAGAAAGCCCTCAGCTGCCCAAGAGGAGTCAAGACTCTCAGCTCATCTTGGGATCTTGAAAGAACAGGCGGATGTCCTGGCTGAGATATAGCCAGTGATATTTGAAAGGTCAGCGGAGAGATCTGGACACAAGATTGAGGAAGGGCAGATGTTAAATGATTTTTTGGTGGGAGGGTGTTCTAAGACTAGGCCTGGTGGTCTTGAGACCACCATGACAATGTCCCCTTAAGGGAGGCTGTAGCTGGTAAAATCTATGCATGAAGACCATTATTATAAGATTAGGCCTGATGGTTTTGAGGCCATCATGTCAGTCTCTCCTTAAGGGAGGCTGTAAACTTATAGAACATACTCCTGGAAAATACTAACCATACCATTTTTTGAAGGTTAGTACTGTTGTGTTCCCAAATAATATTTTGTCTGCCCCCAATTTGTTTTTTCTCTCCCTGATAACAACGCCGCCCCCCCCTCCCCCGCCCTGGATATTTTGCCCTGACTCCTGATAGGCCATTTGGCCAGCTCCAGGGAGACCAAAATTACAGTTTAAGAATGTCATTCTCAGAAGAATACTTCAGAGCTACCTTTCTTCTCCAGGGGAACACACCTCTCTGCTGGAGCAACACGCCCTCTTCACGGGAAGCACCCCTTCCTGCTGGAGCTCACCCTCCCCTCCAGCGGGAGCCCCCATTCCTGCTGAATGGACCCGTGTCCCTCTGCTCCCCAGTGCATATACCCTTACACATACCCTTATGTGAGTTATACTCTGTCTTAGTGTGTATGCCTGAGTTGTATGTTGGGTGCCCTTTCCCTTTTTCCCTTCTCTCCTCTTCCCCATGGCCTGCAATAAAGCCTTGAATTGTTTCCCATTATTTTACATGTTATTTTCAGCAGCCCAACTCATTCCAGCATTGTTTCCCCTGAGAACCCACAGGCCGTCCGTTTCCTAGGACTGTTATGAAGCTTCGGTGAGAACATGGTGCTGGAGTGCTTTGTAACCCTCCATCGCCCGTTGGTGTTCTTAGTGGGTGACTGATGGGGCCATAGCTCCATGGAGACCTACATCCCCACCCAGACCCACAGTCCAGATGCTTCTCAGTTCCTCTAGAAACTGGTTTATTTCAAGATGTCAACTTCTTTTTTGATTCTACCCTTGACTTTTTTGGAAAAGAATGAGGAAACGGAGGCTATGAGCAGGAAAATGCATCTGTTTCCTTTCCTCCACTGGCATGGCCATGTCTTACTTCAGGCCCTGTCAGCGCTCACCTACCGTGTTTCCCCGATAATAAGACCTTCCCGAAAATAAGCCCTCCCCTTACTGTGTAAGATTCCTCTAAAATAAGCCCTCCCCTGAAAATAAGCCCTATTGAGATTGCTACTGTAGTGAAGGTGATCCCCTGCGCTACACGCTACATTACGGTACCCTCTGTATGCACCGTCCCTCCCCCCCCGCCCGGTGAAACGCACGCCGCGCTCCGAGCTGCATCCAATCAGAGCTGCAGCAGTGAGCGTGTCATCCTGTTCTTCCCCAGTGATTTGCTTATTGAATAAAGGTACATTTTTTTGTTCACATTTACCTGTTTATTAAAATTGCTGTCAATGTTCATTAAAATAAGCCCTCCCCTGAAAATAAGCCCTCTGGTGTTTTTCTGTCCAAAAAAATTAATAAGACAGTGTCTTATTATCAGGGAAACACAGTAGCTTATCACTTGAGGTCTCCCTGCCTCAGGCCTACAGGCCATCCTCCCCAGAAGGGGTCCGTCCTGTAGCACAGATCTGACCACGTCACTCTCTGCTCAATAAACTGTGACTCTCTATTGCTGCCCTATTGCTCCCTATTGTCAAATACAAGCTTCCTCGTTTGACTTTGTTTTTGCTTTTTACATTTTTTGGAGGGGGGAAGGCAGGGCCATTGGGGTTAAGTGACTTACCCAAGGTCACACGGCTAGTGTCAAGTGTCTGAGGCCAGATTTGAGCTCAGGTCCTCATGACTCCACAGTCAGTGCTCTATTCACTGCACCGCCTAGCTGCTTCACTTGTTTGACTTAAAGCCTTTCACAACCTGCCTTTCATTGCTGATCTGCACACATGACACTCATCTCCTACCTCCCTGCCTTTTCCACTCGGTCCCTCCTGCTTGCAGTGCCCTCCCTCCTCACCTCTCATAGCATCCTTCCAGATTCTGCTACAGAACCCCTTTTGATTTGAATGCTTTCCTGATCCATCCCCACTCCCACCCCTGTTGATGATGCTCTCTCTGCTTCAGCTGCTATGTATTTATCTATGTATATGGATGTGGCTCCTCTGATAGACTCTAAGCCCCTGAAAGCAGGGATTCTTTCTTTTTTTCTGTATCCTCAATACCAGGGACAGGGTAACTGCTTAGTAATGAGAGCTTGCTGATTGACTGATGACCAAAGAGACTTGCCCAACGTCACTCAGACAGTAGGGGACTGAGTCAGGATTGGAATCCAGGTCCTCTGACTAACTTCATTGTATCAATCAATAATCATTTATTAAGCACCCACTGTGTGCCAGGCACTGTGCTAAGTGCTGGGGATGAAAAAAGAGGGAAAAGACAGTCTCTGCCCTCAAGGAGCTTCCAGTCTAACGGTCTCAAACAAATACGTGTAAAGTAAGCTTAGGATAAATAGGAAATAATTAGCAGGGGAAATGTTCTGGAGTCCAGAGGGGCTGGGGGAAGACTTACTGTTGAAAGTGAAATTTTCGTTGGGATTTAAAAGAAGCTGGGGCAGTTGGGCAGTCAGAGCTGGGGAGGGGGAGAGCATCGTAGGGGATGGAGCACAGAGACAGTGGTCTTGTCTGTGGAAGGCCCTGAGGCCAGTGTAACTGGATGGAAGAGGACCCATTAAGGAAAGAGACTTTCCTTTATGGGAATATACTGGCCCTGGGGCGCGGTGCGGTCAGCATGTTGAGCTGGATGGACCACCGGCCATGCCCGGGCTGCTTACGCCATGTTGCTGGGGTTGGCTGCTTGCTTCATTCTGTGGCCAGGCCCCTTGGACCAGGTGCTACAGTGCTACCTAGCGGCCTCCTCAGTGTTCCTAATGCCCTGGGTGGGGTGGGGCACTGGGAATGGCTGCCTTTCTGAGAAACTTTTGATATTCCTTCATTTCAAGCTTATCGTGCTGTTTGTAACCCCATTGGGGTTTTCTTGGCAGAGATGATAGAGTGGTTAGTCACTTCCTCCTCTAGCTTATTTTACAGAGGAGGAAACTGAGGCAAACAGGGTGAAGTGACTTGCCCAGGGTCTCATAGCTAGTGTCTGAGGCCGATTGAATCCAGGCCTGGTGTTTTATGCCCTGTGGTACCACCTAGCTGCCTCTGGGAGCCTAGCTCAGGCTTCTCTAGGGATTCCTTTGAGGGTGTGGGTTAGACTGGACGCCTGATGAGGTCCATTTCAGTGCAGACATCTTGTGATTCCTTTGCTTCCCAGGAACTGGGGATGTTCAGGCCCATCCAGGTGAAGCTGTCATGGGGGAAAGCCACAGAGCCATAGAAGAGTAGGAAGGGGCAACAGACACTGTAGGTATCACAAGCTGTGGAGCAGAAAGGAATCTCAGAGCCAGCTAGTCCAACCCACTTCTAGGTGTGGAAACTGAGGCTCAGAGCTGGGAAGGGGCCTTGGACTGAGATCCAAATTCTTCCTCTGCAGTTTCAACTTTGAATGAGACATTCTCTTCCCTGGGCCTCAGTTTACTCATTTGTAAGATGAAGGAGGCTGGACCAGAGGGCCTCAGTTTCCTGCAGTCCTGGATCTATGCAGCCTTTCCCAATCCCCCCACCTGTCAGTGTCGGCCCTTCCCAAGTACCTTGTTAATATTACCTTTGTACATTTTGTGTACATACTAGCCTCGGGGGCTGTATGTGTATCCCCAGTACCCAGCACTTAGTAGGCACTTAATAAATTCTTATTGATTGATGGATGGGTGGGTGGGTCCTATGCTAGAGATACTGACATTCAAGCTTGTCTTCTTTTTTTTTTTTTAAAGCAATCAGGGTTAAGTGACTTGCTCAAGGTGACATGGCCAAGTGTTTCTGGGTGTGGTGCTAAGTGTCTGAGCCCGGATTCGATCCCAGGTCATCCCAACTCTGGGGCCAGTGCTCTTACTCACTGAGCCACCTGGCCACCCCTAAGCAATTGGGGTTAAGTAACTTGCTCAAGGTTACACGGCCAGGTGTTTCTGGGTGGGTGCCAAGTGTCTGAGCCCGGATTCGATCCCAGGCCATCCCAACTCTGGGGCCAGTGCTCCTACTCGCTGAGCCACCTGGCCGCCCCCAAGCTCGTCTTCTTGGCACCTCAAGCAGGAATCTCCTCAGAGGCATCCCAGACCATGCTATGGACTGTGGTCCCATCAGCCACTCACCAGGAACCAGCTGGTGCTTGGAAGATAACAGTGCACTCCCATGTTCTCACTGAAGCCTCACGACCATCCTGAGAAATGGATGTTGTTATCTCAGCTTTACAGATGAAGAAATTGAGGATTAGAGAGGTTAGTTAAATGGCATGCCCATAGTCAGACATCTAGTGTCAGAGGCATGATCCAGCTCAGTCCATCAATCAATCAGCAAGCGTTTGTGAAGCACCTACTCTATTCCAGATATGGGGGTATCAAGATGAAAGGAAACAGTCCCTGCCCTCAAGAACTTTATAGTCTAATCAAAGAGACAAGGTGTATACATATAAGCATAAATAAAGGCCTCCAGAGAGGGCTTTCAAATTGCTAGGGACTCTGAACACTGGTTTGCAAAAGCAATCAGCCAATAATAATCAACCTGTATTCATTGATTAGTTAATTAATTCAGCACTCCATTTTATGGGCCATATCCTGTCCTCAAGGAGCTTATATTCTCCTGGGGGAGACAACAGGTACACATAAAAGAATATACAAAAGTATATACAAAATGAGTTTAAGTACATTTTCACGGGGTGGGGGGAGCGGCAGTGGGACCAGCTCAGGCTCCCAGGAAGGCTTCCTATAGAAGGTGGTGCCAGATCCGAGCTCTGAAAGAAACTAGGGATTCTTAAGGGCAGAGATGAGGAGGGAGGGAGGGCATTCCAAGCGTGGGGACCACAGGTGCAAAAGTCTGGAGACTGATTTAGTGACAAAGTACTTGAAACATCATCTCCTTTGATCCTCCTAAGAACCTGTTATGATGCTTATTTTTAAAGGAGGAAACCCAGAAGCCAGTCCCTTGCCCAAGGTCACAGAGTGAGCTCATGGCCAGTGTGCAGCTTGAATTGCCTGGAACTGAGCTTGGCTTGGCTTGTCCAGATCACACCTAACAGATGTTCCCCAACAAATGGCCATCCAGAGCCAGGTGCTGGGACACTTCTGCTACCTCCCAAGGCAGCTCCTTCCACTTTGGATCAGTCCATATTGTTCTGATCCCTTGGAGAGTTTGAGCTTTTCTGACCTTTAAGATGCTCGTTTTCATCCTTTTAACTTTCTCAAGGCCCCAGTGCAGACATGGCAGAGTAGGAATTCAGTTGAAATCCTGAATCCGTCATGGTATGAAAGGGCATTAGGTCTGGACAGGTTTAAATCCCGGCTCAGCCACTTTCTACCTTGTTTGTGAACTAGGGCAAATCACTTACCCTCTCTCAGACTCAACTTCCTTATCTGTTCTCCAACAATAAGATTGGTTATTACAATTACTCAGAATTTGACTTTATTTTAACTTTTAAAAAATAATTAGAGCTACTTAAAAGAACTTTACAGAAATGAAAATGATTCTATCTCAAGAGACAGGAAATTACTAGATACATATGACTACGTGTGTGGACAGATTATTGATTTGTTAGAGTAAAGATCAAAATCAACACCAAATTAGAAGATTAAAAACAAGCAGGGCTGGCATGCCATTAAAAGAACTCCCCACTGACCAGTTATACAAGCTGTTAATGTGGGGGGAAAGAAGAGTGGAAGTGAGTAAAGGGACAGCCACCATGTTCTATGGAAGTTTCACTGACGTTAATGTTCTATGTTACAATGAGAGGAAACTCACAGAATCACAGCATTTCAGAGTTGGAAGGGATCTCAGAGACATCCATCCAATTTGCACCTGAACAAGAATCCTTTCTACAGTCACTTAGTTAATGTCTGCTGATTGCTTCATTGACTCAACATTCCAGTGTCTTTTGGAAGAGTCCACATTCTCCCAGGGCAACCCATTCTGTTGTTGGAAAGCTCTGATTTTTAGAAAAAAGTTCTTCATGTCTATAGCCTCAATCTTTTTCTATTCAACTTCTTTTCTTTTTTTAATCATATCAGGTTGGAGAGAACTAATCCAGTTCCTTTTCCATGTGATATGTAAGGACAGCTACTATGTGTCCCCTAGGTCTTCTTTTCTAATTCCTTCGGATGATCCTAGAGTAGAACAATGGACTTGGAATCAGGAAATCTGGGTCCACTTCCACAAGTTTGTGACCCACAGGGGGCTACTTTAATCTTTCTTACTTAATGTGTACAACGGAAATAATAATGGTTCATTCATCAGGGTGTAGTTGAGATCAAAGGATCCCCTTTATTTCCATGAAGTGCTTAAAGACCTATATACATGTGAGCTACCAGAAGCAGCCAAGAAGGGCATCATGTCAGAGCAGATGGAGAGCTGCCCTTAGAGCTAGGAATACCCAGGTTCGAGTCCTGTGACTCAGATTGGTACGGGCTGTACTTTCTTGGACAATTAGCCCAGCTTCTCAGTGTGTTAGGCAAATCTGCAAGGAAGATGCTGGTCTGCACTGGTAGAAGGAGTATCTGATAGAAATTAAATCACTAGTTTGGCCCCTATCTCCATGAGCCTTTTTGGAAATAATCTTGAAGCCTTTTACCACCCCGTGAGATTGATTTGTATGCAGACCAGCCTGTCATTGTCTTAAAATGAATTGCTTAGCACTGAACCCAGTACTGCAGCTGTGGTGGGCCCAGGGCAGAGGAGAGCAGAATGACTGCTTCCCTAGTCCAAGGCAGGTCACCATTCATCATCATCTAAGACCACATTGGCTTTTGTGGTTGTCCTACCATGCTGTTAATCCACATAGAGCGCGGAGTATTCTCTCTAGCCTCATTTCCTCATATGGTACTTGGGAAATTAATTTTTGAAATTCAGGTATCTACATATACTATATACTATAATTTAAGCATATATATTTACATATACATTTACTGAGCATACCCATTTACTTTTTTAAGGGTGGAGGGGAAGGGCTTGTCATTGTGCTATTAAGTACTTTTTACAAATATTACCTTGTTTGGTACTCCCAACAACCCTGAGGCAGGAAAAGGAATAAACATTTAGTAAGCACTTACTGTGTACTAGGTTCTGTGCTCAGTACTTTTTTACAAATATCTCATTTTATCTCCCCAACAGTGCTGTGAGGTAGGTGCTGTTAACTGTTATCTCCATTTTAAAGGTGAATAAACTCAGGCAAACCAAGGTTAAGTGACTTGCCCAGGGTCACACAATCAGAAGGAATCAGAGGTGGGACTTGAGCCACCTGTTCTTTCTGACTTAGGCTTTTATATTTATTCTTGTTGATTATTAAAATTATGAATTTAAAAAACATCAAATAAAATCGGAATTTCCATGTACATAGTACAACAGAAATGAGATTGTACACGAAACTGCACATCTCAGTCAGGCATAAGAAGCTGTCCTACTTCTTTGTGATTCCTTCTATTCCCTTCTGTGCATTTTAAAATGATTCAACGACAGTCTTTTCTGTGTTTTTTCTTCAATTCTCTCTGTGGCTCCCTCCCACCTTCTTCCCTCCCTTGGAAAAACAAAACAAAACCCTTCTAACAAATATGTATAGTCAAGCAAATCAAGTCTCCATTTTGTGTCTAAAGAGGTACATCTTATTCTGCACCCTGAGTCTACAACTTTTCTGTGAGGGAATTGCTAGTCTGCTTCATTCATCTCCCTGGAACATGGTTGGTCATTGCATTCATCCAAGTTCTGAAGAATTTCAAAGTTGTTTTTTCTTTCCAGTGTTATTGTTATTATATACATTGTTGTCTTGGTTCTGCTCCCTTCATTGTGCATCAGTCCATTTAAGTCTTTCCAGAATTCTCTTATCCTTTTCATCATTTTTTTGGTATAATAATATTCCATCCATTTATATGTTATAGTTTGTCCCACCATTCCCCAGTTGATAGGCATCCCCTTAATTTCTAGTTCTTTGCTATAACAAAAAAAATGCTGTTTAAGTATGTTTGTGTATGTTTGTGATTTTTATCTCTTTGGGGTATAAGTCTAGTAGCCTTGGGCAAAAGGATATGCTGTTTGGTGGCTTTAGGGGTATAGTTTCAGATTGCTTTCCAGAAAGACTATCCCAAGTCAGAGTTCATTAATGTTCCTGTTTTACTTCAGCCCTTCCAGCAATTTCCTTATTTCTCATCTTTGACAATCTGATGGGTATGAGGTGGAATTTCAGTCTTGCTTTCATTGAATATCTCTCATTTTTTCCTTGTTAGTCAGTTGGAGCATTCCATTTGCATTTCAACAGCACTGTGACTGTTGATTGTTTGAATTTCCTTTGAAAACTGACTTGTCCTATCTTCAGACCACTTATCTATTAGGGAATGGTTTTTATTCTTAGGAATTGCAGTCAGTTCCTCATGTATCATAGATATGAGATTTTTATCAGAATAGCTTGCAATAAAACTCCCACCCTTTAACTACTTCCTTTCTAATTTTAACTGCATTGTTATTGTTTGTGTAAACTGCATATGGCTAAATTTTTCCATTTTATCATCTGTGATTATCTCTATCCTTTGTTTGGTCATGATATCTTTTCTTATTCATGGCTATTAAAGACATTTTCTTCCTTGCTTCTCTGATTTGATTATTATATGTCCCTTTATGTCTAAGCAAAGGGTCCATTTTGAGCTTATCTTGATGTATGGTGTCAGATATTGGTCTATAACTAGTTACTGGTAGACTATTTATCGATTCCCTCAGAAGTGTTTATTGAATAGTGGTACCTTCTGTTAAATTTCATCTTATGAGATTTAGCCCAGCCTTCTGACCTACAGAATTCTCTTTGTTAGTCAACAGGTTAGCTTGCCCACCTAGCTTTATGTCATCTGCAGATTTATAAACATGCCATCTGTGTCTCTTCACATACTAGGGAAGCTCAGGGGCAGCCAAGGATAGACTTTCTGAGGCACTCCTGTGGAGATTTTCTTCCAAGCTGATAAGGATCCCACTAGCCAGTTCTGAATGGACCTAACTACATTATTTTTAAGGCCCTGATATATCCCTGCAGGACATATTCCAATTTTTTTGTTGTCGTTGAGTCATTTCAGACCCTTCATGACCCCATTGGGTACCTTCTTGGCTAAGATACTAGAGTGGTTTGCTATTTCCATTTCCAGATCATTTTACAAATAAGGAAACCAAGGCAAAGAGGGTACAGTGACCCTGAGCAAATGCTGAACCTTGAAATGTGGATCATCAGGCATAGGGTACCTACAACCCTCAGAGGCTCAAATGGGACAGGGTAAGTACAAAATCCTATAGAAAAGTCAATTGCAATCACAGCAGACTCAGAGAATATCAAGGCTGAGGGAGGTAATCTTAGAACATAGAATGTGGATCAGAGATGCTTTAGAACATAAAAGGTCAGGGCTAACAGGGATCTTAGAACATAGAAAATGGAATGTCAGAGACACTTTAGAATATAGAAGGTCAGGGCTAACAGGAACCTTAGAATGTAGAACATGGGATGTCAAATCTGGTTGAGGCTTTAGAACTTAGAAAATCAGGGCTAGAAGGGACCTCAGACAGGATAAGGAGTGTTGGAGTTGGAAGTAATCTTGGAACAGAAATTGTCAGAGCTGGAAAGAACCTTAGGACAGAGAATATATGGACTGAGAAGGACCTTAGAACGTAAAATGTGATAGAGGCACTTAATACTTAGAAGATTCCTTGGAGCACATAATGTCATCTCTGGGATGGATTTTAGAACCCAAGACTTGTGGAGTCAGCTGGGCAGGGGAAGGGCTTAGGATGTCCCATTGATGTAGCCCTGGAAGGTTTTCAAAGAGCCCTTCTTTGTGATAAGAATAGCACAGGTAAAACATTCCCTTTTTACAGATGACAGAAGTGAGTCTCCGAGAGCCCAAGTGCCTGAGGCAGCATTTAACCCTTCGTCCTAGCTCAAGCTCAGCACACTTCCCACTGGGCCACATTGCCTCTGAGATGGGAGAGACCTCAAAGGTCATCTCACCCAAACCCTTCATTTATAGAAGGGGAAATAGAGGCCCAGAGAGAAGAAGTGACTTGTCCAAAATTTTAGTTACTTCACAGCAGCACCTGGGTCTCCTAATTTCCAGCATGGAATTTTTTATGCTCCATCAGCTGTGGGATAGCCTGGGACAACCTGGGACAGCCTGGGATCATCTTGCAGCATCTATGCAAACTGAACTGAATCCAGAACATTAGGGTTGGCCTTGACCTCTGGTTATTTATTTGGTCGACTGCATATATTTATTAGAGTGACCTATTTGGTTATATCATTATACAATTCCCAGAAGAGGCTCCTTCTGGCCTTAATGTTGCCCTCTGTGGGTCTATTTATAGCCCTCTCTAGGGAGTCTTTTTCCAGAGAAGTCTAATCTGGGAGCTGTCCCTTGGAAAGGCACCTGACTAATCAGAAGGAACATTCCTGTCTTAGGAGTCAAGTTTCTCTTGGTCATTCGAGGGCTGCTCCATAGCCCAACCGAGGTGGCCGGTTTGTTTATCTTTAGGTCAGAGAAGGGTGGACTCTAACGTAGGAGAGAGGTCTGAGGATATCTAGAAAGTTGTCTGGAACTTTTCAGGGAAGACGAGTAAGGAGCTGGGGGGAGGAGGGACCAGAAAAGAGAGAACAGTTGTGTTTTATGCACCAGAACAGGGGCTCTTTGGAGTCAGGGGACCTAGGTTCAAATCTTGGCTTTGACCTTGGGAAAGGAACTGTGCCTCAGTTTCCTCATCTAGAGAGTAATGTATTGGACCAGATGGCCCTGAGCCCCCTTTCCCTCTAGTCTGTGATCCTATGAAGACACTGAGCTTCCCTGAGCCTTAGTTTTCTTGTCTATAAAGTGAGGGGATGGACCCTGAATCCCTGCTGGTGCCTTCCAGTTCTATCATTCAGTAATCATTTATTAAGTGCCTAATATGCCGGACACTGTGCTAATCTATGACGCTTTGACCCTGTGCTGTCATTTAACCTTTCTATACCTCAGTATCCTTAACTGTCAAATGAGGGGAAAGTTCAGAATGAGGCTTACATTTTAAATCATGGCCAATGGGTTGGTTTGACTTGCTGGTGATACTTGTTAGAAGGGAGAGGGGTGTTTGTGTGTGTGTGTGTATGTGTGTGTGTGTGTGTTTATGTTTGGGGAGGTGGAGGATGCATCAATGAAAGTTTTCAGAGGCAGAGTATAAGAGAAGAAGATGGCCAATAGGTCATCAGCAGAAGACAAGAGTGAGCAGATACCAACAGGGAGGTAGATGGGAGGGTCTCGTTTCTGCCATGCTCAGCTGAAGGCACAGCCAGGTCTCTGATGGTCACAAACCAGGACTCTCCCATTATTCAGATTCACCCTGCATCTTTTCACTGGGCTGGGGCCAACAGCCACATTTTATATGATTATAACTTCAAGTAGAGCAGCTTTGAATGAATGTGGTTGTATTTACACTAAGCAGGACCTAACTGTGTGTTTTGAAAAACAAGCTACACGGGCAACTAGGTGGCACAGTGAATAGGGCACCAATCCTAGAGTCAGGAGGACCTGAGTTCAAATCTGACCTTTGACACTTACTAACTGTGTGACCTTGGGTAAGTCGCTTAACCACAACTGCCTTGCCTTCCCTCCTCAAAACAAAAGCAAATGAAAAACAAACTAAGAAGTTCACTGTTTCATAAACAGTTTTTATGTTCTTTGTAATAATTGAATGTTGGTGGCCATTAATCAATGTTAAATTATTTACACAAAAAGAAAATATTTAAAACACTAAAATTTTATTGTTCAGTAGAATACCCCATGACCCCATTTGGGATTTTCTTGGCAAAGATACTGGAGTGGTTTGCTGTTTTCTTCTCCAGCTCATTTTACAGATGCGGAAATTAAGGCAAACAGGGTTAAGTGACTTGCCCAGGGTCACCCAGCTATGAGGTATCTGAGACCAGATGAGGAAGAAGAGTGTTCCTGACTCCAGGTTGGATTCTTTGTGCCCTATGGCACTACCTACCTGCCTCT
>NW_027187239.1:1383255-1409836 GCF_028583685.1 Petaurus breviceps papuanus
GGGGAGGCAGAGGCACTTCTGGGAAAGCGTCTGGGGGTCTTTTATCCAGGCCTGGGGCTGCATCCCTCCTCTGTTTTGCCTTGGTCATTGTCTCCATCCCACCACCATCCCTCTGTTCCTTTGCTGATTGGCGAATCCCTGCTCAGTGTGGCTTTTTCTTGAGAAGTCTTGGCCAGGTGGCTCACCCCGCTTCTAGCTCTGTTCTTCCCCTCCACCAGCGACCTCACTGCACCCCCTCACACGACTTTGGAGCTTCTCTTCATGTTTTCTATCCATATCACAATGCAATCTCCTTGAGAGGAGGAATTACCTTGTTTTCTTCTTTTGGTATCCCCAAAGCAGATTAGCAATGTACTTGGTACACAGTAAATGCTTGATAAATGCTCTGTCCTGCTGATTCTCCCTCCCTCTCTCTCTCTGTCTCTCTCCCTCTCCTTCCTTCTGTAGCAGCAAGCACCCCAGCGTCCCCAGGGTGGCTGCCACCACAGGTTCTTAGATCTGCTTTGTTAAAGGAAAGCAACTCAAAATGGGTTAACAAGCTTACTTTAATCAGTCAAATATGTATCATTTACCTAGTTCAGGGGAAAAAGGTCATCACCCCGAACTTCAGAATATACAGACAGAATTATCAAGACAGAAACAGATCAAGTAGACAGATTTCCAAACTGCCCAACCATTACATCCATACCAAATCAACATTTGGGTTTTTCAAAGCATGGGGGGGGGCTCTCAACAACCAACGGCTCCCCAGGGTCTCATATGATTAAATCACAGAACACTTCTCAAAGTGAGCCCCAAAAGAAAGCCTCACATCAGGGCTTATATAGCCTTCTCCTGGCTCAGAGAATGTAACAACCTTATTGACCCACTGGCTAATAAAAAAGTACCTACTGAAAAACAAGCCTCCCACCCCAGGCTCCAGGCGCACTTTAGCCTAGGGGCAGGGGAAATCTTTAAATTTGCATTTCCATTACACTTTCCTTCCTTGCCTTTCCTCCTCAGAGCCTAAGTGACTTCCCCAAGGCTACACAGTAGAATCCTATGATCTTAGATAGGGGATCAAGGCATCCCTAATGTCCATTGTTCTCACTTTACAGAGGTAGAAATGGAGGTGAAAAGAAATAGCTTGGGATGGAAACCAGGCTGTGAGGCTGCAGGTTGGGGGCCCTGTAGTTGGGCAGCCCCTTGTCCATCCCTGGCCTAGCTCCCAGACTGATTGTCAGCCATGAGGTCTACTCAGTGAACTCCCTGTCTACTATTCCTTAGGATTTCTGGCCTTGCCTTGAGTGTCTCTCCTGGGCAGCAGGTCTCAGAGATGAATAGATATCTGTCTCTTTTTATGGAAGGGGCTTTGAACCCTGTGATAATCTGAGTCTGCTATTATGCCCTTATCAGGCTTTGGCTGATTGCTCTGCAAGGTTGATGACCTTTTTCCCTCTGTCCCATCCCAACCTGAGACATAGGGACTGAGCAGCGCCCCAGGGGACCACTAGCAGGCCTGGAGCAGAGCCCTGGCTTTCAGGATTGCAGTGTGACTCCAGACAAGTGACCACCATCTCTGAGCCTTAGGTGTTCCCATCAGCAAAACTGGTCAGCAAGAGGATAGTACTGGTTTTTGGAGCAGGAAGGGAACACAGAGGCTGTTTAATCCAACGCCCTTCTTTTCAGATAAGGAAACTGATGCCTAGTGAGGTCAAGGGATTTCTCCAAGGTCATGATCTCTAAGGGCCTTTCCACCTCTGATCTTCTGTCTTGTGAGAAGGAAAGAAGAAGGAGAAGGCATCTGCCTCACAATGTTGTTTTGAGAAAAGTGACCTATAAATGCCAAGGACCAGAGAAATGGGAGTTATTCTGAGAAGTAAGAAAGAAAGAATGTCTTCTGGATCAATTAAAAAAAAGTTTTATTGAGGCCTTTAGTTTTTTACAGCATAGTTATTTCCTGATATGTTTTCCCTCGGCCCTATTGAACTCTTAACGCTTAAGTTGAGCCTTGAAGGGCATGAGAGGTTCTGGGAGGCTGAGGAAGGAGCGAGAACATTCCAAGCCAGGGGAGAGCTGTGCTGAGGTGGGAGATGGAGGACCTCCATAGACCAGCTCAGCTGTGATAGAGACTGGGAAAGGGGGTGCTGGGAAGTCACTCTAGCAAGATACACAATCTGCATTTTGTCTTTGTGTCAAGATAGAACTGCTGAAGTTTCTTGAACTCTGAAGCAATATTGATTTGGCAGTTCTGGATGGTGGATTAGAGATGAGGAGACAGTAGAGGGAAGAAAGTGGTGCCAGAGATAGAACATCGGGCCTGGAGTCAGGAAGTCCTGAGTTCAAATTTGGCCTCAGACACTTCCTAGCTATGTGACCCTGAGCAAGTCCCTTCACCTTGTCTGCCTCAGTTCCCTCATCTTTCAAATAAGCTGGAGAAGGAAATGGCCAATCCCTCCAATATCTCTGCCAAGAAAACCCCAAGTCAAGTCATAGACATGACTGAAATGACTCAACAGCAACATGTGTAGGCATTAGGCTAAGTGCTGTGCTGACAGGAGGACATACTGACAAGACTTGGCAACCCACTGGATGTAGGAGGGGAGGAAGAGTGAAAAGGTGAGCATGACTCCAACATTCTGAACTAGCTGGAAAGATGGTGGTACCGTCAACAGGAGGAGGAGACTTGGGAGGAGTGGTGAGCTTGGGAGAAGAGACGGTGAAGAAGAGGCCCCGGGACCAAAATCTGGGACACATCCACACACAGGTTACAGAGGAGCTCGAGAAGGAAGTTCTCATTCAGAAGGGACAGTGACAGTCATGGAGCCCAGCCCGCAGACTAACAGAATCCCTACCACCAGATCACTCACAAGGGGCCATCCAGCCTCTGCCCAAAGAGTTCTGAGGAAGGAGCCAGCCTAGTGTCATCCACTTTTACCTTACTCCCAACCTATTTCTGCCTGTGAGATCTTCTTTGTCACATGGAGAACCACAGGACTGGAGGGGCTTTGGAAACAAACCACTTTCTGAAGGAGGCAATGTAGATTTAGGGAAAGGAAACAGCAGGCAGTGTCATGGCTGGCCCAGGACCTTCGTCTTTCCCTTTCGTGGATGTGGAGAGTCCCAGGTGTCCAGTCTCCACAGCATGCCCAGGTTTTTGGTTTCATTTAGGTTCTCTGATTGTACCCTGAATAATCAGTGCCACGTTGCTGAGAGGGAAGTGGTTGACGAAGGTCTCTGGGCTGCCATTTTGGACACGATATTTGCCTGTTCCCCTGACTTGTGCAGTTCACAAAATCTCACAGTAGCTACTTGGGGTGCCTGGAATAACGGCTGGCCATTGCATGGAGCAGGGTCTTAAGTCTTTCAGAACTATCTTCACAATATTATCCTAAGTTGTTCTCTTTCTGCTAATTTCACTCTCCATCAGTTCATCCAAGTCTTCCTAGGTTTTTCTGAAACTAGCCCTTTCATTATTCCTTAGGGTACAATAGTTTCCAGTTCTTTTCTATAACATAAGGAGATGCTACAAATATTTTTATATGTGTGAATAATCTTTTTCCTCTTTCTTTGATCACTTTGGCTACTTCTTCACTTTTAGATAAAGAAACTAAGGATCAGAGAGTTCGAGTACCTCCTCAGTTATCCATGCCCCTTTTCCAGGAGAAATGTTCTATCTCCTTCATAGCACTGGACTTGAGAGTTGGGGCTCTGTCACTAGCTATAGGACCTTGGACCAGTCACTCCCCCCCACTTCCTGGGCCTCAGTTGCCTCCTTTGTAAAATGGGAGAGGTGGGGCGGAGGTTGAGCTGGGTGACCCCTAAAATCCCTTCCAGCCCTAGAGCCTGTGGCTTCTCTAAATCCTTTCCCTGGTGCCTCCAAATCTAGCCCTGACTTTGCATCCCCCATTGGTGCCTGTTCCAGACTCCCATATTCCTTGTTTGGGTTCTTCTTTTCCCACTTAATCCATTTCCTACTAAAATGAGATATGTTTGTGTCTTTTCTCCCTATAAGGACTTTGAACTCCTCAAGGACAAGCTTCATCTCATCTCCTACCTCTGGGTTTCTCCCATAGTGGTAAAGTGCTTAATAAATATTTGTCCTTTGAATTGTCCCATAAATCTCCAGTTGGAGGAACAGAGCAATGGGATTGTCTGTGTAAAATGTGACTTGGGGCAGTAGAAGATGGAGTGCTGGCAGGGAGAGGAATTAACCATGAGACCCAGAATGGTCTCTCTGGCTCTCATTTTTCTTTTTTTTCAAATGCTTTATTAACTTCTGATTTACATCATTCATTTCTGCCAGATTTTGAGTTACAAATTTTCTCCCCGTTTTTCCCCTACCCACTGCCCCAAAATAGCAGTCCCATAGGATATCCCCTCCTCCAGTCTGCTCTCTCCCATATTTTCTCCCATACCCCTTTCGACATTTCCAGTGGATCTCTATGCCCCAGTGCCTGTATATCTTTTTTCCCAATTACATGTAAAATAATATTAATAATAGTATATATATATATATGTATGTGAATATTTGATTTTAAAACTTTGAATTCCAGATTCATTCCCTTCCTCCCTTGTCACCCACCCTTACTGGGAAGATAAGCAGTTCAGTATAGGTTGTACATGTGTAGCTAATGCAAAACAATAACATAGTAGATATATTGTAAAAGACTGATTGTATTTCCTTCCCTCCTATCCCACCTCCCACTTGTTCTGTTCTCTACTTTGATCCCATCCCTTTTCAAAAGTGAGTGCTTCCAACTTCCCTCCCCCCCAGCCTGCCCTCCCTTCCATAATCACCCCTCTCATCCCCTTCCCCCCTACTTTCCTGTAGGGTGAGATCCCCTATTTAGTGTGTATTTCATTCCCTCCTCCAGCCAAATTCAATGGGAATAAGGTTGACCCATTCCCTTTTGCCTTCCTATTCTTCCACTCCATTGTAACCATTTCCCCTTGCCTATTCTATATGAGATAGTTTACCCCATTCTGTCTCTCCCTATCTCCTCTCATTATATTCCTCTCTCACCTCTTAATTTCACCTTTTAAGTGTCATCCCTTCCTGTTAAATTGGTCCTGTGCCGTCTATGTATACCTGTAAACATATATACACACATTCACATATGTATTCATATGCCCACATACCCTCATATATAGACAAATATATTTCTATCCCCTTCAACTACTGAGAAAAGTTTCATAAATTACAATTATTGTTTTTCCATGTAGGAATGTTAATAGTTCAACTTTGATAAGTTCCGTATGATTTCTTTTCTCTGTTTACCTTCTCATGCTTCTCTTGCTTCTTGTATCTGAATGTCAGATTTTCTATTCAACTCTGGTTTTTTTTGCAAGAATGCTTGAAAGTCCTCTATTCCACTGAATGACCACATTTTCCCCTGAAACATGATACTCAGTTTTGCTGGGTAGGTGACTCTTGGTTTTAATCCCAGCTCCTTTGACCTCCGGAATATCATATTCCAAGCCCTTTGATCCCTCAGTGTAGAAGCTGCCAGATCCTGGGTTATCCTGATTGTGTTTCCACAATATTCAAATTGTTTCCTCCTGGCTGCTTGTAATATTCTCTCCTTGATCTGGGAATTCTGGAACCTGGCTATAATATTCCTAGGAGTTTTCTTTTTGGGATCTTTTTTCAGGAGGTGATTGGTGGATTCTTTCAACATCTATTTTGCCCTCTGGTCTAAAACATCAGGGCAGTTTTCTTTGAAAACTTCCTGGAGGATGATTTCTAGGTTCTTACTTTGATCATGGGTTTCAGGGAGTCCAATAATTTTTAAATTATCTCTCCTGGATCTATTTTCCAGGTCAGTGGTTTTTCCCATGAGATATTTCATATTGCCTTCTATTCTTTCATTTGTTTGGATCTGTTTAACAGCATTTTAATTTCTCGTAAAGTCATTAGCTTCCGTTTGCTCCAATCTAATTCTGAAGCAGTGATTCTCCTCATTGAACTTTTGATATTCTTTTTCCATCTGGCAAATTCAGCTTTTTAAGGCATTCTTCTCCTCATTGCCTTTTTGAACCTCCTTTGCCATTTGAGTCAGTTTGTTTTTTAAGGTATTATTTTCCTCAGTCAGGCTGTTGACTCTCATTTTGTAATTTTCTTGCATTGTTCTCATTTCTCTTCCCAATTTTTCCTCCACTTCTCTTATCTGCTTCTTAAGGTCCTCTATGGCCTGTAACCAGCTTGTATTTTCCTTTGAAGCTTTTGGTGCAGGAGTTCTGACTTCACTGTCTTCCTCCTGTTCCATGCTTTGCTCCTTTTTGTCCCCCAAATAGGAGTCTAATGTTGGAATCTTCTGTCTGCTTTGTTTCCTTTGCCTGGTCATGTTGCCCCTCAGTCACTTGACCTCTGGGCTTTTTGCCACCATAGGACTCTGCCACCAGACAGGGGAGCTTTTGTCCCAAACGCTGCCAGAGGTATTAGATGGGTGCCCTCTCTGAGGCCTCCACACGCTCTGGCAAGCTGGACACACACCCCAGGACCTCCACCCTAGACTGCAATCCAGATCAAAGCAGGTTAAAGCAAGAGCGATTACCCCTCAGACTGGTGCTTGATCCCCCTACACTCTGCAGGCCAGGAGCTGAAGCTTCCACATGGCGGTGGCTGGCTGTGCCTGCTGGTGACTCAGTGGCTTCTTGCCCCGGGGGCAAAAGCCAGGCACTTCCACTTACTGGGTCCCAAAGTCCAGACTGAACTGACCTCTCACTTTGTCCTTTGCATCTATGTATTGATAAATCTGGAAACGGCCACAGCTGCTGCTGATCTGGAGTCCCTCAGGCCAGCGACTGGTCAGGCCCGCCCTGGGGCTAAAGCCTCAGCATGGGGCTGGACTCGCTTGGCTCACAGAACTCTGCACTGTTGGATTCCTACCAGCCTGCTGGGCTGTCCTCAGCGGGAGGTTAGCCTTTCTGTGTCATTTTGTGGGTTCTGCAGCTCCAAAGTTTGTTCAGAGTCCCCCTTTTACATGGATTAGGGAAGGTGGAAGCTCTGGCTCTCATTTTTCACATCAGTGAAGGGAGAGGGGCTGGATCAAGGGCCCTTCCCAGGGCTGACTTCCTCGAGCTCTCATTGTTATGGAAATGTTTTCTAAAACCCAAATCTGTTTTGTGTGACTTCATATGTCTAATTGCTGTGCTATTGCTTGCCTTCTCAGTGGTTGGGAGATGGGTTGGAGGGAAGGATAGAATTTGGAATTCAAAAGTTTTTTAAATGAATCTTCAAAAAATATCAAGTCTATATTGGCTTCTTTGCAACTCCACTCATTGGTTCTGGTTTTTCCCCAGGGCAGAAATGCAGCAGGCCAAAGCTTCTGGACCTATCAGTGGTGGGGTCAGCAAGCTAGGGAGGCCTAGTATCCAAAAAAAATGAAGAACAAAGACCAGAGGGGAGATGGGGGGATACTGGAGGAAGACTGGGGCCAGGACACAGTACTTGGAGGTCATGCACAGCTATAGAAACCCCTAGTTACCCACCATTCAACTGCTTCCCACCCTTCCTGCTTCCTCCTTTATTCAGGTCAGGCTTCCTCAATGACTGACATAAGGGGGGAATGAATAAGGGAGGACTCTTGTCCGTGGTTTGTCAAAGATTTGCCTCTTCTTTCTTGTCCTCATTAATCACCTCTTCATACGTTGGAGGAGGAGCAGTTGGGACAACAGTGTCCTTTGAAGGCAATGTAGCAGTTGAGAGGTCATCCATCACCTGAGAAAGAGAGTAGACAAGGTCAGCACCGTAATGACATTCACTGCCTCCATTCTTGGATGGTGATCCTTTGGAAAGGAAGGAAGCAGATGAGGATTCAGGCTCATTGATCTAGCTCTGGAGATACTATACAGGCCAGCTGGTCCAATCTCTTCCTTTCACAGAACAGGAAACTGAGGCCCAAGGAGATTGGGTGAATTGCTTAAGGTCACACATAGTAAATATCTGAGGGAGGGGTTTGAACTCAGGTCCTCTGACCTCCAGTCTGTACTTGCTATATCTCTCACCTTCCCATTTCACAGAAGAGGAAACTGAGGTCCAAGATCATGCAGGTAGTAAATGACAGGGCTAGAATTTGAACTCAGGTCCTCTGCTTAGAGATGCAGATCTTTTTACATTGCTGTGATGCCTCCTTCAAGAGGACTGGGTTCTCATTTAGATTCTGCCACAGATTAGTAGCATAACCTTGGGCAAATGACTTCTCTTCTCTGGGCCTCTGTTTTCTCCTTTGTAAAATAAGAAGGTTGGGATAGATGATTAATAGAGTAGCCCGCAAACTGGTACAATGGAGAGAGCCCTTGAGTCGATGCTGGAGATTGTGGACATCAGGTAGTCTTTGAGGCTCCTTCAAGCTCTGAAGGAGTGGATGAGTCTGCCATCCTCTGTCAGCATTTCTGTCCCCAAGACATCCTTTGCTAGATTCTCTGTTCTTCCAGCTTCCTCCTAATCATCTCCCACTAACCCTTCCATCACTGAAGTAAAGGTTACACTCATGCTCCCCAATGCAGGGCACCTGCCTAGAAGGCTATGGAAGTAATCAGCGATTTGGGGGTCATCGTTAGAAGAGAGCCCAGGAAGTAGCCTGGCACCAATGCTAGCTATTATTCTTGTTGTCAAGGTGACATTTGAACTCAAGTCTTCCTGACTCTCATTGCTGTCCCTGATCCTCTGGGCCCCTACAGTATTGGCAGTAGAGCCTTAGACCATGCTGGCTTTTTGGCTGCAGTCTCCCATGGTGGCCTCCCACAGCAGAACTCACCTCTGATGACAGTTCAGTCCTGTACAATACAATCATGGTGCAGATGAAGGCAAAGAACTCAAGGCTAGAGAAGATCAGCAATCCCAGCTCCAGCCTCTGCAGGTGTACCTGCAACAAGAAATATGCCCTTTCTATCCCACCTTAGGATCTGCAAAGTGCTTTCCTCCCTGTAACCCTGGCACCAACATCATGTCATCGGGGATGCCAGCATCATCCCCTTTCAGGGAGCATGGAGAAGGAAGTGTCCCACAGCCAGTGAGCTCTAGAGCTGGGCTCCCACTCATGCCTTCTGATGCCAGTGAGGCAGAGTCAAAGGGCAGCTTCTGTGGGATGCCCACAGCATAGCTGGCTACCAACACCAGGCTGGGCTTAGTCAGGGAAGAGGGAGGATGTGGCTCAGTGTTTGCTTTTTAAACCTGGAGAAGGGAAAGATGGAGAGAAGCAAGAACTCCTTCTGCCTATTTTGGTTAAACTGAATGTTTTTTTTTCTGCAGAAAATTAGAGCAAAACATCTTTTCTTGCTGGTTCATCCTTGTCAAGGTTCAGAGATTCATGTAAAACTGGACTCTTGGTCTTGTAAGGTATGTGTGTTTGCGGTGAAAAGGTAATGATTAAAAAAAATGGAATGAGTTTGATGCATTCTGTGTGTGAGCCGCCACTAGGGGCTGCCCCAAGGTCCCAAATGGACGTAGATCTCACAAGCCAAAAAGTCCCTATTGCGGGATCCCACAGGCTAATGAAGCATGTGGCCAGAGGACTGACCCAGCTTTTGAGGGTGATGAGAAGGAGGGAACAAGAAGAGCAGCCTGCAAACCTGGGAATTTGCTTATCCTCTACTCTGTGGAACCCCCTGGCTCACCCAACACACTGGGGGATAGAATAAAGGAAAAACCCCAGAGAACTGGAGTTTCTAGTGTTTTAGTCAGGTCTTGGACTGCCTAAGATCACAAACCATCTAATCCAAATGTCTCATTTTACAGATGGGGAAACCAAGGCTCGGGAAGGTTCAGAGGCCATCTAGTCAAGGTTAAGTGACCTGCCCAAGGCATAGTGGTTCTGTGAGATAAGTCAGAGGACCTGGGTTGGAATTTCACCTCTGATACTTAGGCAATGAGGAGGAGCAGATGATGTCAAAGGTCATTTGTTGCTGTGATATGTATTCTGTGATAGCAGATCTGATCGTGTTGTCTTCAGGTCTCCTGGACTTTCTCTCCAAGAGAAAGCCCAGAGCGGCCCAGATCTGGGCCCAAGGTCTTTATCTTTCTCTAAACTCACTTGGCTTCCTGTTTCTAGAGGGAGCACACTCACCGTGGAGGTGGGATAAGGCCTCCAGATCGGGGATTCAAAGGAATACTCCCAAAACAAATCCTTAATGAAAATAAAGATCCCACAGAGTGCACAGAAGCAGTCCATGATGCTCACAACCATGGCCCAAGTCTTCTGCAAGGAAAAAAACCAGATGGTTAATGTTAGGAAGTCAAAGAACCAGGGCCTTGGCCTCTACTCCAGATCCTGACTGGGTCTTTATTTGTATTTTCTGTTCTGTTATTTGTGGAAGGAAGGTTGGGCTGTGTGATGATCACTGAGACCTCTCCCAGCTCTGCCATCCCCCATTCCAGGCTCTGCGGGCCTCCCAGACAAAGAGATTTTACTCTATAGCCTGCCATACCACCTGTATTGGAGAGACCTTCCTTTGGGTTCAGACCTTCCATTGTGCCCTGCTGCAAGGGTCATTCAAAGGATGGAGGGCCTCAAACTTCATTTAGGCATTGCCACTTTAGTGGGGCTCAGTGCCTCACTTTTCTGGGGTAAGAACCCAGGAAGAGGAGGCTAGGTGCTGAGGTGTAGACCGTGCACAAACCACATTCTTCACGGTGCTCAGGGCAGCTCCCTCTTGCAGGCTGGGGTCCACACTGTCCTTCTCCAGTAGAATGGCACATCAGGCCTCCTTCCACCACCCTCTGCCCATTTTAGGTGACTCGACACAGATGTTCTCTTGGGAGAGGAAGAAGCAAAGCCAAAGCAAACCAACCATTCTCTGGCCTAGACTAAGCATGGGAGGTCCTCCCGTACTGCTCTGTCACTGGGGCTCATCCTCTTGAAAATTCCATTCCAATCATAAACATCACTCAAGGCTTGGAAAGGAACTCACCAGCTTCATCTTATTTCCTCTCTCCATGGTTATCAGCAAGGCTCCTGAACAGAGGAACTGTGGACAAATTAGAAACAATGAGAGAAGTCATCGGAGGCCCCAGGGATGAATGTGTCACTTTCCATCCCTCCCAAAGGTGGGCACAGAACCCAGGGCCATGTCAGCTTCAAGGCTGACATGCAACTCAAGCTCTCTGTGCCCCCAGACCAAAAGGATAGGCAGTGTGCCCACTGGAAAACACCCTGGATTTGGACAAGAGCTTATCTGCTCTGTATTATCTGTGTGACCCTGGGGCGGGTTCTTAACATCTCTGGGCTTTACTTTCTTCCTCTATAAAGTGAGCAGGTTAGACTAGAATCTACTCATTAGTTATCACTGGTTCCCCTTTGGTAGAGTTGGGAAGAAATCAGCATTTGCTCAGAATTCACCAAGTCCCTCCTCAGAAAAGACTCCAGAGTTCACCTTATGCTTTCTCCCACTCATGTCAGCTCTCTTCTTTGGGTAGCATGGGCAATATGTCTGGTTGTCAAGTCTGCAGTGAAAATCTAACAAAAACTAATGGTCTTAATAATAATCTAATGGGGGCAGAGCCAAGATGGCAGAGTAGAAACAGGACTTCCGCATGGCACCGGCTTCCACCTACTCCAATATATGTAAAAAATGACTCTAAACAAACTTGAGAGCTACAGAACCCACAAGGTGACAGAGAGAAACAAATCTCCCACTGAAGGAAGTCTGGCAGGCTGGCAGGAAGGGTCCATCACAGAGCTGGGAGCTGAGGGCAGCCCTGCCTGGGCCATGGTTTTAGTCCCAGGGTGACCCCTAGGAGCTGTGGCCAGAGCAGACTTCACAAGAGTAAATCACCAGCAGCTGTAGCAGTTTCCAGACTTCTCATCCATAAACGCCAAAGACAAAGTACAAAGTCAGTGTAGAACTTGGTTGGTCTAGGGGAGGATAGAAGGGTGCAGTCTGGCTTCTACCCTGATTGAGAAGTAGAGGAGGTGTGGTGGCTGCAGCTGCTTCCAGAGCTCCTGGACTGCAGACTGTAGGGGGACCAAGTGACCATTCAGAGGCTAAGCTCTCTTGCTTTGACCTGCTTGGATCTGGATCGCAGTCTTGGGTGGTGGTCCTGGGGTGTGTGACCAGTGAGCCATAGCATGTGGGGGCTGTAGAGAGAGCACCCATCTAATAGTTCTGGCAGCTGCAAAACCCCCAGCGATTTGGGACATAGCTCTCTCCATTCTGGAAGCAGAGATCTACTGTAGAAAAGAGCTTAAAAGTCAAGTAATTGGCTGCCAAAATGATCAAGCAATGGAAGCACAGACTATAGAATCCTTTTGGGGGGGGGACAAAAAGGATCAAAGCATGGGGCAGGAGGAAGACATCGAAGTCAGAACTCCTGCATCAAAAGCCTCCAAGAAAAATACGAATTGGTTACAGGCCATGGAAGAACTCAAGAAGAATTTTGAAAATCAAGTAAGAGAAGTGGAGGAAAAGTTGGGAAGAAAAATGACAATGATGCAAGAAAATCATGAAAAGTGATTCACAGCCTGCTAAAGGAGACCCAGAAATACATTGAAGAAAATAACACCTTAAAAAACAGACTGACTCAAATGTCAAAAGAGGCCCAAAAAGCCAATGAGGAGAAGAATGTCTTAAAAAGATGAATTTGCCAGATGGAAAAGGAATTTCAAAAAGTCACTGAAGAGAATAACTCCTTCAAAATTAGATTGGAGCAACTGGAAACTAATGACTTTATGAGAAATCAAGATACTATAAAACAGATCCAAACAAATGAAAAGATAGAAGGCAATGTGAAATATCTCATTGGAAAAGCCAACATGGAAAATAGATCCAGGAGAGAGAATTTTAAAATTATTAGACTACCTGAAAGCCATGATCAAAAAAAAAAAGAGCCTAGAAATCATCCTTTGAGAAATTATCAAGCAAAATTGCCCTGATATTCTAGAACCAAAGGGCAAAATAGAAATTGAAAGAATTCACCGATTGCCTCTTGAAAAAGATCCCAAAAAGAAAACTCCTAGGAATATTATAGCCAAATTCCAGAATTCCCAGGTCAAGGAGAAAATACTGCAAGCAGTCAGGAAGAAACAATTTGAGTATTGTGGAAACACAATCAGGAAAAGACAAGACCTAGCAGCTTCTACATTAAGGGATAAAAGGACTTAGAATATGATATTCTGGAGGTCAAAGGAGCTGGGACTAAAACCAAGAATCACCTACCCAGCAAAAATGAATATAACGCTACAGGGAAAAATATGGTAATTCAGTGAAATAGAGGACTTTCAAGCATTCTTGATGAAAAAACCAGAGTTGAACAGAAAATTTGACTTTCAAATACAAAAAGCAAGAGAAACATGAGAAGATAAACAGGAAAAGGAAATCATAAGGAACTTATTAAAGTTGAACTATTTACTAACATTTCTACATGGAAAAAAGATAATTGTGACTTGTAAGACTTTTCTCAGTATGAGGATAGTTGAAGGGAATATATATGTGTATATATGTATACATACATATATGCATATGTATAGGAGGGTGTATGTGTATATAAATATATATGTAAGTGTGGGCATTTGTATGTTTATGTATACATACAGAGAGGGCAGAGAAGGAGGTGAATATGAAGGGATGATATCTAAAAAATAAAATTAAGAGGTGAGAGAGGAATTTATTGGGAGAAGAAGAAAGGGAGAGATAGATTAGGGTAAATTATCTCATATGAAAGAGGCAAAAAAAAAAAACTGTTAAAAAGGAGGGGAAGAGCAGGAAGGGGAAAGGGAATAGGACAACCTGATTCTCATCGAATTTGACCTAAGGAGGGAATAACATACACACTCAATAGGGTATCTTACCCTACAAGAAAATAGGGGGATAGGGGATAAGAGGGGAGGGCAGATTGGGGAGAGGGTGGTTGGAAGCAAACATTTTTGAAAAGGGATAAGGTCAAAGGAGAAAATAGATTAAGTAGGGGATGGGATAGAATGGAGGGAAATATAGTAAGATTTTCACAATATAACTACTATGGAAATGATGTAACTACACATGTACAATCTATATTGAATTGCTTTTCTTCCCAGTGGGGATGGGTGAGGAGGGAAGAAGGGAAAAATATCTGGAGCTCAAAGTTTTAAAAAACAAATGTTTAAAAATTTGTTGTTTTCTTTTACATGCAACTGGGAAATAAGATATACAGGTACTAGGGTATAGAAACCCATCTTGCCCTACTAGAAAGTTAGGGGGGCGAAGGGGGAGGATATAAGAGAGAACAGATTGGGAGAAGGAGTATTTAGTAGGCTTGCTATTTGGGGGTGGGGGTAGGGGAAAGATGGGAAAAGAGAAAAAATTGTTAACTCAAAATCTTGTGGAAATGAATGTTGAAAACTAAAAATAAATAAATTTAAAAAATAATAATTTAATGAAACCTTTAACAGCCTGAAGCTTTGTGGTGTAATATCTAGAGGGCTGGCCTAGCTGTGTCATCCTTGACAAGTCACTTTCTTCGTGTCCTATCCTCTATAAGATTGTAAATTACGTTGCTGGTCTGCCTCAATGAAGAAAAAGTCCACACCGGGAGCTGACTCCAAATTGATGAAATCAAAGGCCTGCCTGCTCCTCATCATGTAGGTCCCCCAAACCTGGAAGTGGGGAGATACCTAACCCAACAGGGTACAATTACCAACCTGTCCCCTCCTAACTTCCACTTTACAGATAAGAAAACAGACCCTGCTGGCCCTTCCCTCCACGATACTCACAAAGAATGCTCCCCAAAATGGGTACCAAGCCTTCATAGCAACCAGGTGGAGATTTTTCACAGCAGTCATCAGGTAGATCCCTATGGCAACATGGAGTGAGGCATTCACAATCTGAAAGACCTGGGGGCAGAGAATGGGCCGGTCAGCTGGTCAGCGCAGGGAGTGCAGGTCCATTTGCAAGGGGGCTGGGGACACATGGAGCTGACATTCTGAACCAGGCACCTGAGATAGAACAATGTGCAGTCGCGCCTGATGGTAAGCTTGGGGTCGGTCCCACTGAGGTCCCAGGGACTAGCTCTGGACCCTCATTCCCCCTCCTCTCCCTGCTGGCTTATTGATACAAGTAGCGTTGACTAGGAATACACATAGCAGACAGGATCTCCTGCCATACATCCCCTAAGTTCACAGGACATGAGCAGCTTCAGGGAGCTAAGAGTAAAGAGCCCGGGGTCTGGAATCCAAGAACTTGCTTTACAACCTCTAGTCTTGGAGAGGGGTCTGGTGCATTGAGACATTGAGTAATGGGCCCAGGGTCAGCCGGTCTGTGTGTCTGAGGTGGGACTGGAACCCAGGTGTTCCTGGCTCTGAGGTCGCCTCTCAGTGCATTACTGATGAGTAGTAGTAGTTATTATCATTCAGTGCTTAGATGGCCCAGAGGTTGTAGAGTCAGTCTGTTACTAACTCTGGGGTGGGAGGCAGGCTCAACTGAAGTTTTTCTGTTTTAATTACCAGACAGATTGGGGACAGGGGTGGGGAGTGAGGTTGGAAGGGCCCTCAGCATCCACCTTATCCGTTCCCAGCTGAGAAGGAGCCCTGGTGATAACATCCTGACCGGAGGTCTGTAAGGAAGATTTGGAAGATGCCCAGCACCTCTACAAGCAGGCTGGACCAGCTTTCATCGTTAGCAATATCGCCCATATCTGCTTCCTTGTCTGGTTCTGCCTTCAGGGCCAAGTGTGTGAGGATGCTCTTTCTGGAAGACAGCTCTCCTTTGCCCCTAAGCTGGGGTTCTTTAGCTGGTTTTTTTTGTAGGGATCCCTTTGTCAGGATCCCTTTCACTCTGGTGAAACCTACTGACCTCTTCTAAGTATAATGTTTCTAAATGCATAAAATCAAAGACAGAATGATAAAACCAACTCTAGCAAATACAGTGATTACATTTCCTTTTTTGTGCAGCACAGGTTAAGAGCCTTGAAGCTTTCTGATTTCTAGGCTACTTCCTGCCTGTCACTCCCTCAGTGGCTTTCCTACCCACGAGCCCCTAGAAATGGTACAGTTCCCTCAGGAATCATCACCAGGATAAAAGAAAACCTACCCCCAGCTCTGTGAGAGGCCCTGCCTTCCTCCAAATTCCACTGTGTTTGTCTTCTTGAAGGAAGAATCCAGAGCTTGGAGTCTCCCTGGTCCAGTTCTGACCCGGGGCTTTCATTTCTGGATGCACCATGTCAGCAGGTTTCACCAAGCCCTTGACTTCACCAGTAACTATGTACACATTTTCAACTGCCATTAACCTGGTGCCAAGGACAGTGCCCTACACAGAGGGAAGAAATCTGCTTAGTGTTAGCTGCCTTTCTGAGCTCCACATTGGGCATGTGAGGGAAACACTTTATAGAGTTACTACTGAAATCTTGTCCTTTTATGTCAAGGGCTATAGGAGGGACTCCCAACTCTTAAAGCAATTTGTGCCCTGCCAGGGGGTGTGTATGTGTGTGTGTGTGAGTGTATGTGAATGTGAGCGTGAGTGTGTGAGTATGTGTGAGTGTATGAATGTGAGTGTATATGCACAAATGTGTGTGAGTGTGTGTGTATGAGTGTATGAATGTGAGTATGTATGCACAAATGTGTGTGTGAGTGTGTGTATGAATGTGAGTGTGTATGCACAAATGTGTGTGTGAATGTGTGTGAGTGTGTGTATGAATGTGTGTGTGCACGAATGTGTGTGAGTGTGTGTGGCCAACTCCACCTCAACGTACTCTAGTCCTGACTTGGCTCAGTTGTCAGGGCCAAGCTGGCAGAAAAGACCAGCAGTTTCAGCAGAAATAATGCCTTATAGAAATCATAGCCTCCAGGGGACTTCTAGAAATACGGTTCTTTTGTATGGGAAAAGCTGTGCCTTGTTCCAGGGGTAAGGTGGGCAAAACGGGAACTGTGCTGAGAAAGGAAGACCACGCTGCCAAAATGCTTCTCACTCCAGTTGGTTGAGCTGTAGCCCAATAATCTCCCAACCTCCCCATGCCTTAGCTCTTAGCCAGGGGAGGGAGCGGGTCTGGTGGCCTCTAGGGCCCATTGGTGTCAGCTGAGGATGGAGTCAGGAAGACTGCCTTTGTTAGCTGGATGGTTTGTGGCAGGAGAACAACAGCTGGTAAGGCCTTATACTTTCTGGATGGGCTGATCTGGGGTGCCGCATCTTGAAGCTGGGGACCACCCCACCGCAATCTTTGCTGATTGGTGGTTTAGAGCAGGGGTGGGAGACCTTTGGCCTTGAGGCCACACGTGACCCTCTAAGTCCTCAAGGCCCTTTGACTGAATCCAAACTTCACAGAACAAATCCCCTTCAGAAAAGGATTTGTTCTAGAAAACTTGGACCGAGTCAAAAGGCTGCACCCAAGGACCTAGAAACCCACATGTGTCCTCAAGGCCACAGAGGTAGCAGGGCATGGGAGAAACAGCCCCCCAAGTCCCCAGCTCCATGTTATGCCTGATTTTCCAGTTGTGCCCAACTCTTTGTGACACCTTTTGAGGTTTTCTTGGAAAAGATACTGGTTTGCCATTTCCTCCTCTAGCTCATTTTGCAGATGAGAAAACCAAGGCAAACAGAGTGAAGTGACTTGCCCAGGGTCACACATGTAGTAAGTGTCTGAGGCTGGGTTTGAACTCATGAAGATGAGTCTTCCTGATTCCAAGCTTAGAGCTCTGTCCACTCTCTTGCCACTTGGTGCAGGGAGTCTACAGCCAACAGGCTGCTTTCTTGGACCACCTGAAGAATGTCTTTTGAAAAGCATTATGGGCACGCAGCTCCTGCACTGAGAAAGCGTTCAAAATCCAACTCTGATACTTTATTCTACAGTCATAGAAAAAATAACTAACCTCTGTGACCTGCAGTTTCCTTATCTGTAACATGGAGATAATATTATCAGGGAGAGACTATTTATTTCACAGGGAGATATAATGAGGTTCATGGATTAATCTTGTCAAGTGTTTAGAAACATTATTATTTCAGGTGTGGGAATAAGAGTCATAGAATTTGAACTGGAACAGACTGTGGAGATTTTGTTCAGCCCCTTCACTGGGTCTGATGAGGAAACTGAGGCCAGTAGAATTGAAATGGTTGGCACAAGGTCACAGCTAAGTGAAGCACTGAGTCAGGATTTGAACTCAGGCCCCTTGTGGCTCAGATCTCTTCATTGTGCCATGCGGCCAATTGGTTTGTCAGGCCTTGTAGGCGATACTGCTGCACAGTAGGAGGGCTCATTGCGGTGGGAGAATGAGTGCACAGGAAGAAGAGGGAGGACAGAGGGTCTTTTATCTGAAAGGTGTCTGCCCTCAGGAGGAAGGAAGGAGGATGAGTCAGTAATCAGAGGGACCATTGGGGCCTAGTGAGGATGGGGTTCTCTGGGGACTGCTGTAGCTCTCAGCATCTCCTTTGGGCAGGGGTAACAGACTCCATTGGGGAATCATAGAAGAAGCATCGGCCTGGGACCTGAGGCTAGCTTTGAGGCCTGCTCTTGTCTGCCGTGTGACCTGGGGCATAGCACCTCTTCTCTGGACCCTGCCACCCCAGGGCTGTTGGGAGGACCAAAGCCCTTTAAAAGGCAAATGCCACCTCTCACTATCCTCTGACTGTGGGTTAAGAATGCCCCTTTGGCCCATGTTCAAACCACTCCAAGATCTTTGCCAAGAAAACCCCAAATGGGGCCATGAAGAGGCAGACACAACTGAGTGACGAAGATGTCTCTCACATCTGTCCTGTCCTCTCTATGAACACAGCGCCCAGCCTAGGACAGACCTCATCACCTCTCATGGATTACAGCAGGAGTCTTTTTTTTTAATAGACTGGTTCTCCCTCTCACCAGGCTAGATGCTAAGAGGCTACCCCCAGGCCTGGTCCCACTTTGATCTGCAGAGGAGCTTGACTGGCTGGTTTACCCCTCTTAGCAACCTGGCTCTCCCTCCCCCACCCCCACCATTAATAACTAATGTACTGCAGACAGCAATTGGCTCAGTCCACTTTAGCTCAGGAGTACAGCTTAGAGTTCAAGAGACCCAGCCTCAGTCTCTCCAGTAGAGGGGTTATAGGCATGGCCCCCTACGCCTGGAACTTCTCACTGGTTTCCATGCTTCAGTCCCTCCCCTCTAGTACATCCTTCCACAGCTGCCACCATGATCTCCCTGAAGTACAGCGCTCCCATATTTGGTAAAGTCCAATGAGTCCCTATTGATGCTGGGAGTAAGTCAAGTCATCTTTAGCGCATCCCTTAAAAACGAGTGTTTTTGCATAGATTTTACAGTGTGTGCACTTATTTATACAGAAGAACATCCATATAATTTTAAATAATTATATATACACTTATGGAGAAGGGGTTCATGCTTCAAAATATTTTGCTGATAGAGATGCATGATCAAAAAAGTTTGGAGACCCCTACAATGGAAAAATAACTTCAGTGGATTTGATTAATGACCTTAGACCAATCATTCCCTCTCTTCGGGTCTGTTTGCCCCTCTGTAAAATGAAGGGCTTTGCCTAAACTCTGTAAGTTTTCTTCCAGCTCTGCCCTTCTGTGGCCTAAGGTCTCTGAGGGTTCTCCCACCCTGTGTTCTGTGACCTAAGGACCTGGTGGGCTAGGAAGCTATCCTTGGAGATTTTGAAAGGGCTACTCACTTTGCGACGGGCTGATCTGCTCTCAGCTGGCTTTCTGCTCCCTCCTCTTGCCTGCTAGAATCAAAAGAGCAAGTTTTCTACGTCAGACTTTGGATCCTTATCTGCTATGACTTTTGATTCTCGTTTCTGACATTCCCATTTCCTGTAGTTGCTGTACCAAAGTCCCCTTTTGCATAGATTATGGTGGTAAATGATCCAGCAACATCATTTCTGCTGGTCTCTTTCCTTCTTACTTAGGCAGAGTTCCTCTCTAGAGCAGGATGGATGGGTGGGGTCCCTGGGAGGTTTGAGTAGGATTGAGGGGAGGAACTATGGGATACCAGGACCTTATAGACTGATGATGTCTTACTTCTTTTAATTTTCTTTTTTCATTTTAAATTCCTTCCATTTCTTTTTCTTCTCTTAATGCTATAGTTAGCATTTCTAATACAATATTGAATAATAGTGATGATAGTGGGTATGCTTGCTTTACCCCGATCTTATTGGGAAGGCTTCTAGCTTATCCCCATTAGAGATAATGCTTGCTGATTCTTTTTAATTTTTTAAAAAAATATTTAAAAATAAAATATACTCTATTTTTATTTTATTTCTGATTTATTTTCTATTAGAATCTAGGTCCCTTCCCAGCCCTGAGCAAAATATATAATGGTTGCTTAAGTAATAGCCCACTTCTTTTCATACTTTGTGGTTTCCAAAACACATGTGGTGCTTAGTACAGCTGTAGACTCCAGTACTCCTTTTACAGATGAGAACCCTGAGGTTCAGAGTCACATCACTATTAAATATTAGAATTAGGACTTGAACTCAGGAATTCTGACTTCAGGCTGCATGTTCTTTCTGAGCGTTCTGCTTTCTGACTGTGCGTAGGACATCAAAGGCTTATTGATGTTTTCAGTGGGGAATATCTAGCCCCACCCTGTGTCCCGGCTCCATTTCTATCATATAGATTTCCTATATTATTACCCTATCTTCTCCCTCATCATGTAGGAGCCTTGATTCATATTTAGAGTCCAAAGGTCGGCCTGTCCAGCCCTGTCATTTTACAGATGAGGAGCCTGAGGTCACGTGGGTAGGAAGAACAGACCTGGGTTCTGAACCCGGCCCTGTGATATTACCACTAGCTCTTTTTCCATTCATGCCAACATGACTGACGACTGTCAAGGTCCCTGTGACTGAGGCCCTTTTCATCACCTCTGATGAAGCAGGGATGGGGAGGTGGCCAGAGGCCTAGAGCTATCACCTAGTCATTTAGGCATCGTCCTAGGTCCCTCTATCCATCCAGAAGGCAATGACTTTGTCGGAGATGGTGACAAAGGAGGGAATCTGGGGAGTCCCCACTGGGGACCTGTGCGTCCATCAGGGCTAGCTAGCTACACTTGAACCTCCTCAATGTGAGCTGGCAGCAGAAGCCCTCAGCAGCTGTTGGAGCAACTGTTGCCAAGAAAACAATTATCTCCTAGAGGTTGATGGATTTTCTGTTATACCATAATCCTCCTGGGGCAGAGACCTTGACTTTTGCCCTATAGCCATGGAAAGGAGACCACTGCATGGCATTTTGGGAGGGGAAGAGCGCTCAGAGACCAGGCCAAGCTCCCTTGTTTTTCAGACAGGAAACCTTATTTTCTGAGAAAATGTTCTCTTTGGCAGTTGGGGCAGGCTGCAGCAGTGTGAGGGGCTCGGTTATTGTTGTAAGTGTAATCAGTAACTTAATGTCTTGAAACAGTGTTATTATTCAAATTGAAGTGATTTTCAAGACCCTTTTAAACTTTTTTCTTCTCTATCTGGTGTAATTTTAAAAAGTTTTTTCTCTCCCTTCTGATGGGGCATTTAAAAGACACCCCTTTTCACATACATCTTGCTGTCTTTGAAGACTGCTAAGAATAGCTAACAGATAGCACCTACTATGTTCCAGGCCTACTACATGCTGAACACTTTATAAAGATAGCCGCATTTGATCCTTAAAACATCCCTGAGAGGTAGGTGCTGTCATTATTCCCATTTTACAGATGGGGAAACTGAGGCAGGCAGTGGTTAAGTGACTTTCCCAGGGTCACATAGCCAGTGAGTGTCTGAGCCCAGATTTAATTCATGTCTTCTTGATTCCAGGCCCTGTACTCTATTCACTGCACCACCTTGTTGGCACCCTCTCTAAAATCAAGTAAAACCAAAGACCACTGGCAGAAAGGTCAGTCAGTTGTTCTAGTTGCTGGCCAATGTATGAGGAGAACTGCCTTTTCTGATTAAGGCAGGTAGATGGCCCAGTGGATGGAGCACTGGACCTTGAGCAAGGAAGATCTGAGTTCAAATCTAGCCAGAGGCCAGAGAAAATAAATGATTTGCTCAAGGTATGTAGGAGCAAGCAGCCCTCAGAGGCAGGTTTTGAGTCTCAGGCCTCTGGTTCCAGAAGTAGTGTTCTTTCTTTCTTTTATCAAAATTGTATTTTTTTTTCAGTTAACAAATGTTTTATTTTCTCCTCCCCACAAAGAAACAAAATCCTCATAGCAAATAGACATAGTCAGGCAAAACAAATTCCTGCTCCAACTGAAAGAGACCTTGAGTTCATGTCTTCAACCCTGCCATTTTACAACTGGGGAAAGTGAGTCACAGGGCAGGGATGGGATGGCCCACAAACTGGTCAGTGGATATCGAGACTGTGCCGTAGACATCTCGACTCCAAAATCCAGTTTTCCTTGTTCTGTGTCTTCCATCAACCGTCAAATCCGTCCTCAGGGTATGTCCGTACTAATGGAATGAAGTGGAAAGGGCTGCCTTCAGAGATGGTGGGCTCCCTCTCCTTGGAGGCTAGGTGACCACTTGTCAGGCATGTGATAGTGGGAACTCTCTTTGTCTTTGGGATGGGCTAGATGGATGCTGAGATCCCTCCCAACGCTCAGATTTTGTAATTGTGTGAAATCCGCTCTTCTTTTCCTCCCCGTGCTTCCTTCCTCCCCTGACCTGGCAGGCTTGCCATCTAGAAGAATGAAGTCCCAATAGTATTTGTAGAAATTCCAGCTTTAGAGAATACCAGAGTCTTTTCTGGTCCTCCTGGACCGCTGAGAGCCCTTCCCCAGGAGTGCAAGGCAGCCTGGCCGCTAAGGAGAGGCCCCCTAGCTAGCTAGTAATGAGCTTGTCTTTCAGCTGGTTCCCTGACCTGGCCCAGCCCGGCTCAGCTCAGCCTAGCCTGGACGAAGTGACTTTAATGGGGGCCTCTGTGATCAGAACCAATGGGGCCTTTCCATTGCCTGCCAGGCCAGTCGGTGCTGGAGGCTGTGTGGACCAGGGAAAGAGTGATGGATTTTGGAGGCAGCTGGTGGAGAGAAAGAGGGAAGGTTGAACTAGATTATCTCCATGGTCCCCTCCAGCCTTATAAATGATGAGCTAAGGTGCCCGGACAAATGGAGAGGCCAGACATGCTAGGGCCTCTGTCACTAGAGGTCTCCGAGAAGGTGGAAGACCAGGGAAGGGAGAGTGACCAGGGTGATCTGTGGAGAGAGCGCAGGACCAGGGTCAGGGAACTGGGCTGGAGGCCCCTTTCAGGGCAGCTGGAAGTCCCATAACTCTTAAGTAACTGATAGCCAGGTGGCTACAATCCTAGTCATGTGTCAAGCTTACAGATAAGGCCTACAAGACCAGGGAGGCTGAGCGGGGCAGTGCTAAGGGGGGTGACCTATGAGCTGGTACTGACCTGTGACCTTTATGTGCCACCAGAGGGGCCCATAAAAAGAGAGAGTGGTTGGAGAAGTGTAACGATGGCTAAAGGATTTAGCTAACTAGTGCCTGGGCACCTGCCCTCTCGGCCCCCAGGATACCAAGCTGGGTGGCAAACTCTTCGATTCCCTCTCCAGACCTTGCTGGGTGGGATATGTGGCAACATCCTAAGGTCTGATGACTGGTGATCTGGGGCAGGCAAAGGGAGGAGAAATATGAAGGAAAACACCATAATGAAGGAAGAAATAGAGCTGTTGCTTAGAGAGAAAGGGAAAGGAGAATCCTGAGGGAGAAGACCTGAGTGGAAAGTATTCTGTTGAAACTTTAAGACTTAATGCTGTTGTATAATGGTAGTTGGTAGGGTGTTGTGATAGGGGGTCAGCAGGCAGGGAGTAATTGGGGGCCAGACAAAGGGATGGCTTAGGCAGGGGTTGGGTGGGCTGATGTCTTTGTATATCAAAACAATAAGGGTAGCAGGCCCTGCTGACAAATCACTTATCCTCCTTAGGTCCTGGTTTCTTCATCCCTAAAATCAGGGGGCTGGACAAGATGACTTTCAAAGTCCCTTCTGACACTTGGTCTGTAATTTTATGGAGGACTGATGTTGTAGCCTCTGACAACTAAGCTGGGACAATAGAGCATCTTGGATCTGTTGCAGAACATCTTGATCTCTGTTACCTCAGGATTCCAGCTTTCTGGGGTTGGGAGAAGAGGAAGGTCCATGCTGGACCTTCCAGAGCTGACAGAAGATGGGGGAGAGAAGAAGTTGACAGAAGAAAGGGAAGAAGGAAGATGGAAGAAGGGGGGTGTCTTAGCTCAAACCCAACAAATGGGCCATTTCCTTTAGGCCTGGGTGACCTCTCCCTACACATACCTTCCTCCCCATCATGTTTATCCAAATAATCCTAATCACAATTTGGAGTTTGAACCAGGAAGTTTATTTCCAATCATTGATATATAGTCACATGCAGACAGACAGACACCCACGGTATCTGATCAGCAAGAACCACCCCTGCACTTACCGGTAGTCAGAATTCCCCTGAAAGGGGCCCCCAGCCCAGCTCCCTGACCCTGGCCCTGTGCCTTCTCTCCTGCCCCTGGGTCTTTACAGGAAGCAGAGAAGGAAGCTTCTCAGCCACCCGGAGGGACGGAGGCCCTAGAGCTTTGGCCTCTCCATTTGTCTGAGCTCCTCAGCTCATGATTTGGGATCATAAAACTAAAAGATGGAGGGAAAATTATCTCTATGGAGACTATCTAGTTCAACCTTCCCACCGTCTCCTTCCTATTTTACAGACGGGAAAGCTGAGGCCCAGAGAAGGGAAGTCACTTCCTCCCCTCCCAAGCAAGTGCGTTTTTTCAGCAGATTTCTGACTGGGGTTATTGGGAGGGTCAGAGTAGGAATGGCAGCTTTCAAGTAGTACCCTGTCTGGGGCCCTTCCCTGATCTCAGGCTAACTCTTTGGGGCCAGGTACCCAGCATACAACTACCATGATTCTTCCTTGGCTTGAGGAGTTTGAGGACTAGGCTGTGCGAAACGAGAGGGTTGAACGTGATGATCTCTAAGGGGTTTTCTAACTCAATCAATCAGTTAACATAGTGGAAACTGTTCTTATAAATATGGTGGTCTGGGACTTTTGAGAGGCCAGCAAAGACCACTGAATGACTGGGATGGTGGGAATGTGAAATGCAGGGGATTATGGGATGAAACATACTCATAGAACATCAGAGCTGGGAGGGAGCCTTGGAATATATATATAATACTAGCATTTACATAGCACTTTAACTCTTGCCGAGCTCTATATGCACTAACTCATTTGACCCTTGCAACAACTCTGTGAAATAGGTGCTGTTGTGAGCCCCATTTTACAGATGGGGAAACTGAGGCTGGGAGAGGTTCACTGACTTTTCCAGAGTCCCATAGCTAGAAAGTGTCTGAAGCAGGATTTGAACTAGGGTCTGTCCAACTCTGAGTCCAGCACTATACATACCCATTATACCCCTAGCTTCCAGCAAGAGCTGGGAGGAAACTTAGACTGTAGGATGTCAGGGGATATAGAACCTAGATTGTCAGAAGGAGCCTTCAGACCTAGGCTCCAGAGCCATAATAGAAGGTCTGAGCTGGGAAGGGTCTGCTGGAGAAGGTCTTCTCTATGCCAATCCTTTCCTTTCAGAGGAGGCGGTTGAGGCCAGGAATCTGCCCCAGGCCTTGCTAAATGAGAGGAGCAGCTGCAGCTCACCCTGGGATCTTCTGCCTGCTGGGCCAGGGTTCTCCCCACTTACCCGTCCTGCCTCCCTGTGTGCCATGGAGCCCAGAGAAATGGCAGAGCAATGACCAGGGCCCAGGACGCTGTGTGGCCGTCACCTGGAGTGGCCCAGCTCCCGTCCCATAAGAGCTGACCGGGGTGGCACACAGACATGGGTGGGGGGACGCAAGGGGTGGGGAGGACCCTCCCTGGGGCCGGGGAGGGGGCAGCTCTCTTCTACTCTGAGGTCTCCTTGGAAGCGTAGGCCACGTTGTCATAAGCTGGGGGTGGGGTGGCCGCTGGGCTGGGGATGTTGAAGTCTGTGCTGAAGGCATTTGGCAGAAAGACCATGGACTGCTGCAAGTAAAGAACGAGACATTAAGTTACTAGGCTTCCTTCATGCCCATGAGTTCGTGCAAGCGCTCCCCCTTGCGGTCATTATAGGCTTGTGAAAGTAGAGCTGGAAGGCACATTGGAGGGCAGGTCCAACCCCTGTGTTTTAACAGATGGGGAAACTGAGGCACAGGGAGGTTGACCTACCCAGGATCACACAACTAGTAAGTGCCCAAGGTAGCCTTTGAACCTGGTTCTTCCTGATTTCAAGTCCAGTACTCCATGCTGCTTCCAGGCTGAAAAGTTCTCTGTCTCTTTCACTCTCCTCTTCCCCCTTCTCTGTCTCTCATTCTCCTCCCCCCTTCTCTTCTCTCTCTCTCTCTCTGTCACTCACTCTCCTCCCCCTTTTCTTCTCTCTTTCTCTCTGTCTCTCTCTTCTCTTCTCTCTGTCTTGTCTTTGACTCTCCTCTTCCCCTTTCTCTTCTCTCTGTCTCTGTCTCTTGATCTTCTTTCCTCTCTTCTTTCTCTGTCTCTCACTCTCTTCTCCTTCTTCTTCTTTCTCTGTTTCTATTTCTCTCTCTTCTCCCCCTTCTCTTCTCTCTGTCTCTCACCCTCTACTCCCCTTCTTCTCTTTTTGTCTATCTGACTCTGTCTCACTTTTTTCTCTCCTTCTTCTCTTTCTCTGTCTTTCACTCTTCTTCTCTTTCTGTCTCTCACTCTCTTCTCCCTCTCTTCTCTTTCTCTCTGTC
>NW_027187239.1:1409846-1420063 GCF_028583685.1 Petaurus breviceps papuanus
TTCACTCTTCTTTCCCCTCTTTCCTTTCTGTCTCTCACTCTCTTCTCTATCTCTCACTTTCTCCCTCCTTCTCTTTTGGTCTCTCTGTCTCTAGCCATCTTCCTCCCTCCCCACTCTCTCATCAAGCCACGATAACACATACTTATTTGCTAACTGAGTGCTTCCTACACCCGGGGCACTGGTTAAGCTCTGGGGATATGAAGGTAAAAAGGTAACAATCACGCCCTCAGATGAGCTTACATTCTGTGGGATGGAGAAGCAAGCCCCGACACAGATAAAGCAATGCAAACAGACATGTTTGGGCCACACTCATGATTCGTGCAAGAAATTTTCACGTAAAAATATTTCATACAAAGAAGCTCCTGGGTTGGGGAGAGGGGACCACGGACGAGGAGTCAGGAAGGGCCTTGGGTGGGAGGAGGCTGCAGAGCCCAGCCTCACCGGATCCTCCCACTGTGCAGGTAGGAAGACTGAGGCTCTCAGAAAGGCGAGGAGTGGTCCACAGCCAAGCGGGGCTGGAGCCTAGGTCCTGCCTAGCTCCCATGCAGGGTTCTTTCTGCTAAACAAGCATGCAGAGATGGAAGCTGGAGCTAACCGTGAGTCGGTGCGGTGTCGGGGGTAGCCTGGATGCTTGGGGTCTCCGGGCCGTGTGCTTCACCAGCCCCTAGACTCAGCAGCCGCTCTTGCCCAGGTGGGGCTGGGTGCTGAAGCGGACAGCTCCAGGACAGGACGCGCGGAGGCTGGGCTCGGGACAGGTTGGAGTCAGGCGGCGGGTAGGGAGCCATCATTGCAAGAGTGTGGGTGGTGGGTGATGGGAGTCAGGGGGAGGCGGCTGGGGGAGGAGAGAGAAGGAAGCGCGCCCGAGAAACGGCATCGACACAAGGCCTGGCATTGGTGGCGGCGTAAGGGGATGGGGCGACACTGCAGTGGTGAGCCGGGGTGACCGAGGCCCTCAGCAGTCACAGGGGAGCTCGGAAGAGGGACAGAGAATTCTGGTTTGAGTTTGAGATGCTTTCAGGAGGTCCAGTGATGTTCTGTGGGCCGCTAGGTGGCGCCATAGTAACAGAACACTGGTCTTGAGACTCATCTTCCTGAGTCCAAATCCGACTTCAGACACTTACTAGCTGTGTGACCTTGGGCAAGTCACTTCACCCTGTTTGCCTCAGCTTCCTCATCTGTAAAATGAACTGGAGAAGGAAATGGCAAACCCCTCCAGTATCTCTGCCAAGAAAACCCCAAATGGGGCCATGAAAAGTCAGACGCCACTGAAAAGACTAAACCACCACAGGATTTCTAGTTTCAGATGTCCAAGAGACACCTGGTCATGCAGGACTAATGCTCAGAGGATTAGGGCTGGATAAACATATCTGAGAAGCATCTGGTTGAACCCACAGCAGCTGATGAGATCACTAAGTGAGATAGTCTTGGGGACAGTGATGTCAGACTCAAATAGATGCTTATTGACTTGGAAAACCACAAGTCAACATTATCTGTGTTGTACTGAATTTTTATTTATTTTGTGGAACACTTCCCCATTACACTTTAATTCAGTTCAGGCTGCACTTGGGAGTTTTGTTGTCCTCAGTCTGGGAAAAAGAAGGCCAGAGAGCCCAGGACAGAGCCTGGAGGGATGCCCATAGTTAGTGGATGTGACCTAGAGTAAGTCCCCCCAAAAAGGAGATGGAAAAGACGTGATCAGACAGGGAGAGAAGTCAGAGAGAGGCGTGCCACAAAAACAGGGAGAGGGGAGAGGACACCCTTCCAGGGAAGGGGATAAACCATGTGAAGGGTTGCCAAGAGGTCAGGAAGGGTCAGGCTTGAGAAAGGGTCAATAGATTTGTCAATTAAGTGAGAGTTGGAAGCCAGAGATTTGCCAGTTGAGTGAGAAGACAGTAAGAGGGGTAGGGGCTGGCTGAGATGGTCACCCCAAGGCCCTTTCAGCTCTGAGTTACAGAAATTTGGGCCTCATGACAGCCTAGTTCATAGATGAGCAAATAGACTGGAAAGTAGAAAGAGGCCCCTTGGTGTCACAGGAAGGATACTGGGCTTGGAGGAATCCTGTTGGAATCCTGGCCCTGGTTCTGATTGCTGGCCTGGCCTTGGAGGGGGGTCTTCCCTGAGTTTCAGGGATTGTTGTTAGCTTTTCTAAAGGAAGGGACAGAAGTCTTCCCAGGTCACCTTCCACCCTCACCCCAAAAGTCCAACAGAACCCTCAAAAGGAACCAACGCACTCACTGTATTGGTGTTGGAGCGGGTTGCCTGGCACCCGAAATAGGTGGCAATAACAGCAATGAAGAACTCCAGGATGGTGAAGATGGTGAGCACGGCCAGATAGCCTCGGCCCACATCCTGCAAATGCAAAACCATACCCACAGTCAGCGGAATAATGAAATCCCAGATGGGCCAGGGCTGTGAGGAGCCCTAGAACTAGAAGGCAGAGTGTCAGGGCAAGGAGGACTTTGGAATATAGAATGTAGTGGCAGAGATAGAACATAGAACACTGGATGCCCGTAGCTTGGAGGAACCTTAGAACACAGAATATAGAACGTCAGAGCTAGAATCTCAGGACTGTCAGGGATCTCAGCCCCAGCCCCAGCCCCTGTAAGACCTCAGGTAAGTCAGTAACCTCTTTCAACCTCACTTTCCTCATCTGTAAAATGGGGATAACAGTAGCCTCCCAGGGAGGCTGTGAGGACCATCAGAGGTCACCTGTGTAAAGTGCCCTGCTGTATCAATGCTGGCTATTGTTTTCTCAACTCACCCACCTCTGTTGGGTCGAGCCACAGCAGAGAAAAGGGAGAGGAAGGAGGGCAGGGAAAATCACTCGCCAGTCATCCTCCCATGCTCCCTTAAAACCTGCCTGAATCCCACCATGGCAGATCAGCAGATCACAAATGGGTAATGTGAGAGTGTTAAGGAACGTGTGTGTGTGTGTGTGTGTCTATGTCTCTGTGTGTCTGTGTGTGTGTGTCTGTATGTCTGTGTGTGTGTCTATGTGTCTGAGTGTGTCTGTATGTCTCTGTGTCTCTGTGTCTCTGTGTGAGTGTCCATATGTCTGTGTGCATGTGTGTATGTGTGCGAGTGTCTGTATGTCTGTGTGTGTCTGTGTGTGCGTGTATCTGTGTGTGTCAGTGTGCATGTGTGTATGTGTGTGTGCACGAGTTACCCATCTGGCTCCACAATGTTCCAGCACTTACAGAATTCCTGTCCCCTGCTCATGCTTGCCTCACCCAGTTAGTCACCCCAAAGTCCATCAGCAGGATCGCCGTAGCAGCAAAGGAAGCGATGACATTGATGATGTTCATCCCCAGGCTGCTCTTGACCTGAAGGGGAGAGAAGTGAGGAGGGACCACTCTCCTCCCTGGGACCAGCAGAGGGACTCTTGGGGCCCCCACAGGCCTCCCAAACCACCAGCTAAACAACAGAACTGCCTGGGAATGATTTTGCTTTTCAGCCAGTGTTTATTCCTTTCTTCATCTCCTCAGCCTTGGTGGGGCTACCACCTTGGGCCACCAGGCCCATCATCTGCTACCTGCCCTGTCCTGAAATCCCCAAATGGCCGGCAATGGGGCCAGTGTCCTGCTCTGCCTCCTGCTTGTCTGTATTACTAGACCTCAGATCACCCCCCACCCACTTCTGCTGTTCTTTGTTCTCTGACTGGAGTGGGAGGAGAATTTGGACTCTGTCTTCCTTCCCCCGGGGGCTGGTCCTGCTTTGACAAATTAGTGAGTTTGGGCAGGGCCCAGCTATTAGTCCCACCTTTAGGACGCTTTGAGCTCATCCAGTGTTTGGACTCACCAGACAACTGGTGTGATGCTTTTCTGCGGCCACTGAGAGGGATCCGGAGATGATGAACTGTGTGAAGAAGAGGGTGACATGTCAGTAGACCAAGGTGCCCAGCTGCCAGGACCGGCCAGGGGAGTGGTGCTGGCTCTCTGCAGCTCCAGGACAGCAAGCGTCCCAGGGTCCCTGGGCACCTCTGCCACGGGCCCCTTTTAACCCGTTGTCTGCTCCTTTCACTACTCTCTCTGGGTGGTGGAGCTGAGGCCTAAAGCAATGCCCTTAGGCTGAATGCTCCAGGAAAGGCCCCCTTCCTTACTTCTCCGAGGCTTGGCCCTCTGGGGCTTGGCTTCTGCCCCCCACCCCCACCTCTTGCTGAGGACAATACACAGCAGTGGAAAGAGCACTGGGCCAGAAGGAAGGGGACTTGGTATTAACCTCACTTCTCCACTTGCAAGAGAAAAGTAATGCCCAGAATGGGCCTTGGATTGGCCAAAAGTTAGGGCTGGGACTTGAACCCAGATCTCCTAATACAGGATTTTTCTCAGCTTTTGCAGAGTTGTGCGATGCTGAAGGGGGTGTGTGTGACTCCAGATGGATTGGAGGGCCAGAGTGGGGAGGGCTGGTGACTCTGTGCTCCTAGCTTTTCTCTCTTGTGTCTCTCAGGCTAGGTATAACTGTACTCTCTGGACAGCAACACTTTGGCTCTCAGAGTGTATTGAAATCCTGCCTGACTTATGGGTACTTTGGTGATGATGGCTGGGAAGGGAGAGGGACCTGAGGGGAAAGTGACCTTCCCCTTACACCAGCTTCATCCAAGCCCCCCACCCTTTGCCCCTGTACTCACACACACTCCTCCCCAGAAGGGGATCCCTCCATCGATGAACAACATGCCGATGTAGCCCCTCCGAAACATGAGCAGGACGCTGCCAAAGCTGATGTAGATAAGACCGATCAGGATCTGGGCTGTCTGGGGGAGAAGTGCCAGAGTCAGGTGCCGGTCCTCCAGCCTTGGGGCTCTGTGGAGCAGTGCCATCATCCCGGAGCTCAGGGCTCTGTCCTGACCACACATCTCTAGCTTCCTTCCTGCAATAGCCCTTCTGGGCACGTGAATCCATGCAATCAATATATACTAGGTGCCGGGCATGGGGCCAGGCGCAAAACCCAAAGCGGAAGCCTCCCTACCCTCAGGGAGCTTGTGATCGAAGGAGGACCTGCAACATAGACCCAGAGAAGTCAACCTGAAGCTTATACAAAGTCATTCTAAGAGAGAGCTCATCAGCACCTGCAGGGGGGTCGGGCAGAGAGGTGCCATGTCGGAGAAGGCCCTAACCCTAAATTCAGGCTGGCCTTGTAACGCAACTGGAGGAATTCTATGAGGCAGAAGGAAGATTGCTTCTTAGCAAGAAAACAATCACCCACCCCAAGTTCCTAATTTGTAAACAAAGTTGCATTGGCTGGGGTAGTGGACATATAGGAAAAATACTTTATTATTTATTAATATGGTTTGAACTTAGCTTTATGTGGTTAGGAATTGCTAACCCCAAAGCTCACTGAAGAGGTCAGGCTGACCTCAGAGACCCCCTGGGCAAAACCATGGCTGAAGGGGATGCTTTGACACCACCTTGGGCCGGGGGCTACTCAATGCTTGTGTTTTGGCTTCCGCAGATCTGATTGTATCTGCTTGCTGATATACACCTTGATGGCCCTGATCTGGAGCTAGCCTCCTCCGCAAGTGTGGTTGATATGGGCACTCTTGTTTGAATCCTATTTCATGTAAACCTCCAAAGAACGGACAAGGAGTTTCTCCTTTACCAAATGACCAAGTAAGTACTTTGTAAAATGGTTTCAGATTTTGGGTTTTGTTCTCATGATTAACAGGCACCAGAGGGAAGAGATAGAAGATCTCAGTTCTGGTTCTGGCCACTTGCTGGATAGCTTTGGGCCAGTCCCTTCCCTCTCTGGGCCTTCACTCCTTCAGACTGAAAATGGGGGTGAGACTGAATAACTTTGAAGGTTCATTGCAACTCCACACGTCTAAGACTGTAGGGACAACTTCTATTTTGGTCTACCTATCCCAACAAGGCTCATGGTGTGTGTGTGTGTGTGTGTGTGTGTGTGTGTGTGTGGTTGGGGTGGTGGAGCTGAGAGAGCTGGTCTGGTTTCGGATGTTTCCCCTTGCCATATGCTTTTGGAATGGATAGACTTGGATCCATATCAGCCTTTATTTGTACAGACTGAGGTCAGTGAGGAAGGGGCAGTTGAGAAAAGGACCACAGAGAGCAGATGACTGGGGCTGTTGGGACAGTGGAGGGGACAGTGGAGGGGAAGGGCTTTTGTGTGGAGTATGTTTGAGGTTGATGTGTTTGAACCCAGGAGGAAAATGTAGCCCCAAATGGCAGGGATTTATAAAGAGGCACAGTGAGGCTTCGTGTCAGGGAGAAGGGCCCATCCAGCAGGTATCTGAGGGTGGAATGGGCTGCCTCAGAAGGCAGTGAACTCCCCATCACTGAAGGCCTTCAAGCAGAGGCTGGGTGCCTACTTTGTCAGGGATGTTGTGGTGAAGATTCACATTCAGATATGGGCTAGAATAATCACACACTGGGGTGCTGGCCAGCTCTGAAATCCATCATGCTCTTTCTTCCCAGAGACTCTCCTCAATCCCTGTCCATGCACTCAGGAAGCATCCTGCTTTGCCCCCCACCCCAGCCCAAAGCAGACACTGAGGTGGGGCTTACCCCTAAGGCCTTGGGCTCTCCGTTCAGGAAGGTTTCACCTGGTGGAAGTTGCTGATGGGGAACGTTCCCAGGAGGCTGTGACCCTAGTGGTGGGTCCTCAAACTGCAGTGTCCCAGGAGACTGGCACAGGGTCCTGGGCAGCATCGCTGGGCCCGGCCGGATGCCACTGGCATTATTTGGGGGGATGACCACAAACACCCCATTGGTAGCAGGAGCTGAGGTCATTGTGGCCAGAGAGGCTGGAAAACAGAGGGTGCAGTAAGAGCGGAATCTTTACTGGGTGATGAAGGCATAGTTGGCTGCCGGGGTATTGTAGAAAGAGCCCCCAAAGACTAAAACTTAAATTCTCCTCCTGCTACTGACTCCCTCCACCACCTTGTCACTGAGTGCATGGGACTGAGAGCTAGAAGGGTCTAAGCCCTTCATTTTACTGACAAGGGAGCTGAGGCCCAGACTGACTTGCTCAAGAATACACAGAGAGACAGAGGCACAGAGACAGGAGAAGGCAGGATGAGTTCAGGGGACACCTGGTAGTCTAATGTTGAGGGAATGTGATGTGTGAAGGGAAGTAATGTTAGAAAGTCAGAAGCAGGCTAAAACCACAGGCTGGGTCACCTTGTAAAGGGCATTGGGTGTCCAGCTGAGTCCCCCCCACCCCAGGCAGTAGAAAGCTATTGAAAGTTTTGGGCACATTGTCAGACCTGTGCCTTAGGAAGGCTTCTGGGAAATATCAGAGGAAGACCGGACTGTTCTAACAAATGATAATGGTGATAATGACTAGCATCTCTTGCAAACTGCTGGGTATGTATTACCTTATCTGTATGTGTTCCCTTGAAACATGTGGCCTCCCAGCAGCCCTGGAGGCTGTCACTAATTATCAGGAAGGTTTGAGTGATTCAGGGGAAGTGGGCAGAACTTGGAGTCAGAACTGGCTTTCTTGGTACCCTGGCCACTTTGTTGTTGTGTGACCTTGGACAAATCCCCTTCCCTCTCTGGGTCTCAAGTTCTTTCATGTGCACAACCTCCCAGGCAGCTCTCAGCTCCAAAACTGCAATTCATTTTTGTAATTAATATAACAAGCACATTATGGCCATGCTGGCCTCATTTCTCCACCTAGCCCTTACTCTTGAGGAAGACCCCTGAGAAGCTGAATGAGGGTGGGCCATCCCAAGACCTCGGCCTGGCTCCAGCCGCCCAGGGTGAGCTGGGGGGGCTGACGAAGCTACTGCATCTCTGGCCCTCCCCCAGCCATGACACACTTTGGAGCCTGTGAACCTTGCTTGTCATCTCTCACCCATTATTCCACCTGTGGCTAACAATTTCCCACCTGTTTTCTCTCCATTTTCACCTGTTTTTCTCCCTGTCCCTGTGTTAATTCATCACTGGCCACATGAGAGAAGTTCACATTCCATTCTCTCCTGGCTATCTTTCTGAGCCTTCCCCAGCCAAGCTCCGCTCCCACCTGCCCTCCCGCTGTGCCCGCTGCCATTCCGGTTCCATAATCAATAAGCTCCCCTTCACCCCGAACCTCTTTCTCTTACACTCCTCCCACTGCCAGCCCTCCCCATGTTACTGCATCCCTGACCATCTCCTCTCCACAACTGGCAGCTCCCCCTCCCCACCACGGGCCCTAGAGGGGAGTCAGAAGACATCACTCAGTATTCTTCCCTCCTTTGAAATTCGCAGTATTAATCCTTTCTTAAAAATCTAATCCAGATAATGGTGGTTGCTGTATACCTACCCCCCAGGCTCAGCTCCTTACCCAACATCTGCCTTTGTATTGGAGAATTTTTGAAACTCTACCAACTCCCTAACATCCCAATTCCTCAGTTTCCTTAAATGCCGTGGTCCACTCTACTCCAGCCACCGAGGGATGTTCACCCACTTGTTCTCACCATTACCTATGAGAGCTGCATCTTTTAGCTATAAAGCCTGGACATTCCTTTAGTTGACAATCACCTATCATTCCATCTTTTCCTATGGCTAAGCCATCCTCAGGACCTTTGATCCCTTCCCCTCTTAGTACTTTCTCTGACTTTTGCCCTGCTCCACCTTTCCCTTTCCTGCTTTCATGATTTCAGTCCTATCATTAACCAAATCAACTCAACACAGTTTAACAAATCCTTTCCTGTTTTATCACTGATAATCCCATGCCAAACCTCAGCCCTGATTTACAGCTATTGTAGCACCTGTTTCTATTTGCGAGCTGCTGAATGGAACTAGAGGACATCTCACAACTGCTGACTGGCTACATTATAAATTCACTGTATCCATCTTCAACTGGGCTCTCCATGCCACAAGGCAATTCTTTTATTCTTCACTAATCAATTCCTTATGAGCAGGTAGGTGACACCATAGTGCACAGAATGCCAGGCATGAAAGTCAGGAAAACTCATCTTTCTGAGTTCAAATAATGGCTTTAGACATTTATTAGCTGTGTAACTCTGGGCAAGTAATTTCACCCTGTTTGCCTCAATCTCCTCATATGTTAAAGGAGATGGAGAAGGGAATGGCAGACCACTCCAGTAGCCCTGCCAAGAAATGGGGTCACAAAGAATCAGATATGACTGAAACAATTGAACAATAAGAATTTATTCCTTATCTTACTCCCCTCAAAAGCTTTTCCAAACACTTTGCTCCTCAAGATGTGCACATCCCCAACTCCCCCCTCTCTCAGATTATTTTTGACTAGTGGAAGCAGTGGGGGGGAGGGGGAAAGATTGGAAAGAGAGAAAATAAAGGCTTATTTTAAAAATTAAAATTACATAAAAAAGAAAATTGGGGTCATTTAGCATGAGCACCCTCTTCTTTCTTTCTCTTTATCTCACAATCCCTTATCATCATACCCAACTCTTCAGTGAAGTTGCCCTTCTTGCCAAAGCCATTCTCTTTACACTTACCCTTAATGCCATCATAACATCTTCTCTAGTCTTCTCTAGCAATCTCCACCCTTGATCATCTTCTCTCTCTCTCCCCCCATTCTCTCCCTCTCTCTTTCTCTCTCTCCCCCTCTCTCCCCATTATCTCCCTCTCTTCTCTCTCTCCTTCTCTCCTCTCTCTCCCTCCCTCTCTCTCTCCCTCCCTCTCTCTCCTCTCTCTCTCTCCCTCCCTCCCTCTCTCCCCCTCTCCTTCTCTTTCTCCTCCTCCTCCTCTCTCTCTTTCTCTCTCTCTCTCTCCTCTCTCTCTCCCTCCTTCCCTCTCTCTCTCCCTCCCTCCCTCTCTCTCTCCCTCTCTGTCTATCCCCATTCTCTCCCTCTCTTCTATCTCTTTCTCCCTCTCCCTCTGTCTCTCCCTCTCCTCTCTCTCTCCCTCTCTCCCTCCCCCTCTTCCTCCCTCTCTCTCTCCCTTTCTCTCTCTTTCTCTCTCTCCCTCTCTCCTCTCTCTTCCCTCTCCCTCCCTCTCTCTCTCTGTCTCTCTCCCCCTCCCTATCTTCCTCTCCCCCCTCTCTCCCCCTCCCTCCCTCCCTCTCCCCCCTTTCTCTTTCTGCCTCCCCCCCCTCTCTCTCCATCTCTCTGTCTCTCCCCATTCTCTCCCTCTCTTCTATCTCTTTCTCCCTCTCCCTCTCTCTCCCTCTCCTCTCCCTCTCCTCTCTCTCTCCCTCTCTCCCCCTCCCTCTTCCTCCCTCTCTCCCTTTCTCTCTCTTTCTCTCTCTCCCTCTCTTCTCTCCCTCCTCCCTCTCCCCCCCTCTCTTTCTGCCTC
>NW_027187239.1:1420163-1462115 GCF_028583685.1 Petaurus breviceps papuanus
CCCCCCCTCTCTTTCTGCCTCCCCCCCCCTCTCTCTGTGTCTCTCTCTCTCTCTAAACCTATGTCTTTTCTCCAGATCTCAGTCAAACTTCTGAACAAAGCTCTCATATACTCCCTGTTTCCATTGCTTCTCTCACCTACACTACAGCCTCTTGCAATCTGACTTCCCATGTTATCACTTAACTGAAACTGCTTTATCCGAGGTTGATGGTCAAGTCTCTTTCCTTCTCAGACTCTGTTGCGTCTGACGCACTTGGTCAGTCCCTCCTCCTGGATGTTCTCTCTCCTGGTTCCTGTCCTTCCTGTCTGACTGCTCCTTCTCAGTCTCTTTTGCTGCTTCATCAGTGAGATCCTGCTCCCAAAATATATTCCCCAAGGCTCTATTCTAGGCCCTTGGTTCTTCTATCTCTCTACTCTATTTTGGTGACTTTATCAGCTCCCATGGGTTTAATTATCACCTCTGAACCAATGATGGTAGCTAGATAGTTCAGTGGATACAGCAGTGGGCCTGGAGTCAGGGAAACTGGAGTTTAAATCTGGCCTCAGAGACTTTCTAGCTGTATGACCTTGGGCAAGTCACTTAACTTCTATTTGCCCCTGGAGAAGGAAATGGTATACCTCTCCAGTATCCTTGCCAAGAAAACCTCATGGACATTATTGGTGTGCTATGGTCCCAGGGACATGACTCAATGATCAGACAACAACCAGTGATGCCCAGAACTGTGTACCCATCTTTTCCTGGGCTTCAGCCCTTTATTATCCATTGGATGCTCCAGTTTGCATCTCCTGAAGATTCTTCAAACTAAATGTGTTCGAAATAATACTTGTCATCTCTCCCCCACTAGCTGCCTGTCTTCACAACTTTCCTCTTTCCATCAAAGGCATCATCCTCCCTCCAGCATCTTGGGTTTAAAATCTCATCATTATCCCCAACTCCTACATATCAAACCAGGTGCCAAACATTGCTGTTTCTTGCTTTGCGGGGTCTCTGGTCTCCAGCCCTTTCTCTCTACTCACGCGGCTGCCATCTTAGTTCAGGCCCTCATTCCTTCTTGTTTAGATTATTTTACCAGCCTCTTCATTGGTCTCTCTGACTTAAGTCTCACCATTTCAGTACATTCTACACATAGCAATCAAAGTGATTTTCCTTAAGTGCAGATCTGATTGCACCACTTCCTTACTCAATAAACTCCAGTGGCCTTCTGTTGCCCCTAAGACAAAACATAAATGCCTCTGTTTAACTTTTAAAACCGACCTCACTTCTCAGACTCACTGACTGTTACTCCCCCTCCCACATCTCGTGATCTGGCCAAACTGGCCATCTCTGTTCCTCACTGACCAGACTTCATCTTCTTTCTCTTTGCCTTAGCTCTGGCTGTCCCAGATGCCTGGCATGCCCTCCTACCTCACCTCTGCTGCAAAGAATTCCTCTCTTCCTTTAAGACACTGCTCAATACCACCTTCTTCAGGAAGCCTTTCTTCATCCCTCAGTTACTACTTCCATCACTGTCAGACTATCTTGTACTAAATTATTTTGTCTTTAGTCTCTTTATACTAATTCTGTGCATCCTTATACAGATTCCCTGCTCTTTTCCCCATTAGAATGCAAGGTTCTTGTGAGTTTGTTGTTGTGAGACTGATTTGTTTATTGTCTCTGTATCCCTAGCACCTAATGTGGTGCCTGGCATACAGTAGGTCATTAATAAGTGCTTGTTGATTGATTGTGTGCCTGGCATTGTAAAAGTGGAAGTGCTTTGGATGAGTCCTTTGCTGGAAGTTGGGAATGTAAGTCATGCTTGGGATGGCCGTGGAACAGGGCCAGTTGTGAGATGTTTGACTGGAGGCAGCTATGTAGACGTGGGAAAGGTGAAACAGTGTGGTGAGAGAGGGAGTCTCCTCATCTGTAAAAGGAGCATAGATGGTCCCTGAATCCTCTTCCAGAAAGACATAAGGAGCTGGATAGGTGTGGAGAGAAGGGATGCCACCTGTTTTGAAGGGACCAGTTGTGGTATAGCAGAAAGGGCATTGGATTTGGAGCCAGAGGAATGGGATTAGAATTCAGTGCTACCATTTTCTATTCCCATAAGTGACTTCATTTCCTTGAGACCCAATTCCTTCACCTACCCCCTACCTGTCAGGACTAAGGAAATATCTTCATAAGCCATAAAGTATCTCATACCTACCAGTCACATCTCTGCCCCTATCCCTTTTCTCCTGGCCTTCCATAGCCCAGGGATGGCTCTCAAGGACAGGCAGATGCCAAGTCCTGAGCTCAGCCCTGGGAAATATCAGTCTGCTGTGGAGGCTAGAGAGCTGAACTTGGAATTCAGCAAGAGCTGGGTTTGAATCTTACTTCAGGTATTTATTAGGTATAGGTCCCATTGCAGGTCATTTAGCATCTTCATGTCTGGGTTACTCATCTGTGAAATGGGAATAATAATCACACCTACTCAACAGGGTTACTGTGAAAATCAAATGACATGCACATGCAAAGCACTTTGCAGACTTTAAGGTGCTCTGTCCATATGGACTGTTATTGTTCATTTTTGACTGGACCTGGGATTTCATTGGTATTTTTTCATTGGCTCCTCAAGTGAGCAGCTTTCCCCAGCAACTAAGACTGATACCAGTTCTGGCATCAGATGGTCTTTTCTTTTTGGGAGGCAATCCATGTTAAGTGACTTGCTCAGGGTCACACAGTTAATAAGTGTCTGAGGCTGGATTTGAACTCAGGTTCTCCTGATTCCAGGGCTGGTGCTCTATCCACTGTGCTACATAGCTGCCCGGTCATTATATAGTTGTAAAGTCTTACCCAGATCACTGAGAAGTTAAGTGACTTGCTCAGGGTCACACAGCCAGGAAGACAACTAGAACCTGTGTCTTCCTGACTCTGAGATCAGATCTCTAGGCTTTATGCCATGCTGCAGCCCCTATTTATTTTTTTTTATTTTTTATTTTTATGAGCAATTGGAGTTAAGTAACTTGCTCAAGGTTACATGGCCAGGTGTTTCTGGGTGGGTGCTAAGTGTCTGAGCCCGGATTCAATCCCCAGGTCATCCCAACAGTAGAGCAGGTGCTCTTACTCGCTGAGCCACCTGGCCGCCCATGCAGCCCCTATTTATTAACATTACTATTATTGTCAGGATCAAATTATTAAAGAAAGAGGTATTTAGGATAAGAGTTACTCGACTTTCCAGCAAGAAATAGAGGAAGGTGGGAATCAGAGAGCTTTAAGTCAGGAAGACCTGAGTTCAAATCTGGCCTCAGATAGTGTGACTCTGGGCAAGTCACTAAACCTCTGTCTGCTCAACTGTAAAATGGGATAATAATAGCACCTGTCTTCTAAAAGTATTTGCAACACACTTAGCCCAGTTCCTGGCACATAGTAGGTACAATAGAAACACCTATTCCTTCTCTCCTTCCTAACCAGCTTGGGGTTCACTGGGTTCTCAGTTTCTTCTTCTGTTTAATCAGAGGGTTGAACCAGATTGGGACCTCCATGGTCCCTTCTACTCTCATGTCCTCTATCCCTCTGAGTTCTGATATTTCTGTTGTCTCTTCTATGGCCTTGCAGGCAGGGAGCCCTGAGATCTTACCTCACCTCTGACCCACACTATCTATGTGAGCCTGGCCAAATGGTGCAACTTCTCTAGGCCTCAGTTTCCTCATCTGTAAAATGAGAGAGCTGCTCCAGATGCTCCCTCCCAGCTCTCAGTCTTTGGTCTAAGAGTCTATATCCTCAGGTCACTCTCAGGTCTGACATTCTTTGTTCCAAGGCCCCTCCCAGTGTTGACGGTCCTTATTCTAAGGCTCCTCTCGGCTCAGATATTCCCTGTTCTAAGGTCTCTTCCACCTCTAACATTATATTTTCTAAGCTTGGCCCCCAGCTCTAACATTCTATGTTCTAAGACTCCCTCCCACCTCTGACTTTCTATATTCTAATGCCCCTCCCACCTTTCATCTCTGTTCTAGAATTGCTTCTGAATTCTGGATCAAATAAAATAACATATACAAAATACTTTGCAAATCTTGAAGCACTATACAAATTATCCTTGCTTATTGATATTCTGTATTCTAAGGCTCCCTCCCTCCCTCCCTCCCTCCCTCCAGAGCAACCTATGTCCTTATGTTCCAAGGTTCCTGCTAGCTCCCATTCTCTCTTCTCCAGTTCCTTCCCAAGGTCCCTCCAACTCTGGCAAGGCCCGCAGCGGCATGTGCTGGATGGCTCAAGGCCGTGATTGAAGGGCTATCATGGGCAGTCCATAGTAGGTGCCCAGTGGTTTTGTGGGAAGCCTGGACTGAGTGTGTCCTGTGGAGGCTTATCCTTCCCCTGGCTGGCTTCTGTCTTAGAGAACACCCTTATTCATGGAGGAAAGAGGGAAGAGAGGGGAGACAGTCATACCCTAGTTCACAGGTTGTTACTAACTTGGGAGGTGTGACCAGAGTGGGAAGAGAGGCTGTGAAATCACAGCTTACATTACTAACACATCTGCAGGAGGAATCTGGGGAGCATGGGGTGGGTCATGGGGAGCTCAGAGGGTATGGGGGCACAGGGAGCATGGGGTGCATGGGGAGCTCAGGGGCCACATTGGGCACAGGGAGCATGGGGGTCCTACCTACTCTTTCCAGTCCCTCTAAGCCAGGGCTCTCAAACTCCCCATCTATTAAGGGCTAGAAGCCTGAGCCCAGCCATGTGTGCCCAGCTTGGATTCAGGAAGCCCACAGTTGGAACCCTTCCTTCATCACTTCCTCACTTCTCTGAGGGTTAGCTTCCCTTCTCTGTAAAATGGGCACAACAATGGCATTGCCTTCAAGGGACTGTGGAGAAGATACCGTGAGAGGATACCTATAAAGCACTTGGTGAACCTCGAAGTCCAACATAAATGGTGGCTCTTATTCTAGGAGATGAACAACCTTTGGAAGAATTCAAATTAATTGACCAAACCCTTTTTGAATGCCTACTATGTGAAGAGCCTGTGCTAGGAGGCCTTGATTAAAGAGACCTTGGGACAAGATGTGAGGGACAACGTCATGAGGCATCCGCCTGGACCGTGGCTGCTGACATTTCAGAGCTAACCTTGACTTCACCCCCTCCCATACTGTGTGTTTCTTGGCTACCTCCGCTCTAAGCTCTGGCTTCCTTCTCAGTGAAATGAGCATCCTTCCTCCCACTGAGGGTGGCCTGAGTTAGGAAGGTGAAGGCCATCTCCTGTATGTGCTTTGTGGTGCTGTGCCCCTCCCTCTCAACCCTAAGTATCTGATAGTCCTGGAGGAGGTCTGGGCCATTGATTCCCATTCATTGGCTGTATTACACAGGGCAAAGTAGTTGCCTTCCTTTGGCCTCAGTTTTCCTATCTATAAAATGGGAAATTTGGACTAGAGCAGGGGTCCTGGTCTCATTCGGCAGCCTGATGAAACCTTTTAAATACATTAAATAAAATATGTGGGATTTCAGTAATAATTGTATTGAAATAAAGATGTCATTTTTGTTCCCTTCTAAGGATTTATCCCCATTCATGGATTGGATTGGTTCTGACAGGCTGTGTCATGTTCCAAGGAATCGTCCAGCCCTGAAATTCTTAGATTTCAGGAGCCTCAGATTCTAGGGCATTAGGGGATTGTTACAGGGGAGCCTCAGTCCGGGCCTTTCTTTCCTTTTCCTGTGAAGTGAGAGCCCCATTCCTGGGGCTGAGCAAGGCTTGGTTCCCAGGACAAATGGACTTAATTCACCTAGAACTTGTGGGCATCACACAAGCACAGGGAAGCAGAGCCGGATGGGACTTTAGATCCTGGAATGTCAGCCCTGCAAGGGGCTTTAGAACATAGAATATCAGAAGTGGGAGGGCCCTCAGGATATGGAGCCTAACGACCGAGTTGGAAGGGATCTCAGGACACAGAATTTCAGAGCTAGGAGGCACCTTCTTCACTGAGAGGGCAGCAAACACCTTGCCCAAAGTCACACATGAGTGTGGCAGATACTCCAAGAATCCCGACTCCTTGGGAATTGCTCCATTCTCGGTGGGATGCTGCTGCCTGACTGGCATTTGTCAGCTGGCTGCTTCTGACACTATTTCCCACCCTCACCCATTCACCTCTAAGATGGTGGGATATACTGTCCCTCAGAAAGAAGGCAGAGTCCCCCCAGATCATTCATTGAGGCCATTATTAGCAGGGGTTCTTCGAGGGTTGGGATCCTGTCTAGGAGCTGGCTATCCCCCAATCCCATTCCCTCCCCTGCCTTCTTCTCTAGCTTCCATAAACCTCTTTGCTCTCCACTGTTCCAATATACAGACACACCCCTCTTCTGGCTAAGATCCCTAGCCAACACAAACCCTGAGGACATCACACACCTCCCATGAGTGCTTCTGGAGGGCAGGGGTTAACCTGTTAACTGGACAAGGGATCCCTGTTTCTTACCATCCCCGTTCCCCAATTAGTCCATCTCCCTAAAGAAATATTCAAGAAATTAGGTACTCACAGGGCTCTCAGATGCTCACCCGGCTTCCTTTGCCTTCCTTCTCCCCTTCTATTCAGTCTCAGCTTAGACTTCACACGTATTCATGTGAAATGCTTTATATTAGTGTGTGGCTTGAAAACGGTTCAGGTTGTGATTCTGCCCACTTTTCTCCTTTCCCCCTGCTTCCTGGGAAGTTAAAAAAAAGCAACCAACTAGACAACTTTCTTGGTTCATTGGGGCAGCAGTGAGGTGCAGTGGATAGAGTTCTGGACTTAGGAGCAGGAGAACCTGGGTTTAGACCCTGGCACTGACACTTACTAGCTGTGAGACCCTAGGCAAGAATCTTCATTGGTTTGAGCCTTCATTTTCTCATCTGTAAAATGGCACTTGCCCATTATACTTCTTAATGTTGTCATGAAGCTCCAGTCAGATGGGCAACAATCATTTTTAAGTGCTCACTGTATGCCATGGGTCATTCTGATCTTCAGAGTTATAAATATAAGCAGAAAAAGAGATTGTCCCTGCCTTGTGAGGAGGGAAGGGTTGGGGGTAGGAGAATGGAGAAGGACTCCCAGGAGAGCTTGGTGTTAGAGTTCAGAGAGACAGGAACATAGGCAGGAGGGGAATGAAGCATGACCAGGCCAGTCCATCCCTCAAATGTAGGGCTTGGAAAGACCTCACCAATGGAGAAAGGGCTGTGCCAGGGTGGAGAGAGCACTGAGTCCCAGTGCGGGAGCCCAGTGTGCTAATGTCTGTAAAGCACTTGTGACCCGGAAGGTGCTAGATAAATGCTGATTATTATTGGTAGCAACCTCCTGGGCCCTTAATTGGAGCTAAGGAGGGTCAGAGCAGAGAATCACAGAACATTAAGTCTGGAAGGAACCTTAAAGACTATTTTCCAGATGGAAACACTAGGGCCTGTCATCACACAGAGAGTTATAGCAGTTCCAGGGCTGGATTTTTACTTCATCATTCCTTTTAGTCAAGGAAAATGCCTAAGAGTTAGAAGGGGCACTTGGTATACACTGACTCCCTCTCCTGCTAGAAAGCACCTAGACAAATCTTTCTGGGAGGATGGCTATGGAAAGGGAGCCTCACCACATGTATGAGGCTATAGGTTACAAAGGGAGAATTCCTCTTTTTTTTTTTAAAGTAAGCCTCTATGCAAAATACCTTTGAAATCTCTGTGCCTAGAGCAGGGTTGTCCAGTCTGGCACATTGGCTGAAAGTGAGTGGTGACATACATTGGAGGGATAGCCCTTTGCAAAGTTGTGAAGTGGATCAGTTCACAACTCTACCAACAATCCATCAATGTCCCAATTTTCCCATATTTCCTCAAACATTTATCATTTTCCTTTTCTGTCATATTAGCCCATCTGATAGGTGTAAGGTGGTACCTCAGAGTTGTTTTAATTAGCATTTCTCTAATCAAAAGTGATTTAGAATATTTTTTCATCTGACTATAGATAGCTTTGATTTATTTTTCTGAAAACTGCCTGTTCATATTCTTTGACCAGTTATCACCTGGGGAATGACTTGATTCTATTAAATTTTACTCAGTTGTCTACACATTTGAGAAATAAGGCCTTTATCAGAGATACTTGCTATAAATGTTCCTCCCAGTTTTCTCCTTTCCTTCTAATTTTGGTTGCACTGGTTTTGTTTGTGCAAAACCTTTTTAATTTAGTAAAATCAAAATGATCCATTTTTCATTTTGTAATGCTTTCTCTATCTTGTTAGGTCCTGAATTCTTCTCTTATTTATAGATCTAACAGGTAAACTATTCCATGCTCTCCTAATTTGCTTATGATATTATCCTTTATGTCTAAATCATGTACCCTTATCTTGGTGCACGGTGTGAGATGTTGTTTCATACCTAGTTTCTGTCATGTAGTTTTCCAGTTTTCCCAGCAGTTTTTTTTGTCAAATAATGAGTTTTTGTCCCAAAAGCTTAGATTCTTGGGTTAATCAAACATTAAATTACTATGTTCATTTACAACTGTGTATTGTGTACCTTATCCTTTCCACTGATCCACCATTGTATTTCTTAGCCAGTGCCAAATTGTTTGGATAATTACAGCTTGAGGTCTGGTATGGCTAGGCCACCTTCCTTCACACTTTTTTTCATTGATTCCCTTGATATTCTTGACCTTTTGCTCTTTCAGGTGAATTGTGTTATTTTTTCTAGCTCTATAAAATAAATTTTGGGGAGTTTGATTGGTATGGCACTGAATAAGTAGAATCATTAGGTGGAATTGTCATTTTTATTATATTGGCTCAGTCTACCCTTGAAAATTAATATTTTCTAATTGTTTAGATCTGACTTTACTTGTGGGAAAAGTGTTATGTAATTGTCTTCAAATAGTTTCTGGGTTTGTCTTGGCAGGTAGACTCCCAAGTATTTTATATTGTCTACAATTATTTCACAAGGAATTTCTCTATCTGTCTCTTGCTGCTGGACTTTGTTGGTAATATATAGAACTGCTGATGATCTATGTGGGTTTATTTGATATTCTGCCACTTTGCTAAACTCGTTAATTATTTTAGCTAGTTTTAAGAGCTTAAATTCTTACGGGAGAAAGACACATAAAATGCAGCTGGAAAGGCTGGAGGGAAGGGATAAAAAGAGGTCCTGGAGAGGATGCATGGGAGTGAACTCAGAATGAGGAGACACTTGCCTGCCTTCCCCAAGATGGAGACTTGGGGAAGAACTCACCAGTTGAAGAAGGGCCTGACAGAATCACGAAGGGGTTGAGGCATGGTGGTGTCTTCTTGGTTCTGAGGCCAACTTTTTTCCCACTGCACCACATACACACATACTGTTGGTATGACTCTGGGGAAGTCACTTAACACCTTAATGCTCTAGGGAAAACCTCTAGTACTACAAATCATAGATAAAGTGTTTGCTAGACTAGACCCGACCTGGCCAGTCTGGTGGCCCACGTCCCAGATTGGAATGAATGGGACATTGCTAAGTCATTCAAAAAGATAATCAAAAGAGGTTTAGTTGGCCCCTGGTATGATAGGGGAAGGACACCCAGAGAAGGGTAAGGAAAGGACAGCATTCATTGAGGATTCAGCCTTGATCCTCCTGAGTACGGTCCTGTGCTGGTGTTGGCCATAGCTGGTCTTAGAACCCTGAGGGAGAAGCTCCATCCCCTCCTGTCCTGGCTATTTTTAGACTCAAGCGACCAGAAGGCTACATCATTAGCCAGAATCATAGTCCCCTGAGTTGATTAAAGCTCAAGGATAGTTTCAATACTTCAGTAAAGGATGGGCCTAACTGGCATGGGGGGGACATCTTAGGACACTGCCCCTAACACAAGGTTCCAGCCCGCCTGGTCAAGAGAATTTCCTTGTTCATCTGATCTCAATACCAGGGAAATCCCAGGCCCAGTGCTCATTTCTGACCTTGTCCTGGTCTTTTGTGTAGGTTCATATGAAATGAGAGGTCCTTGAGGACAAGGGTCATTTCATTAATCTTAGTCTTTGTATACCTGGTGACTGGTAGGTGTTTAGAAAATGGCTGATTTATTGATTGAAATGGATCTGACAAGGAATACCTAGATTTTGAGGATCGGATCTAGCCTGGGGAGTGTAAACCATGTTGATGAAAGCCCTTTGCCATCACAAAGCACTGCAGAGATTGGAGTTTGAGGGTTGGTGTTCCCGTCCCAGGGGTATTTACATTTTTAGAAGAGCTTAGAGGAGCTCTAGAAAGCTGAGAAGCCTCCCAGCCCCCGCCGTCATTTCAGGGATTCTGGGGTTCCTGAGTTTGCCTATCATCGAAGCCCTCCCGGGTTCCCCTTCATTAATGCCTTCCCACTCTCCACTCTATCTTGTCTATATCTTGCTTGGCCATAGATGCTGGCATGTTGTCTCCCCCTTCAGGCTGTGAACTTATCGAAGGCAAGGGACTTTCCACGGTTAGTTTTTGGCCTTTCTTTGCATCCCTAGTGCTTAGCACAGTGCCTGGCATGTAGTAGGCCCTTAATAAATGCTTGTTAGCATTTGACTTGACTGCCACCACGCAGCTCATTGACCCACCCATCCACTCAATAAACATTTATTAGGTACCAATTTTGTATAGTGCCTTATACTGGTTACTAAGGGAGATACATATGACATAGTCCCTGCCCTCATAGAGCTCCCAGTCTGGGAGGGGATAAAATACCAGTACAGATAGTCACAATAGACAATATTACACGGAACTTCCGTCGGAGGGATGCAAAACAAAGTGTGATGGGGTGGCAGGAGGGATACTTACTGCAACTGGGAGTAACCAGGGGAGGCTTTTGATTTGGGATTTAAAGGAAAAGCAGAATTCAGCAGGTAAAGAGAGGGGGCATCACTGTTCAGGGAAGGTAAGTAGCATGAGGGAAAGCATAAAGACAGGAGGGCAGCACTTTGCATGTTCAGGAGCTGCAGTTTAGTTGAGTGAGCAAGACTCACCTGTGAAGAGCTGGCAGGTGCTTTTTGAAGGTTGTTAAAGGTTGGTACATAACTTGAGGCCTGAGCGGGGATTCAGTGGAAGTGCCCACTGAAGGGTTCCCTTCTCTGCAGCTTAAATTCTTAGAGTTGACTGGTGCGCTGAGAGGGTAAGTCAATTGTCCAGGGTCACACAGCCTTATGTGTCATAAGTGGGACTTGAATGCAGAACTTTCTGACTCTGAGGCCATCGTTCTCTCCACAATGTCATGTTCCCACTGATAGCAATCCATGCTCCACCATATTCTCTCCATGCACAACATTTCAGGGATTATCCACACATATATAGACAATTCTGGGTAGATTTACAAAGGAGAGCTCCATGTTGGTTATAGACAGGCTGAAACATGTGACAGATAAGGACTTGGGACAAGTCCTTGGCACAAGGCTCACCCTCTGAGAGGTTTGTGATTGATAAAGGAAAACATGGAACTGGTTCAGTAGAGAGAGCAAGAGTTAACCAGGGGATGGCCTGGAGTGTGACGTTACCATCCCAGCCATGTCAAGTCAAGAAATCTAGAGGGATGCTTCCCACCGTCGAGGGAGATCTAGAGGGACGCTTCCCACCAACAAGGGTGGGCCTCCTGTGGTGAACTTGTAAGAGGACAGGGATGAGGGTCTTATACGATGGCTGGGTATTAGAGAGGACCACAGCCAGTGGGGCTCTGACCCTGATGGCTGAATAAGTCTCCATGAGAAGTGTGGTATGCGCTCCTGGCCTGGGAACAAGGACGTTCCAGTATTCTCAGGGGAAACTAGCATAATGTAGCAACATAGTATTAACTAGAAGCCTTGAGACAACTCCATTGTGTTCTAGGGAGGTTTAGGGAGGTTTGGAGCATCCTAATGGGTACTCATACCCTGAAAACAAGGATATAGTGCATGGCTGTCACATATGAGGTGAATGGGAACTAGGGCAATGGTGTAATCCCAAAGATCACGGCTTATGATGACTATGCAGTTTTACACTATATATGCTGGACTCCTAGCTGAATAAAGTTGGCTCAGTTTTCCACCATACTGGGGTCCTGTTTCATTTATGATTATCAGTCTCTAGGTAAGTAACTCTTTTGAAGTCTACCTTTTCACTTAACTTTTCCTTCTCAGCTCTGCTGCTGGCCAAAAGGGCTCCTCTCTACCACTATCTCAGACACTGCCACAGAAGGGCAGGGGTCCCTGGGGGGGGGCTTGGCTTCCCACAGGGTATGAATGGGCTGTGGCTTGCATCAGTGAAGGGAATGGATACATGTATGACATCATGCATCCATTGGGAAAAATGGCACACTGGAGCCTAGCTGGAGACTAAGAGGCTACCAGCTTACTCAAGAATAATCTTTATTATTATTATTAATAACAACAATAATAATAATAATTAGTAGTAGTAACAATCTTATCTGACATTTCTCTTCTTTTTTGATGACATTCCCATAGGAATAGTCTTAGGACAAGTTGAGATGATATGGATATATTAATGAACTAATTCTAAGGTGGCACAGATAAGAGTTAGTCTACCCCCCCACCAAAGTCCTATAAAAATGGGAGCATACGCCCCCCCAGCACCCCTCTGTCTGCTATAGCTCCATGCTGCCCAAGCACTCCTAACTTTAGTCCATGGTTATGTAAGTGACTCTCTGTGCCCCTTCCCCTCCCCATTCTCTTCCCCACACTGTCTCCCTCCCTCCACTACTCCATCTCCCATCCCCATGCTATAACCATTTGTACCAAACCCACCCCCACCCCACCCCCACGTCATCTATCTATGTTCTTTCTGTGCCTTATTAAAGTGTCATTAATCCCCACTTGCTGGCATGGTGGTTTTTCACAGTAAGAATATGAAAAACTGAGCTTGTCTACTCCGTCCTTGACCCAGAGGGACTCCCTTGTTGTCCCATTGCCTTAGTCACAATTAATCATTCCATAAATTAATTAGTAATTCAGCAGTCACTTTACAGGGTTCATTATTCACACCAATCAGCAGCCAGCTGTAAGATTATTTGGATATAAGTTCATCTTCTGAAGAACAGAGATGGGAGAGTGTGACCCAAAACACTCTCACAACACTCTTGACTGTGACCTGAACCAGAATTCTGTCTGTCTGTCTGTCTGTCTATCTACATGATTTTTTTCTGTTCCCACATAATTCTTATTGGTTCTGGGATGTCTCTATATTTTGAAATCTTTTCAGTCATGTAGTTTGAAGATAACAAGTATTTGGTTTGGTGACATCTACTAAAAAGATTCTTCTCATGTTTTTATGGATCAATGTCATGTATGAATGACCACAGGCAAAAATTCAATCTGTGATAATTCTTCATTTCAAAGACAGTTTATTTGTGGAATTTCCAAGGACATAATTGGATTTACATATATTATCCAGGGGTTTTTCATTGATTATTATGGTTATGATTATGATTTTTGGGAAAAAGACAAAGGGTATTAACAGTGCTTCCTGAGAGGCAAGAGAGAGAAGAGGCTATGAGATGTTCACGAGAACACTGACTCGAGAACACTGACTTGGGGGTCAGAAGAGTTGTCCTAAGGTGCTGTTGGCAAAGTTGGGGCTAGAACCCACTTCTCCTGTCTCTAAGCTTTGTGACTAACTCCTGAGACAAAGTCATTGTCAGTGTAATGGTAGTAATAATAATATTATAGCAAAAACTTTTGGGGAGAGAAAAAGAGAGGAGGGAGAAGAGGACAGAGGAGAACAAAGGAAAAAGTGGAGAAGGAGAGGGAGGGAGGGATAGAAGGAGGGAGAGGGGAGGAGAGAGAGGGAGGGGGTGGGGAGATGTAGTCTGGCAATGGCTTATGTGACCATGGGTATCTCTACAATGTAAATTGTTCAAGAAGAGATGGCTCTTGGAGTCCCAAGCCTAATGGAAGGAAACTGATCCCTGGGGAAAGGGGCATATTGGGCCACTGCCCTTCTCTGGAGGAAGGCAGGGACTGCTGAGGCAGCATCAGCCTCCTTATGATTTTGGCTCCTCCCTGCCAGGCAGCTGGGGAGTCCTCTCTCCCTCTGAAGGTAAAGTCCCAGGGCATCCCCCTGAGGACAGGAAGTCTTGTTGCGGAGCACTGGCTATGGTGCTGCTTGTGTTGAACATGTTTGGAAGGATCGTTGTGCTCTGAAAAACAAAGGACCTAAGGTCACTGCCACCCTCTTCCTCAGGTTGTGCACAGCAGGGTGGGGAGGGAGGGGTTGGGGTGGGATGATTTGAGATGAAGGGGAGGGACTGATGAGCAGCATTCTGAAGGCGAGGGCACTAACTTCCAAACTCATCTTCTAATAAAGGCAGCTGGTATTTATCCCACACTAAAGCCTGACAGAGCTCTCATTTGAGCCTCACCACAACTGCGCAGGGCAGCCCGCAGGAATTTTCGTCCTCCCCATTTTACAGATGAGGTAACTGAGGCTCTGAGAGGTTGAATGATTTGATATTGTCAGAGATGAGATTTGAACTCAGGTCTTCCTGAGTCCCTGGTCCATGCTGAAGCTCACATGCCATGCTGCTTTTCTCCTTTCTTCTCTCCTCCATAACGTATGCCTGCTCCTCCTCCCACCCCATCTGTAATGGGAATGCAAATTTGGAAGATCTTCCCTGCCCCTAGGCTAAAATGCACCTGAAGCCTGGGGAGGGAGGCTTGTTTTTCAGTAGATACTTTTTGATTGGCCAGTGAGTCAATAAGGTTGTTATATTCTCTGAGCCAGGAGAAGGCTATATAAGCCCTGATGTGTAGCTTTGTTTTGGGACTCACTTTGAGAAGTGTTCTGTGATTTGATCTGAATTCTGGGAAGCCGTTGTTGAGAGTCCCCCGGCTTTGAAAAACCCAGAATGTGGAAACCCAGATGTTGACTGGGTATGGATGTAATGGTTGGACAGTTTGGAAAGCTGTCTACTTGATCTGTTAATGTCTTGATAATTCTGTCTGTATATTTTGAAGTTTAGGGTGCTGACCTTTTTCCCCTGAACAAGGTAAACGATATATGTCTGACTGATTAAAGTAAGCTTGTTAACCCATTTTGAGTTGCTTTCCTTTAACAAAGCAGATCCAAGAACCTGTATGGGCAGCAAACCCTGAGGACGCGCTTGGGGTGCTTGCTGCTACACCACGTCTGCCCCGATTTTCAGAAAGCTTTCCAACACTCACCCAGCTGTTCCACCTGGTGGCCTCACACCCAAAATAAATAGCTATGCAGGTGATCACGAACTCCAGGAGACTGAAGAGTAAGAGGACACTGGAGACAAAGTAAATAAGGCCCTAAATCCAGAGAGGAAAGGAAAAAGCATTATCAACCTCATCTCTTTGTAAAACAACACCCCCCCAATGGCAGGAATCTAATCTTTTTTGGGCCTCAGTTTCCCCATCTGTAAAGTTAAGAGGCTGAACTTGATGACCTTTGTGGTCCTCCCCAGCTCAAAATGCTGATCCCAAGTAATCCAATATTACGGCAAGCTCCTTGAAGCCAGAGATGGTGTCATTCAAATTTCACATTTCTTTCAGGACCCTGCATGATATTCTGTATACATCAAGTGCTTAATAGATGTTTTTCAAATAAAATAAAAACACCCTGAAATTTCTATATACTCTGTGACTTTTTGTAGTACTTTACTCAAAATTATGTTGTAAGGTATACAATACAAGCATTATCGTTCCCATTTTACAGATGAAGACATTGAAATGCAGAAGAAGGGAAATGACATGACCAAGGCCACACAGCTAGTAAATGGTAATAACAATGCTCAGACCAGGATCTTCCTGAGTCTTTCCAATGCCTCTTCTACTGTGTTATTCTACATCTCAAAGGGCCACAGAAAGGTCTGTCTTCCTTCCTCCAGAGGTACTCCAGACAGAACTTATTAAGTAGGTATCTTGATATGCTTTCATGCCTTCTCTTTGTTTTTCTTTCCCTCTTTTGGGGATTTGAAAGCTCCTGTCAGGCTAGACCAGTATAGTGGTTTCCAAACATTTTTTGATCATGCACTCCTTAAGTAAAAAAAAAAAAAAAGGTCATGCAACTCCAGTGTTTGTATATTTGTTTATTTAGATAAAATAGTCAGTGTCTATGTAGCACTTTTGCAAAGTGCTTCACTGAATTATCTCATGTGGTCTTCATGATACCCCTGTCTCCATTTTACAGATGAGGAAACTGAGGCTAAGAGAAATTAGATGACTTGTCCAGGGTCACCCAGCTAAGTTATGTCTGAGCAAGGTTTGAACTTAGGTCTTCCTGATTCCAAGTCCAAGATTTTATCCACTGTGCCACCTAGCTGTACATAAATTGCATATATATTGAATTGTACTAATGATTACATACATTATAACCAAAAAATCAAAATTCAAAAAGGATGAGATAAAGATGAAATAATATTTGAGCCTTGAGTCAATAGGGAGACACTTCAGCTTATTGGGTAGGGGCGTGACATGGTCAGATCTTCAGTTTAGGAAAAGTCTCTTTAGTAGTTTTGTGGTGGGTGGATGTTTGAGGCAGGGAGATGGATTAGGAGACATTGTAATATACAGGATGATGGCCTGGACTGGGGTGGTCACTTTGTGATTTAGAAGGGGAGAGATTCAAGAAATTTCATGTGACAAGATCTGGTAATGAATTGGATATGTGGGGTCAAGGAGAGGAGAAAGACATGGACAATGCCAGTGTTGCAAAGTTGGGTTATTGGAAGGATGGCACTGCCATAAACAGGAACTGGGACTTTGGGAAGAGGGTTGGGTTTTGGGTGAAAGGTAAAGAATTCTGTTTTTTTTTTTTCACAAAATTTTAACAAAATCATGTTAATTTAGGGGAAGTTGGGTGGCACCATAGACAGAGCACTGGGCTGGGAGTCAGAAAGATGTGAGGTGAAGTCTGGCTTTAGATACTTACAGACTAGGTGGGCCTAGGCAAGTTCCTTAACCTCTATTTGCCTCACTTTCCTTATCTGTAAAATGGGGATAATAATAAGCCTGTCTCAAGTTGTGAGGGCTAAATGAGATCATTATAAAGCACTTAAGACAGCATCTGGCTCATAGTAAGCACCATACAAATGTTATTTGTTGTTGTTGTTATTATATGACTAAGGGACCACAAATTCAAAATGTTCAATAAGCAGTTGATATAGTTTTGGGTTAGGGCTGGATATATAGATCAAGGAGTCATCTATATAGAAATAATAATTAAACACAGAGAAAATGATGAGGTCACCAAATGAGGACATGTACAGAAAAATGAGAAGAGAGTCTAGGACAGAGTTCTAGCAGAGTACATCCACAGTGATTGCAAGGGGGTGGTGGAATATGACCCATATTCCCACCGTTTGATTGGTTGATCACAAACTCCTGGGGGTCATCCTAAGGGACTCCTCTTTGGAGGTGTAATGAGTGCCACGCACAAGCAACTTTCCAGAAGAATGCTATGGTGAACAGCTTTTAAGGTTCTGATTTCATAGTATAGTGAACACTCTATTCCATAACAAATCAGAACAAAACATTTACAGTAAATCAAAGTAAAGCATTCACAATGTTACAGCTTATCACAGAAAATCACAATATAGTATTCACAACAGCTTATAATTTTTTTATGAGCTAGGCAGTTCTTTGTTTATTAGATTTTAAGTCAAATTACTTTAGAACATAAACCATCTGCTGAGCACCTACTGAATGTTCGGTGTAATGTTAGGCTGTGCAGAGGAGTGGGGGGGGATAAGAATGAGGAAAGGTGGAGATCAGGGGGAACAACCCCCCCCCCATCCCAGGGCAAGTTCCAGAACTAGATGGACTGGGTCAGTTCTTCTCCTTCCTATTTGCCTTCATTCCCTTTGAATCACTTAGGACAGTTCCACCAAATTAGACACCACTTTGGGATAATAACATTGAATACATGAACATAGATTGTGGGGTTCAGAAAGTGGAAGTGAAGATTGGCAGTGGAGATATGTACTACATACTTAGTACAGTTCTTTGCACATAGTAAGTACTGAACAAATGTTCATTCATTCATTCATGGTTAGCAGTACAGAACTCTCTTTGAGTAGATGATGGTTTGGGGGCTGTTAAGTAATGTAGCCTCAACCAATTTTCCTCTGGAGAAAATCTAAAGGCAAAGTCAAACACATACTGAAAATGCAAGTGGGATGAGAATGTGAGAGGTTGGAGTTGCCAAAGCAACCTTCTCCATGATTCTTTTGCAGATTATAGGAATAGTGCCTGGTAATTTTCCTTCAGGGCATGCTCTGACTGCTTGAGGAGCTCTGTTAGCTGTTTCAGACAGTGGTGGGGATTTCCTTTGAAAGGCAGTTGGTGGAGATATGGGAGAGGGGGCAGCATGTGCCAGACACCACCACCTTCCCTGATGCATGTCTCAGAGCAGCAGCTGTTGGCCTTATGTGTCTTCTTCTCCATACTGATCTGCAATCAGCATCTATATTTCTCTTTCCCTGGCTCTGAATCTTCCTGTCTCTGTCTCTGCATCTCTATGTCTATCTTTGTTTTGTTCTCTGTCTCTTTTTCTGTCTCTGTCTGTCTGTTTCTCTCTATGTATGTGTGTACATATGTGTGCATGTGTGGGTACCTCTTGATATTTTGTAGCCCCTGGTGATTTAGATCTGCTCCCAGCTGGCAGTCTAGGGCAAAGCTGGGAAGAAGCTCTCCCCTCCTCCTGGCCTAAAGATCACAATGGAGGCCTGATAAGGAGGTAGACTGAGTGTACCAACTCAGGATTCCAGGTATCCTTGGCAACAACCTGTCACCATGGCCACCAGTGATAGGAAGTACCTGCTCCTGTCTTTCTGGACACCAAATTTTGCCTCTAGAGAGATTATATTCCACCAAAGGTGGGGTGGATAAATTGATCTGAATTTCCACTGGAAAAGGTGTGAGACCCGTGTCCTACTCTCAGCTCTTTGAACAAGACAGGGGCAAACATCTTGGGGCCCAGGGGTTGGGCTTTTGGGCACAGGGGGCTTCAGTGCCTACTTATGCTTTCACTTTTACATTGATTAAATGATTCACCTCATCAGTAATTTACAGTGATGGAGCCAAATCAGCTAGCATCAGTCACTCACACAGTGGCTGGGATTTAAGCTTTGCTGGTCTGACATGGGTTCATTTTTTATTTCATTTCTTAATTTTTTAAAATTTTCTTTTTAGTTTACAACATTCATTTCCACAAGATTTTGAGTTACAAATTTTATCCCCATCTTTCCCCTACCCACACCCCAAAACAGTGATCCCACTATATACCCCCTCCCCCAATCTGCTCTCTCCTATATCCTCCCACATCCCCCCTCTGAATTTCCAGTAGGGCAAGATGGATCTCTATACCCCAGTGCCTGTATATCTTATTTCCGAGTTGCATGTAAAAAATAATAATTTTATATATATATATATATTAAACTTTTGATTTTAAAACTTTTGATTCCAGATTTTTTCCCTTCCTCCCTCATCACCCACCCTTACTGGGAATATAAGCAATTCATTACAGTTTGTACATGTGTAGCTATGCTAAACATTTCCATAGTGGATATATTGTAAAAGATTGACTATATTTCCCTCCATCCTATCCTGCCCCCAACTTGTTCTATTCTCTACTTTGACCCTGTCCCTTTTCAAAAGTATGTTCTTCCAACTTCCCCCCCCCAACCTGCCCTCCCCTCCATCATCCCCCATCTCTTCCCTTTCCCCCCTACACTTCTGTAGGGCAAGATACCCTATTTAGTGCATATGTCATTCCCTCCCTAAGCCAAATTCAATGAGAGTAAGGCTGACCCATTCCCTTTTGCCTTCCTGTTCTTCCCCTCCATTGTAACAGTTTTCCCTTGCCTCTTCTATATGGGATAATTTACCCCATTCTGTCTCTCCTCATCTCCTCTCATTATATTCCTCTCTCACCTCTTAGTTTCACCTTTTAAGTACATCCCTTCCTATTCAACTGGTCCTGTGCCCTATGTCTATGTATACCTGTACACATATATACACACACTCACATATGTATTCATATGCCCATATACACTCCTATATAGACACACACATATATATGTATGTGTGTATGTATATATGTATATATGTGTGTATATATATATATATATTCCCTTCAACTATTCTCATACTGAGAAAAGTTTCATAAGTTACAATTATCATGTTTCCATGTAGGAATATATGTAGTTCGACTTTGATGAGTTCCTTTGTAATATAATGCCAAGGAAAGGCAACTTCCCAAGGTTCAGAATACCAGCATAGGTGCTCTCCATTTTATTCAGTGACAAACCAAGAACAGAGAAGATCAAAACATGACATCATTCCAAATACAGCATTTACTAAGCCTGATTAAATAATCTCCAAGTACTACCCCACCCCTTCCAATCATTCAATCAATTACAAAGTCCCTGTTCTAAATACTTCTCCACCCCTAGGCTATACCTTAATTAAGTCCACCACAAAGCCCCTCTTCTCAAATGGAGATTAGTTTCCAAACATAAGGTCAAAAGTTCCCCACCCCTGGATCACAATTGAATCTACCCCAGAGTTACATCAAGTTTAAACACAGCACTTAATACCCAAATGGAGCTCTTTTCTTCATCTTGACACGAGGCAAGTTCTCAGCAATCTTAGTTCCTGGGGAGACAAGGCTTAGCAAGGCCATAAGATACATTGCCAGTCCCTTCATGAATTCATCCTCTGTCTGTAGAACAGTCCTAGAACCCCTGAACACATTAGCAAAGCCCTCTCCCAGGATTTCTGTAAACATACAACAAGAAAATCCTTCTTCAGGGCTTCTGAACCAACAGAAAGGCTCCTAGACCCCTGCAACAACAGCACTGTCCTTCACCAGTGGACAGTATTCACTCTGTCTGCAGGACAGTCTCCAGACCCCTGCAACAACAGCACTGTCCTTCACCAGTGGACAGTATTCACTCTCTGTCTGCAGGACAGTCTCAGGGCTTCTTAGCGAACAGCCAGGTTCCAGGACTTCTTCAACAAAAGGACTGTCTTTCACTAGTGGACAAATCTGGCAAAACAACATCAAAAACAGACAGACAAAGTACCAGCAAAACAGCCATGTCTCTTCAGTCCTTGGCAGCTCAGGGGGCAGGTCTCAAAAGTCCAGGGCAATTCAAAGCGGCCACCAGCAATTCTCTTAGTCTCTCTCTCTCTCCACGAGGTGCTGCTTCCAAAAAGATCTTCTGCCTCTCTCTTGTCTCTCCAAATCTACGTCACCAGCTCCTCCCAGTTCAGGACTTTCTTTTCACTTCAAAAAGTCCATCCCACAGGTGGGATTAACAAGCTCTGGGTTTTAACACAATCAATTTGAAAACCAAGCCCAATACAGGGGAATCTCCACATTCCATTACTATCACATCCTTATGATTTCTTTTTCCTGTTTACCTTCTCATGCTTCTCTTACATCTTGTATCTGAATGTCAAATTTTTTGTTCAACTCTGGTTTTTTCATCAAGAATGCTTGAAAGTCCTCTATTCCATTGAATGACCATATTTTCCCCTGAAACATAATACTCAGTTTTGCTGGGTAGGTGACTCTTGGTTTTAATCCCAGCTCCTTTGACCTCCGGAATATCACATTCCAGGCCCTTCGATCCCTCAGTGTAGAAGCTGCCAGATCCTGGGTTATCCTGATTGTGTTTCCACAATATTCAAATTGTTTCTTCCTGACTGCTTGTAATATTCTTTTCTTAATCTGGAAATTCTGGAACCTGGCTATAATATTCCTAGGAGTTTTCTTTTTGGGATCTTTTTTAGGAGGTGATTGGTAGATTCTTTCAACCTCTATTTTGCCCTCTGGTTCTAAAACATCAGGGCAGTTTTCTTTGAGAACTTCTTGGAGGGATGATTTCTAGGTTCTTACTTTGATCATGGGTTTCAGGGAGTCCAATAATTTTTAAATTATCTCTCCTGGATCTATTTTCCAGGTCAGTGGTTTTTCCCATGAGATATTTCACATTGCCTTCTATTCTTTCATTTGTTTGGATCTGTTTAACAGCATCTTGATTTCTCATAAAGTCATTAGCTTCCATTTGCTCCAATCTAATTCTGAAGCAGTGATTCTCCTCATTGAGCTTTTGAGATTCTTTTTCCATCTGGCAAATTTGGCTTTTTAAGGCATTCTTCTCCTCATTGCCTTTTTGAGCCTCTTTTGCCATTTGAGTTAGTCTATTTTTTAAGGTATTATTTTCCTCAGTCAGGCTGTTGACTCTCATTTTGTAATTTTCTTGCATTGTTCTCATTTCTCTTCCCAATTTTTCCTCCACTTCTCTTATCTGCTTCTTAAGGTCCTCTATGGCCTGTAACCACCTCGTATTTTCCTTTGAAGCTTTTGGTGCAAGGGTTCTGACTTCACTGTCTTCCTCCTGTTCCATGCTTTGCTCCTTTTTGTCCCCCAAATAGGAGTCTAACGTTTGAATCTTCTGTCTGCTTTGTTTCCTTTTCTTGGTCATGTTGCCCCTCAGTCACTTGACCCCTGAGCTTTTTGCCACAGTAGGACTCTGCCACCAGACAGGGGAGCTTTCATCCCAAACACTGGGGTTTTCTCGGCTGCCAGAGGTATTAGATGGGTGCCCTCTCTGAGGTCTCCACACGCTCTGGCAAGCTGGACACACAACCTAGGACTTCCACCCTAGACTGCAGTCCAGATCTAAGAAGGTTAAAGCAAGAGCGATTACCCCTCAGACTGGTGCTTGGTCCCCCTACACTCTGCAGGCCAGGAGCTGATGCTGCCATGTGGTGCTGGCTGGCTGTGCTAGCGTCTCAGCAGCTTCTTGTCCCAGGGGCAAAAACCACGCACTCCCACTTACTGGGTGCCAAAGTCCAGACTGCACTGACCTCTCACTTTGTCCTTCACATCTATGTGTTGATAAATCTGGAAACGGCCACAGCTGCTGCTGATCTGGAGTCCCTCTGCCCTGGGGCTAAAGCCTTGGCATGGGGCTGGGCTCGGCTCCCAGGACGATGTGCTGGCTGATTCCTGCCAGCCTACCAGGCTGTCCTGAGTGGGAGGTTACCTTCTCTGTGTCATTTTGTGGGTTCTGCAGCTCGATTGGTGGATTCTTTCAACCTTTATTTTGCCCTCTGGTTCTAAAACATCAGGGAAATTTTCCTTGAGAATTTCTTGAAGGATGATTTTTAGGTTCTATTTTTGATCATGGCTTTCAGGTAGTCCAATAATTTTAAAATTATCTCTCCTGGATCTATTTTCCAGGTCAATGTTTTTTTCAATGAGATATTTCACATTTCCTTCTATTTTTTCATTTGTTTGGATCTGTTTCATACTATCTTGATTTCTCATAAAGTCACTGGCTTCTATTTGCTCCATCTAATTCTGATGGAATGATTCTCTTCAGTGAGCTTTTGAGATTCTTTTTCCATATGGCAAATTCAGCTTTTTAAGGAATTCTTCTCCTCATTGCCTTTTTCAGCCTCTTTTTCCATTTGAGTTAGTATATTTTTAAGGTGTTATTTTCTTCAGTCAGGTTGTTGACTCTCTTTTCATGATTTTCTTGCATCATTCTCATTTCTCTTCCCAATTTTTCCTCCACTTCTCTTACTTTGTTTACAAAATCTTTCTTCAGCTCCTCTATGGCCTGTAATCAATTCATATTTTTCTTGGAAGCTTTTGGTGCAGGAGTTATGACTTATTGCCTTCCTCCCATTCCATGCTTTGATGCTTTTTGTCCCCCCAAAAGGAGTCCAAAGTTGGATTGCTGTGCTTGCTTTGCTTCCTTTGCTTGCTCATGCTGCCACTCAATTACTTGACTTTTTGCCACAGTAGGACTCTGCTACCAGAGAGGAGAGCTTTGTCCCAAATTGCTGGGGTTTCCTCAGCTGCTGGATCTATTAGTTAGGTGTCCTCTCATAAGCCTCCACTGGCTCTGGCACACTGGTCACACACTCCAGGATTTCCATCCTAGATAGCAGTTCAGATCCAAGCAGGTTAAAGCAAGAGAGATTACCCCTCAGACTGATCTCTTGGTCCCCCTACAATCTACAGGCCAGGAGCTCTGAAGCCGCCATGTGGCTGTGGCTGCCATGCCTCAGCTGCTTCTCCCTCCCAGGGGCAGAGGCCAGACCGCACTTCTGAATGCCCTGTTCCCAAAGTCTTTGGGAACATCTCACTTTGTCTTTGGCATTTATGGGTTGATAATTCTGGAAACCACCATAGCTGCTGGTGATACACTCTCCTGAGTCCCTCCAGCTGGCATCTGGTCAGGCTGCCTTGGGGCTAAAACCGCAGCCCCTTCCTGCTGGTCTGCGGGCTGTCTTCAGTGGGAAGTTTGTTTCTCTCTGTCACTTTGTGGTTTCTGTAGCCCTAAAGTTTATTTAGAGTCATTTTTTATAGGTATTTGAGGTGGTTATGGGGTGAGCGCAGGGACTCTTTCTGCTTCTATGCCGCTATTTTGGCTCCTCCTCCCACAACAGCTTATCATTAAAATGGCCACATAGTTTTCACCAAAGTGGCCACAATATTTAGAACAAAGAACAGTCGTTTCAAAGTACAGTAGTCAAAGTCTTCCACTCATGGAGCACACTAAATTAACTCAATCAGTCACTTATTTAGCATTACTAAATATCATTAATCACTAAGTATAATCATTAGAAAATACACAAACCCTCCACCCCTAGGTCACTAGTAAACTACAATTTCATCATTACTCAGTACCCACAGAGAGGTCTTTTCATCTTGACTTGGGGCTGGTTCTCAGATTCCCTGGATCCCCTTCCATGGTCCCAGATTCTATCTGGATTCACCAGTCACCTGGGTTCAATGGCAGAGAGCTCCCAGTTCCTTGTCCAGCTCTCTGGGTACATCCTGCTCCACACTGAAGTCCATGGAATCCAGTATATCTCAAATCCTTCACAATTTCTGCTCCCGGGAATTCAAGACTCAACCAAGCCACAAACAGACAAAGTCCCGGCATCCTGGTCATGCTTCCTTAGTCTTCTGAAGCTCATTCAAAAATCAGAATCACCTTATCCAGCCTGGGGGCTCCTGGGCTCCTTTCCAAAAGAAGTTCTGCCACCACAGGTTCTCAGGAAATTCTGGCTCAATTCTCAATTCTCTCTTCTGTAGCTGCTCTGCCACCAGATTCTTGTCAAGAAATTCTGACTGTGCCTCTCTGGGGCTTTTCTTTAGCTTCCTGTTTCAGCCAGCCCCCTCCTGTTACATATAGGAGTTCATACTTTCTATTTCCCCAACAGAGGCTTGATTGGTTACTAAGTGCTAAGTACCTGCTACCTTGCCAATACAAAAATGAGTCTTCAAATTCAAATTACATTACCATTACAGGAGGACACTGGAATAGACACTCACCCCATATCTTGTGTTTATCAGATTAACGACAAGAACTAATATTCCAGCAATGGAGAAGATGGTGCTCACAATATTCATTCCAGCACTGCCTCTCACCTGGAAGAGAAACCAAACCCTTTTGGTTGAGTAACAATCAACATTTATAAGGCATATCACAAGACATGCTCTGATTGGAGCTTCATGAGAACTTGTGTTATAGATAGGGAAACTGAGGCTCCAGGCACCACAGTTCCACAGCTAGTAAATAGCAGGATTTGAATCCAGGTTCCATGTCCCACACTCTATAACTGTCATGCTAGTTTAGAGACTGAAAGCACCTTATCTTCCTTTTCTTCCTGGTTAGAAGAGAGATTTCTTGTAAATGTTCAAGTAACTGCAAAAACCTGACTTTCAGGTAAGCCTGGATGCTGCTGAGTAGGAAAATGGGGCTTGGAATTGAGGAATGTTGAGCCCAAAGGAACACTGTGAGCCTGTGGGAGGGGCAGACGTGGTGTTGGGAGCTTCTCTACAGGGCAAGGACTCTGGTTGAAGAATGACTATCACTAATACACCTAGTGTAGAAACTGAAGTATTCAGGTTAGAAAAGACTTCAGAGAGCACTGATTTCAAGCTGTACCAGAGCAGAACTTCCTTCTTTAGCAACCCCAGCATGTGGTCTCTTAGCTTGTACTAAGATGATGGAGGCCATGTGGAGGCAGTCTGCTCAAACACCTGTAAGGTCACTCTACCATGACCTGTGTCCTGGAGCATCCTTCACATGGAGTGGGGCTGGGGAGGGGAGGGAGAGAGGATTTATTACCCCCTTGCCCCCCAGCTAATTAAATACAGAAGATAAGAGTGAGGTTTTAATATGCTAATGCCGTCCAATGCCTATTCTCCCTTTGTATCCCTTTTCTCTGATTGAATTGTAAGAGAAGCTTGGCCATTGACTAGGAAAAGAATTCCCCTTCTCCCCTTTTAAAAGCTCAGTCTACTAAACCTTTGATAGTCAACTAGTCCAAGAGTTCTAGGCTTTTGGGAAAGACAGCATCTTTGTGGAGTAGGACCTCCTGTAACCCTATAGGAGGGTAGTGGTGGTGGGAGAGGTGATTTTCTCTTACCCCCATTCCACTGGTCATGGCATCGGGCAGTAGAGCTCCTTGCCCAGTAGGAGACATACATCAATGAAGAATAGTTGGGCAGGGAGTAAAGACAGTCTCTTGTTAGACCAAGATGCAGAGAAGAAGAGTTCAGCTCGAGGGCTCAAGGAACAAAACCTTTGCTGAAAGAGGGGAGAACTAAATATGGATTCAAAAGAGAGTTAGCCTTGTCAGTCACCCTTGGAGCTGTGGGAAGAAGCAAACCCAGGGAACCCAGCTAAGTAGCCCACTGGGCAGACACTTCACCAAGAGGAAAGCAGCATAAAGATGCCATAAGAAGAGAAAGGACGTAAGGACCTTTCAGTTTTAGAAGCCTTAGTTCAGTACATGTATGCCTTACTACTAATATACCTTAAGTTTCTGCCCACTTTCCTCACTGATATTGTATGTATTTGAGAGAGAGTGTACCGCAGGTTTATGTGGGGAATTTTTTGTTACTGGTATTCTTACTAAATTCGTAAATGCCTTTCCTTTGAGCTAATTTTGTCTGCTGGCTGACTACTGAGGGATAGCTCACTGGTGGGGATTTGTGAGTTTTAAGATTGTGGGCTCACAGACTACCTCTATAAACTGGAAATAGTAGTCATTCCTGTGATGATTCAGCCTTCAAACCCACAGTTATAAATGCTGTTGTGGGAGTTTCCTAGCCTGGATTCCTTGACATCTCAGTACGATTCTTAGCCACCATACATGTCTGTAAAACTCAGGATTAAAAAGTGACTAGCCAGATGAAGGGGAAAGCAATTTAACTGTGCACAATGGAAACTGCTCCTTGACTGAAACTTCAGCTCTTTAGGGTATAAATGGGACCTTTATAGCTTTTTAGGCCCACCTGAAAGGCCATGTTTGAAATACCTTGGAGCATTAAGGTCTGAGGAAACTCAGAGACCTAGCTCAGATGTAGGAAGGAACTAGGTCCCCTCTGCTAAACAGCCTGAAGCTTTTCCCTCAAATAATTATGTAAAACTAACACAGCAAAAAGTTTATCTTGTCATCAGAGATGCAGTGGAGGCAGGAAGGAAGCAATTACAAGCCAGTCTGTTCTGAAAAAGTTGTTCTTGGGAAAGTACATTGGAACACAAGCATACTGAGCAGAAAACAAGATATTCTCTAAACCTGTAAGCAATGACTCTATATATACTCAAGAGAAATATCAACAAACTGGCATTGACCTCATCATGCCCCTCCAGCCCGTCTATGTTCACTGTCCATCCTGCAACATCAGTTGTTGGCACCACAATCCACGGAAAGATGGAAATAGGGAAATGGGCAAACCGTGGGGTCTCAAGAGTTGTTAAAGGTCAGGATTGTTCCTGTAGGAAATGCGTTTCTCTGTGACTAAATTCGCATCTCTAAACCTCTTTTAAAATGGGATTATTCTTGTTCATCCTGTTGTTTTCAATAGAAAGGGAAGTAAAAAAAAAAAACCCCAACCCCCCAATTCTGTTTTCTTAGTCTCAGAGGTTACTTTGTCTGGGGTGCGGATGTTCACAGAACAAAGGTTCAGCCACCTTCTCTACAGTAACTCCCAGAGGGCAATTCAATGCACATCCATCGTGGATGTCGTCAAAAGTTGTCATAAGTACTGGAAAGAGTGGATGATCTTATCTAGAAGACCACATGAAGCTGTCCAGTTGAACTCTTTGTATGTGAAACAGGTACCTTACCATGCACAGGTCTGGTTCTTTTGCAGCTGATATTGAGAGAGATCCAGAAACAATGAACTGTAGGTGAAAAGGGAGAGCTATTTATGCCGTGAAGAACACCAAGCAATCTTCTGAGTAAAGTTCTTTTGTTGGCATTTGAGACTTTCTATCACTTGGCACCTCTCTCCCTTGCCAAGCTTGCCTTGAGATATACCCCTTCCATGCTTAGGGCAGCCAAGTGGCCCCATAGTGCATAGAGCACTGCCCTGGAGTCAGGAAGATTCATCTTCCTGAGTTCAAATCTGGCCTCAGACATTTACTAGCTGTGTGCCCCTGGGCACACCAGGGCTGGCCTTCTCTGTCTACTAGGACATAGAGCCTCCATTAGCATCCTAATGGTTAATACCGCTGTGGTATTTTGATGAATAATGAGGATCATGCAGGCTAATTCTTAGGATTTTCATCTTAGATGAAAAGAAACAGAGGAACACGTAGGAAGGACCTGGTTGGTGGCATTCCCTGGGTGTGTAATGTGATGCTGTTCTCTCTGCTTCCTCCTCTCCCTTCTCTTTCTGTTCCTTCTTTCCCTTGTCTTCCCTTCTTCTTCCTCCTTCTCCTTGCCTTCCTCTTTGTCTTCCTCTCAGCCTCCTACCCCTCCCAGGACACACTCCAAAGACCACGTGGCTTTGTTCTACTTACCGACAATCCTCCCCAGTATGGATACCCTGAAATGGTAAGTATAGTCGTTCCTACATACCAGGAGACAGAGCCAAGGAAGAGATGTATCAGGCCAGTCATGATTTGTACAGCCTATTGGGACAGAAGAAGCCATTAGACAAGAGTGAGGTTACCTCTGATCTAGAGGGATTAAAAACCCTCTGACCAGTGAGTGACTAAAGACATCTCTCTTCTTTGTAATGGAATCGTGAGGGCTGGAGAAAAGCTACCTTCTCCTCACAGTCATATTCCTCACAGGGCTGCCCTGGTCGTTAGAGGCTTGTTGGAGGAAGTGAATAAAGCCCTCAGAGAGGTCACAGGATCAGAGGGTTTTAGAGCTGGAAGGGCCCTCAGATTTCATCCAGCCCTACCTCCTCATTTCACAGAGAAGGAAAATGAAGCAGGCAAGAATGAACATGACCTGTGCAAGGTCTTACATTTTTGTTGGAATCAGGAGATTTGTATTTGAGTTTTGGCTGAACCACTTACTGTGTTCAGTAACACACAGCACAAGGTCTTAGCCTCACTGAGCCTTACTTTCCTCTTCCTGAAAGTGGGGAAAAGGAATATGTACATTACCAACCACACAGGGTTTCCATGATGAACAATGCTCTTTTTTTAAGCATGAAAACAAACAAGTATTCACTTTCTCTTTATCCTCTCTCACCCCACACTGAGCAAGAAAAAGAAATCTCTTAAAGCAAACATGCAAAGTATATTAGCATGATATGCAGAACAAATCCCCACATTGTCCATGTCCAAAAGCGTATGTCTCCTCCTGTGTCTTGAGCCCATTGTCTCTGTCAGGAGTGAGGTGGAGTTCTTTAGCGTCAGTTCTCTGGAATCCTGATTGGTCATTGTGTGGATCAGAGTGCCAAAGTCTTTCAAAGTTATTGTTCTTTATAATGTTGTTGTATAAGTTATTCCCCTGGTTCTACTTACTTCACACTCTATCAGTTCCCCAGGTCTCTCTAAAACTGTGCCCTTTGCCAATACTTATGGCACAATAGCTTTCTATTACTTTTATACCACAATTTGTTCAGCCACTCTCCAAATGAGGGGCATCCCCTTAGTTTCCAGTTATTTGCCACCATAATAGTGCTGCTATAAATATTTTTAATGTATTGATCCTTTTCCTCTTTCTTTGATATCTGAGCAAAAGGGGCTACATGTATTATTACTGGATCAGAGTGGTGTATACAGTTTATTGACTTTTGGGGTATAGTTCCAACTCACTTTCCAGAATGATGGATCAATTCATGTCTCCATCAATAGTGAATTAACGTGCCTGTTTTCCCACAGCCCTTCCAAAGTTTGTCAACATTGCCAATCTGATGGGTGTGAGGTAAAAACTCAGAGCTGCTTTAATTTGCATTTTTGAAATTATTAGTGATTTGGAATATTTTTTATATGGTTGTTAATGACTTGGATGTGTCTTCTGAAAACTGATATGAAACTGCTGTTCATATCCTTTGACAATATGTCAATTAGAGAATGGTTCTTATTCTTACAAATTTAAGCTAGAAATGAGACCTTTATCAGAGAAACATATCACAAAGATATTTTCCCCCAGTTAACTGTCTCCTTGATGAAAGTGCTTTGTAAAACTAAAAATGTTATAGAGATTTCACTTATTATTGTTGCCACTGTTGTGATTACAGGCTACCTTCCGGGTGGCAAGGTAGAGTGGATCAAGGGTCAGGAGACCTGGGTTTCCTGTTTCCTGTTTCTGATGTATACTCGACTATTTGACTCTAAACAAGTCATGTGGCCACTTTGTTCCCCCATGTAACTCTAAAGATTTTGCCCATAAACTTGATTTTTGTGTTGAGTTCCCCATATGGATATTCTCTGAGTAAATGAAGGCTTTGTGGCTGGTTTTGTTCCAGTGACCCTGGTTTGACTCCATCTGTTCAGGGAGAAAAGAACCCTGGCACTGTGGTCAGAGCGTCTGGGTTTCAAGACCAACTCTGCTGCTTCCTACCAGGGGAGCTTCTTATAGGCACTATCTCTCTCTGGCACTTAATTTCCTCCTCCTTCAAATAGGGCATTTGGAGACAGCTAGGTAGTGCAATGGGTGGTGCACTGACCTTGGAGTCAAGACCTGAGTTCAAATGTGACCTCAGACACTTACTAGCTGTGTGACCCTGGTCAAGTCACTTAACCCAGAACAAACAAAAAAACCCCAACCAAAAATCAGATGGGGCAGCTTGACTGAGTCCTCTTGTCCCACCTAGATCCAAATCTTCAACCCTGCATTTATTGCTTTTGCAAAATCAGCCCCTTTAGCTTAGTTTCTCTGGTTTCTGTCCCTGCTTCCTTTCTCCTGGCCTCAGTCCTATCATTCCCCCAGACTTCTTCTAAAACATCACTTCCTGGTTCTAAGAGCCCCAAAATAAAATCCTAGGAACTGTCTCATCAGAACAAGAGATCATCAAAAAATCAATTCCATTGACATCTTTTGTTGTTACGTTGTCTAAATTTCTACCTCTGTTCCTTCTCTTCTCTCCCAGAGAGCTGTCTCGTATGACCAGGGATGAGCTGATAAATGTTTAACAACTGACTGTCCACATAGGACATACTTTTAAGTTCAATCTCTATTATTAATATTTTCTCTACTCGTTAAGTCCAGACAGTCAACAAAACAATGAATCAAGCCGATTTATAGCGTTTGCCAATCTCTAAAGTAAAGTTCACACTGAAAATTTAACAACACCTCAGCTTTGAGCTGACTCAGAACACCCCTGCATATAGCAAACAGTTTTTTTTTAAATAAAACAGAGAGAGAAAAATGAGCAAATATATCAATATATATAAAAAAATCTGAAATTCTATGCAATATTCTGTAGCCATAGACTCTCATTTCTTCAAAGGAGTCAAAGAATGTGTCTTCCCATAGCTTTTCTTTGGTCCATGCTTAGGAAAAGGGGTCTTGAGAATATTATCAGAGTAACAATAATTCCCCTCCCCCTTGCCCTAGGCTGAGCACTGTAAAATTATAGCAACCAAACATGGCACTAGAAAAGAGATAAGAAAATGCAAGCTGCCCCCCCTCTCTGTGGTGAGGTTGGATGTTGAATTTTGCATCTACTCTCAGATTTGACTTATATGTCCGTCAGTTGTATAGAACTGATCCCTCCCCCAGTCCTTTCTTTTTTATTCTTTGGGTAATCCTTGTCTGAAAGTTCACTAGTATGAGACTCCTTATTGGTGGAGATGAATGCCCTACCCTGCTTAGGGGTGGGTGGAGTTGGCAAGAGTCTAGAGAACTTCAACCTTCTCCAGTCCCCTTTTGGGACTCTCCAAGGGGAATCCCTCTTCAGGACTCTTCAGGGTCAGTCCCCATTGGAGACTCATTGGTTTCAAGTTTTCTTCAGGATTCTTCCAGGGTCAAGTGACTTTGGCTTCTGGCTTCCAGCTTTGAGATAGAAGACTAGACTCCAGGAAGGCATGAGAGAAGCCGGCCATCTTCATTGTATCCCCATTTTCAGTTACTACAATAAAGACTTGGGCAGTTTCCCTTTGTGTGAGATTCAGGACTTTCTCTCGTGGTTGTACTGGGAGTAGCTAAAGTGTCTGGTATATATTCTCCTACATATGCCTTTTCTGATGGTTTTTTTTTGCTATGATTTCAGTAAATGGGTTTCCTTGCTCTTCTCTCTATGTGTTTATTGTGGAACTGGTATTTGGTGGTAAAGAGGTCAAGCCTTGGATATGGAGCTTGGGGTCCTTCTTTCCCCCCAAATGACAAAGTAATCAAAAGTTAGATAGAAGTTGATCATAACCCCTAGACAAACAATATTTAAGATTGATTTGCTTCTGGTACCCTCTTTCTCTGGCCCCAACCTCCTGCTTCCCCTGTCTGCCTTGGAGAAGGGTGAGGAGAGAACAGGCTAGGGATGTCTCTTCTTCCATCCAAGCCACACAACAATAGCCCTCTCTCTACACATGGGGCTCACCACTCCTCCTTCCCTTGGAATATTTGTCACAAGAGATGACTTGCAGGGGGAGGAATACATTTTTTAAATGAATGTGAAGATCCAGTTTAAAAATCAATCAATAATCTTTTTTTTTTTTTAAGAGTATACCCTCCGGGGTGGAGCTTTCAGAGTTCCTTGGCTAAGTCCCTGGACTCTCAGTGTTAAAGGGACAGGTGCAAAGCAATGCATGGCTCAAGTGTTGACCCTATCCCAACCCCCAGATTCCTGGATGGTGAAGAAGGGACTTCCTAGGCAATATTAGCAGCACCAAGTTCAGGAGGTCCAGGCCCTGTCTCTTAGAGAAGGAGAGGAGGATGCCTGAAATCTAGCTGCACTTTTGGAGAGTTAGTGAACTCCACTTTGTGATGAAGAGCAGAGGGCCAGTAAGCAATAGCTGTTCTTTAAAAGGAACATTGGGTGTCCATCTATCCAGCCTTACTTCCAGGGAGCACATTTTTCTTATATTTTATTTTTTTTAAAGCAATTGGGGCTAAGTAACTTGCCCAAGGTCACACGGCCAGTTTTTTTGGTGGGTGTTAAGTATCTGAGGCCGGAACTGATCCCGGGTCCTCCCAACTCTGGGCCCAGCACTCTACTCACTGCGCCTCCTAGCTGCCCCTATATTTTATTTTTTTAATATTTCATATTCTGTAATTGATGTAAAAGTTGAAGGGAAATTTCTTGAGGTTTAGTTGCTTCCCTCCAGAGCCGCTCTCAGGGCCCACTCTCGGTTGATTCAGTGGAGTGGGCCTGGAGGTGTCTCTACTCCACTCAGGCCAAACCTCAGCCCCTGGAAGCTGTCTTTCCTTGGGTCCTCTCAAGTTATCTTAGGAGGATCACTGCTCTAACCCTTGACTTTGCTGCTCTATGTTCATTTGGGGGTGATTTTCTGTTTGTTTGTGAAGAAAATCCAGAGAGCCTGGAAATTTCTGACCTACTCCACCATCTTCCCAGAAAACCTGCCTCCTTGATACTAGGCACTAAGGATCCATTTGGTAGCTCTTCAAAGGTCAGTCTCTCTTTGTATCAAATCTTTCTGATAAGAGTTTGGTATTATATTTGTATATATATGCATATATACATACACACATATTGAGACATATACACACATACACATGTGTACATATACACACATATACACAAATATATACATACACACATATAGAAAGATATACATACATATACAATATACATATATAGATACACACATATATAAATATATACATATATGCACACACATATGTGCAATTAATATATATGCAAGATAAATAGCCATTCCTTAATAGATAAGTGATCAAAAGATATTGCTGTTCAGTCATTTTTCAGTCATGTCTGACTCTTTGTGACCCTGTTTGGGTTTTATTGACAGAGATACTGAAGTGGTTTGCCATTTCCTTCTCTAGATCATTTTGCAGACAAGGTGAAGTGACTTGTCCAGGGTCACAAGCTAGTAAGTGTCTGAAGCCAGATTTGAACTTAAGAAGATGAGTCTTCCTGTCTTCAGGCCCAACACTCTATGCATTGTACCACCTAGCTGCCCAAAGATATTAACAATTCTCAAAAAGAGAATTGTAAAGTATTCATGATCACAAGAAAGAATGCTCCAAATCACTAATAATAAGAGAAATGAAAATGCAAAACTCTGAGGTTTTACCTCACACCCTGCAAAAGGACAAAAATGACCACAAAATTATAATAGTCATTGTTGGAGGGGCTATGGAATGGTAAGACACACTCATCCATTGTTGGTGGATCTGTGAAATGGTATAGCCATTTTGGAAAGCAATTTGGAATTATGCAAATAAAGTGACTAAAATATCTATTCTCTTTGAACCAAATTATTTTCCAACATGGTTGCTTTGATTTGCATTTCACAGGGATTATGCCTCCTAATGGGAGGGCAGGGCAGAGTAAGTTTGTGATTATACCTTCTGAAAGAAATAATCCTTTGTGAAAAAAAAAGATTTAGGCATATTATACTTGGAAAGGGCTTCTTTGGAGTGTTAGGATCCAAAGATCTCTAGTGCCCAAGTGCCCCCTTTTGATTGGATAGCTCCTCTGAAAATTCCCCCTTCTCCTTTATCCAGGTGTGACTCTCAGCCCCTACTAGAATACATCAACTGAAGAGAAAAAAAATTTCAAAAACAAGCTTACCCCTAATGACTTGATGTCTTCATTCATGAATTTCTTTATATCAAACGTAGCAAAGTTTCCAAATGAGAAGGACCAATAGGGTTGGTTCTCAATGTGTGTGGCTCCTGGGGAAAGCATGGTGGGATTCTGGTTCATCACGGGTGAGTTCTGTAGGGTACTTGTTCCTGTTACATTCAGAGCCCCTATGGCTGGATTCTGGGGAGTCGCCGTTCGAACGGGATTCTGGATCATCATGGAAGGATTCTGAATCACTCTGGGTGCATTTGACAAGTGTGACATTCCAGGTGGATTCTGGAGCATGATGGGCACATTGTTGAACCCTAGGGGTACACTGGGTGAGTTTGGGGCTCCTCCAACATGCTGCGGCACATCGGCTGGGACCTGTACGATGGTCACCCCTGTGCCTTGTCCATAGCCTCTGGAAACCACAGGGTGGTTGGCCTGGATGACATGCACGTTGTCTGGGATGACAACCACAGGTGTTCCACTGACTTGAACCCCCGGGGATGCCATGTTTTACCAACTGCTGAAAGATATAAATTAGGGAGATAGATTTTCCTCTGGAAGAAGAATCATCTTTATATTCCTTTTGATTTCTAGCATCTTCACTAAAAGACACAGATGCTGGTGTTAACTTACCTCCTGTCCAAAGGAATCTGTAAACCAAAAGACCCCCACAATTTGACTAAGTTTGATTTAGTTCTGTTCTACAAACATACAGATGCCCAGGGAGGGCTGTTCTGTATGAACAGAGGGCCCAGGTCAGGAAGCCCTGTGTTCGAGTCCAATCTTAGACACATCAGGTTCATGACTTTGGGCAAGTCACCTAACCTCTCCCAACCTCAGTTTCCCTCTCTGTAAAATAGGGATAATTATAGCCCCTGACACTCAGGTTTGTTATAAGGATACAACGAGGTATTGTTTGTAAAGTGCTTTGCGTGACTTGAAATGCGATATAAATGTGAGTTGCTATTGTTATTGTTTCTGTGTTCTAATTGGTCCTTTCTTTGTGGTGTTTCTGTCAGGTCAGCAAACATTTATTAAAGCACTGAATATTTGTGAGGGGCAGCTAGGTGACACAGAGAATAGGATTTGGGTCCAAAAGATTCTTCTCCATGAGTTCAAATCCAGTCTTACTAGCTGTGTGGCCCTGGGCAAGTCACTTCACCCTTTTTGCCTCAGTTTCCTCATCCATAAAATGATCTGGAGAAGGAAACAGCAAACACCTCCAGTATCTTTGTCAAGAGAACCCCAAACACGGGGCAGCCAGGTAGCACAGCGAGTAAGAGCACCGGCCCCAGTGTTGGGATGACCTGGGGATCGAATCTGGACTCAGACACTTAGCACCCACCCAGAAACACCTGGCCGTGTAACCTTGAGCAAGTTACTTAACCCCAATTGCTTAGGGGCAGCCAGGTGGCTCAGCGAGTAAGAGCACCGGCTCCAGTGTCGGGAAGACCTGGGGATCGAATCTGGGCTCAGACACTTAGCACCCACCCAGAAACACCTGGCCATGTAACCTTGAGCAAGTTACTTAACCCCAGTTGCTTAGGGGTGGCCAGATGGCTCAGCGAGTCAGAGCACCGGCCCCAGTGTCGGGATAACCTGGGGATTGAATCCAGGCTCAGATATTTAGCGCCACACCCAGAAATAACTGGCTGTGTAACCTCTTTGTCTTTACTTAACCCCTACTGCTTAAAAAAAAAAAGAGAACCCCAAACACGATGGGGTGCTCAGGCCTCAGCCCTAAGATCATGTCTCTAGAAGCCTCCCAGTTCCTTACAGGGCAGAGGCTTGCTGAGAAACTGGGAGGCTTCTAGAGACATGATCTTTTGGATCCCAAAGTTGGACACAACTGAATAACAACAACAAAGATTTAAATGCCTGACTGAAAGACCTTTCTGCTCAACCCTGCTTTTTCATAAGTCATGGAAGCAGAACGAAAAAGAGGGAAGTCTACTGAGTATGATGTCTCTGGTTTTCAGGGAATGCTGGGGTGGAGATCAGGATGAGGCCGATCCTGCTTTGTAAATAAAGGTTTCCAAGGCTCATGTGGGGAAGGAGCTATGCCCAAGGTCACACACACAGAAGCTGAAGAGCAGGGAATGAGGGACAGCACTTCGGCTTCCTGCTCTAACACTTTCTCCCAACACTCACTGTCTACACTGGTTCCATCTCAGAAGCCCCCATTTCACCTCTTAATAAAGTCCTGGAGGTGATCAGGGAACCCCCCCCCCCCCCCCGGGCTGCTGGGCTTATTACAAAGACTATGCGTTCCCATTACCGTGACACACACATGCCGTGCACTTCACACATTGTTTGCACATCTGCCACTTTATCTGGGCCAATTAAATTTTCCAGGTCAAGGTACAGAAGCAATGGGCTACGTTTCATTGAGTCTTTGTGGTGATTCCATAGAAACCCCTTCCTGGGGCTTAGAAAAAGGTGTGTGTATGTGTGTGTGTGTGTGCGCGCGTGTGTATGCATGTGCGCACATGTGCGTGCATGTATGTGGGCATATGTGTGTGCAGATGCAAGTATGTATGCATACATTTATGTACATATTTCTGCATACATTTTTGCAAGTGTTTGTACATAGGTGTTTGTGTGTCTGCATGTATGTATGCGTGTGTGTCTGCCTTTAAATAAGTGTTCCTATCCAACCTTAATTACAACTGAGCCTATCATACATAACCCACCTCCGGATTAGGAAAACGTGGCCCAGATAATTGGTTAATCAACAAATATTTATTAATAATGATAATAGTAGCTAACATTTATGTAGCAACTTAAAGCTGGGGGCTTGTTGAGGTTACTTCTGGCAATGTGTTAATGGAGAGGTCCTACTCCCTAGCTCAGAGCATGCACAGGCATTCAGTGACTTTTCCTGTCTGATTAGTGAATAGTGAAGAAACATCTTTGATTTAGTGGTGAGCCAGGACTGAGGGCACCCCCAGGTAAAACTCTGGACCCCTGGTTAAGAACCACTGCTCTATCAGTCGGAAAGTTCTCTTTTATACCAGGCCCAAATCTGCCTCTTGGTAACATCCATGCATTGCCCCATGGTGCTGCCCTTCCCTCCAGCACAGGGTTTGGAGAAACAATGCCCTCCCATTGGCAAATAGACGGAATCAGATGGGGAGCATATCATCTCTGTGATTGTTATTGAGACTCAGAGCAGTCCCCTGCCCCCAGTCCTTGGGCTACCACCTAGCAGAAAGAATGATGTGACTCACCCTGCTGCAGCTCCAGCTATTCAGGTCTGGCACCTTCAGGGTTCTGGGCGCCTCTGGAGCCCTCACTCAGAAGCTCCCAGTAGCAGGGCAAGAGGAACATCTCCCCTGAAATTCCAAAGTCCTCAGAGCAGTTTCGTTCTTTGTCAATAAGCTCCTTATCAGAATTCTCAGTTGGTTTTCTTTCACTTGCCAGGGCATTAATAGAAATAGTCTGGGTGGGTATGGGACAATGTTCAATGATTAGAAGTGGGAATGTCTGTCTACAGTAGAAATGGAGAGTTCTGAAGGCAGACCAAGGGAGATTGTTAGGTCTCTTCTGACCATGTTAGTTAGAATCATAGTCATAGCTGGCACCTGTATACTACTCCAAAGTTTACAAAGCACTTTACACATGTCATATGATCTTGACAACAACCCTGGGAGGGAGGTGCCATTATGATCCTCCATTTTCCAGAGGTAAGGTGACTTAGCCAGGGTCACCCAGCTAGTAAGTGTCTGAGGCTGGATGTGGACTCAGGCCTTCCTGACTCCAGGCTCAGCACTCCATCCCCTGCACCACCTATCTCTTTTCCCCCTGAAGTCTTTTCTTATCCTCTAAGAGGAAAGAATATGTCTAGAGCTGGATGGAATCTCAAAGGTTTTCTCGCCTAACCCCCTTCATTTTACAGATGAGGGAAATGAGGCTCCCAGAAGTTCAGTGACTTACCCAAGGTCACACTAGTAGTAAGTAGAAGAGCCAGAATTGGAACCCAGGTCTGACTCTAGATTCAGCTCCATTCCCACTGTCCTCTGCTACTTCTGAGTGTGGATTTGAATCCCAGCTCTGCTGCTGACTCACTGTGTGATGTTGGGAGTCACTTAACCTCTCATGGGCTTGGTTTCTACATTTGTAATATGGGGATAGAAGGGGCGCCCATGTCACCTGGCTATTGGGAAGAGTTTGTGTGTTCACGGTCAAGTGCTTTGTGAGCCACAGCTCATCAGATGAACAAGTTACTTCTGACAATTGCTATTAACTTTCATTTCCATGGGACCTTTACAGAAAGCTTCCCTGGTCTCTGGGAGCTAGGTGGGCCAACCAGCATCATCTCCATCCTCATGCCCTGGGGGCAGTTGAGTGGCACAGCATAATGGAAGGCTGTTACCTTGTGTAGAGCCAACCAGCCAGAGTGCTTGGGAAGCATTGGAGCCCTAGTTCCATGGAGGCCATGGAGAGGCTGTGCCTCACCTGGGGAGTAGTGGGAACAAAGGTGCAGAGGAGGATGGGGAAGGGCTGTGTTCACAGGATGAGGGAGCTGAGTTGGCAGGGCCTGAGGCAGAAGGGGTGAAGTACCTTGCCCAGGGTCACACAGCTGGCAAGTGTCTGAGGCCAAGAAGACGAATCTTCCTGACTCCCAGCCCAACAGCCTCTGCACTGTACCACCTAGCTGACTGGATTCTGTTACCGCAAATCCCAAGGTAGTTCTGTTCTTGGAATTTTCCTTTATTGAATGTGCCTTGAAATTCGTAGATCACTGGTTGGTTCTTGTTTATCTTTGTGTTAGATTGAGATTTTTTTTTTTTTACCCATGGAGGGATTTGATTTATAGGATGAGTATAGGAAAGAGTATTCAAGATTCCGCCATTCTGCACAAGGAGCATCCCGTACCAGTCTTGGCCCAGGAATGCCACCTGGCTTTCTTTATCCTCTTTTTTTTTTTTTTTTAAAGCAATTGGGGTTAAGTAACTTGCTCAAGGTTACATGGCCAGTTATTTCTGGGTGTGGTGCTGAGTATCTGAGCCCGGGATTTGATCCAGGTCATCCCGACACTGGAGCCGGTGCTCTTACTCGCTGAGCCACCTGGCCGCCCCTTGGCTTTCTTTATCCTGTTTTTCTGGCTGCGAGGTTGAGACAACAGAGGCCTGTGGAAACTCTTAGTGTGTGAGATTCTCTGCTGCCCTTCACGGAGGACTGGCTCCTCTGTCTTTCCCAGGAAAGAGAGCAGATGCCCATCAACTAGGCAATGACTCACCACATTGTGGTACTTGAGTGGAATGACATTTTACTGGGTTGTAAGGAATTACGGATGTGATAAGTACAGAGAAGCTTGGCATAGGGATTGATATAGGATAACATAAAGTAGCACACACACAGTGACTTCTACAATATGAATCACAGGAAAGTGAATGACAGAATCAGTGAAATGGAAGGATATAATTAAATTGGCCAAAGAAGAGACAGAATAAGGCCCTTTCTCCTCTCTTCTTCGTAGAGGTGGGGGGCTGTTGGGGTGGAACAGTGTGTATCATTTCAGACTTTTTTGATACATTAGTTTTGTCAAACCATTCTTTTAAAGAAATCATATTGCTGTATTTTGTTCAGTTAGGGTGAATTCCATAACTTCCCCCAGTATCCCTTTACTTAGTGTTATCACATTAACCAATAATTTAAAAAAAAATACAAAGGGTGAGGAGAGAAAAAACCCAGCAAAAACGATCAGTACATTGAAAAAAAATCCGATGTGATGTTACATGCCCATGATCTACGCCTTCCTCCATTTCTGCAAAGGGAAAGTGGTTTTTCTCTCTTTTTCATTCTTTACTACAAGGGATTGGTTTCTGGGAGGCAGAGGAAAAGGAGGAAAGGGGAAGAATACTTTGGGAAGGGATATAATAATAAAACATCAATAAAATTTATTTTTCAAACCAAAAGGTGTATAATAAATGAGTTATTTTTTTTGAGCCACAACCAAAACAAAACAAAATGAAAGAAGAAAATTCCCAGAGAACAGAGATCAGCATCCCCTACCCTTGGAATATGTGCACATGCAGAGTGTACATTCCTGGAGAGGCCTGCACAGGACAAGAAAGGTGTGCACAAAGTCATGCTGAGTCATTTTCCCATTAAAAAAAATCTCCTTTTTTTTGGAGGGAGAAGGCAAGGGAATTGGGGTTAAGTGATTTGCCCAAGGTCACACAGCTAGTTAAATGGCAAATGTTGGAAGCTGGATTTGAACTCAGATCCTCCTGACTCCAGGGCTCGTGCTGTATTCACTGCGCCACCTAGCTGCCCCTTATTTTCCCATTTTAATGGAGGATATAAGACAGGGAGGGTTTGCCCAAGAACTTAGTGTAAGAGGAGAGGGAGAGAGGGCTGCCCATGCATCTCTTCAGTCTTGGCTCAGCTTTGGCCCTTGGTCTAAGGGCCAGACTGAGGGACCGCAATTAGGATGCACACGTTGAGATTGGAGATTGAGTCACCAAGAAAGATGGAAATGGGTTAAGGAAATTCAGGAGAGCTGGGGACGTGTCATTTCCCCCCAGCACAGTTCCTCGTTGGCCTGGATTATTGCTGACCAGCACCCACATTTGAATAAAATGGAGGGTTGACTTGCTGTTGAGGGATGATCACTGGCTGTGCTATTTGAGCCTGGGGAACAGTTGTAACTATAGCCACCTGAAACAGAAAGAACAGAAAGGATGACGGGTGGTCTCCTTCACTACCTGGACCAGTTTGTGGCTCTTTCCTTTGGCTGCTCTGTGGACCGAAGAAGGAGAAGTCATTGACTCCTGAGATGGAGAGAACCCCAGGACTCACCTGGCTGGGCTGGCAGCAGAGTATTCGGCATCCAGAATGGGACAGTATGCAGGCGATCACAAACTCCAGCATGGAGAAGATGAGCAGTGTGCCAGAAATACCCTTTCCTGAGTCCTGGAAGCAGAAAAAATTAGGGAACATCCTCTCTGCAGGGGTCTGTGTGCAGCTTTGATCTGGGGGTGTCAGTATGTGCAGCTTTGATCTGGGGGGGTGTCAGTGTGTGCAGCTTTGATCTGGGGGGTGTCAGT
>NW_027187239.1:1462215-1465331 GCF_028583685.1 Petaurus breviceps papuanus
GGGGGTGTCAGTGTGTGCAGCTTTGATCTGGGGGTGTCAGTGTGTGCAGCTTTGATCTGGGGGGTGTCAGTGTGTGCAGCTTTGGTCTCTGGGGAGAGGAATGTTGGCCCTCTCTGGCCTCTCCCATTTATCCTCTGGCTTATGGACAGTGTGGCATCTGTGAGGAGTAGTGGGGGAGTGGACAGAGTTTCTACCCAGGCTCAGGGAGTGCCTGTGGCTAACAGCACCCCTGCCTGCCAGGGCTGTTCTCAGGAGCAGATGAGGTAGTGATTGCAAAGCTCTGGCACAGAGCTGGGCACGAGGAGACATTCCATAACTTTTAGCTACTGCTAGTGTTGGGGAAGAAATGGGCTCTCAGAAAGGTTAAAAGCTTCACTCAGTCATTCTTTGGTATATGGCTGAATTGAGCCTGGAATCCAGGTCATCTGTCTCCAACACCAGGGAGCCTATCCTTGTTCTGTGCTGATGCAGGGGCAGAAATAGCCATTTGGCCCATTAGGTGGGTTCACATCCTATGTAATACACAAGCTGTGTGACCCTGGGCAAGTCACTGCACCTCAGCTTCCTCAACTATAAAACAAAAAGTTTGGACTTGACCTGGTCTGAGGTCCTGCCCAGAGCTGACTGATGCCAGACAGTCATGTTAATTAGCCCTGTGGGGCTGGAATAAATGACTCCTTTCAGCTCATTGGATTCTCCTGGCAGCCCCGTGAGCCCGGTGAGCCTCAGAGATCTCACCCTCCTTTGGGGTGCAGGTAGAATCTCTTCCCCCTTCATCTCCGCCTGCTGGAAAATGACTGTAAGGCCCAATTCCAGCTCTGCCTCCTCCAGGAAGCCTCCCTTCACCCTACATCATTACGACATAATCCCTTTGCCCTTGGGTGTTGAATGGATCTTTGCCCCTCTCTGACATTCTTGCTGAATCCTATTCTGCCCAGAGTTGCCAGATTCAGTTGCTTTGGGCCTCAGTTTCCTAGGACTGTAAAATGTAGAGCTGCCAGAGGTTCTGGAAGTTGCCTCATCCACCCTCCTCATTTCACAGATGAGGAGATGGATGTGAAGACAAAAGCTTGGTCAATGGGGACCAAGCAGTGGGCCTCAGTTTCTTTATATGAAAATCGAGGGGATGATGGTATAGTTTAAGAGTTCTTCACCATTTTTATTTCGTGGGTTCCTTCTCAAGATCGTCTTAAAAATCTCCAAATGTGGGGGCGGCTAGGTGGTGTAGCAAATAGAGTACCAGCCCTGGAGTCAGGAGGATCTGAGTTCAAATCCAGCCTCAGACACTTAACACTTACTAGCCATGTGACCTTGGGCAAGTCACTTAAGCCCAATTGCCTTGCCTTCCCCATTGCAAAAAAAAGTAAATAAAAATTTCCCCAATACATAGGATTATAAAGGAAATCAATTCTATTGGAATTAAGTTATTAATTATTAATTAAATAGCTTAATGATCAATGAAGTATTTTTAAAAACAAGTTCATGGGTCTTAGGTAGAGAACCCCTGGCAGAGTGAATGGGAAGAGGGCTCAATTTGGAGGGCTCTGTCTTTACCACCTCCTTGGTCTGGCCCTCTATTTCTGGAAAATGAAGCAGTTGGTGATACAGCACACGGAGTGCTGGATTTGGAGTCAGGGAGCTCTGAGTTCAAATCCTACCTCAGACACTGCCTTGTGGTCTTGGATAAGCCATTTAACCTCCCTGTACCTCAGTTTCCTCATCTGTAAAATGGGTACAATGACAGCATCTACTTTGTAGGATTGTTGTGAGGCTCAGATGAGACTATTTGTGAAGCACTTTGCAAATCTCCTGGTGCTAAATAAATGCTAGATATGATTATTAAAAGGGCTTAGACTGGTTGCTTTCTAAGTCCCCTCCAAGACTGAAATCTGTGGTCCTTAAATTTTAAGGTAGTTTGAGGAGGGAGAGAAGCCTGGTAACCAAGGCTCTGGGGCTCTTGGCCTTTCTCTCCCTGGCTCTTCTGTCTGTGGGGACAGAGGCTTTCCTGGGAATTGGCACTGAATGTTGGCCCTTCCTAGGGTGGATGGATGGCACAGCTGGCCTGTGAGGAAGCCCTTGCTGGTGGCCCAGAGCTACTCTCTCTTGGGAACAGGCCACCTCCACTGCTCCCCAACAGAACTGGCACCAGAAAACCTCCTCACTCTGGGTTCATTAGAGGTAGCCCTGGAGCATAGCCCAGCTCTTTCATCCCCTGTTCTAAGGGCCCTCCCAGCCCTGACATCCCCTGTTCTAAGGGCCCTCCCAGCCCTGACATCCCCTGTTCTAAGGGCCCTCCCAGCCCTGACATCCCCTGTTCTAAGGGCCCTCCCAGCCCTGACATCCTCTGTTCTAAGGTTCCTCCCAGCTCTTTCATCCCCTGTTCTAAGGGCCCTCCCAGCTCTTTCATCCCCTGTTCTAAGGGCGCTCCCAGCTCTGACATCCCCTGTTCTAAGCCCTTCCCAGCTCTAACATTCTATACTTTTTGTTTTAAAAGCCCTTCCCTTAGATATTCTATTACCTAAATCTAACTAGAAGAGAGACTGCAGAAGGTCACAATGGGAGGACTGTGGAAAGAGGAGTCAGGTAGCACCCTGAATAGTAGGACCTTGAAGCTGTTCAGTGACTTGGTTCAGATTTTTGGAAAAGACAGTTGGGGAATCACTCTTGTCAGGTGCCAGTTCTCTCTGGGGCAGCGATGCAAGGGAACCATTCATCCTGAGGGACTGAAGGCCCACTAAGTGGTTCACCTGAGGCTGTCGGGGCTCAAGGAAATCCTGACACTCACCACCCCATGGCAGTAGTTGTAGTAGATGTTTGGATCGCAGTACACATCGTTTCTCCAATTGATACTTAACTCTGTGATGAAGAGGATGATGCCCACAACTGAGAAGATGGCGCTGACAATATTCATTCCCAGGCTCCCATTTATCTGAGAAAGATACAAGGAAGGTCATGGGAGAGGGGAATGGGCATGGGTGGAAGAAGAGGCACAGTAACTGTTTGTGTGTGTGAGTGTGTGTTTGTGTATGTGAGTGTGTGCATGTGTGTATGAGTGTGTGTGAGTGTGTTTGTGTGTATATATGAGTGTGTGCATAAGTGTGTTGTCTGTGAGTGTG
>NW_027187239.1:1465341-1496132 GCF_028583685.1 Petaurus breviceps papuanus
GTGTATGAGTGTGTTTGTGTATGTGAATGTGTGCATAGGTAGACACAGTCTTCAGAAAAAAGGCTAGGATGGGGAAGGCTTAGCTTCACAAAAGTGAAAAAGAGCGGGGGGTTTGTCTGGATTCCCAACTGTGACATGGGAGCCCCAAGTGCCGAGGCCAACATCAGGCTGTGCTGAGAGGGGCCCCTTCCAGAAGCAAGGCGATGGTGCCCGGGCTGTCTTCTCTGAGGTCTGCAGGGCTGCTGTTGTTTGTCCTATGTTCTTGAAGAGGACCATGACATCAGGGAAGCAATGCCATGACATGCCAGTGGGTTGGATTTAAGTGAGGCCAGGCTGTGCATATGCAACAGCCTCACTCTCCCCTCCTGAGCCATCTGGATCCAGTGGCCAGAAATGGATCGGGATGAGTGGAGATGAGTCTGGTCTGCAGTGTGGAGTGCTAGGAAAGGCACTGAGAAGCTCTGGCAGGTCTGGAGAAAAGTGGCTGCCATGATGTTGGGACTGAAGACTGTGTCATATGACGGTTGGTTGGAGGAGCTCTCCTCTGTCAAAGAGAAGACTTAGGCGGGACAACACAGATGCCTTCAAGTATTTGAAGAGCTCATGTGTGCAAGCCAGAATGATCTTGTCCTGCCTGGTCCTAGAGGGGAGAGCAAGGAGGAACGGATGCCACTGTGTGGAGGTTGGCCTTGGCTCAATTCAAAGACAAAATTCCTGACAAGCAGAAGTCCCTCACAGCCAAATGCACTGCTTTGAGAGGTACAGGAGGCAGAGGCTGGATGGCCCTTGGTGGGGAGGCTGTAGATAAGATTCTCTGGACCTGTTGACCTCCCCAAGTGCTCCCAACCCTGAGACCATGTCATTGTCAAGGGAGGAACGTCATGGGATGCTGCTCAAGCTTTAATATGGGAGAGAATGTGTGAGAGGGTGTGGGCATCACAGAGGATATGTATGTGACCATTTGAATAAGGAGTCTGCACATTCACAAGCTAGGTAATGTATGTACAGGGTCATTGATGCTACAGGATTGTATATGTGAGTCTGTACAAATGAGTGTGTTTGTACAAGAGCATGTGTGCGAGAACATGAGTAGGATGCTTGTGTGTGTGTGTGTGTGTGAGAGAGAGAGAGAGAAAGAGGGAGAGAGAGAGAGAGAGAGAAAGAGGGAGAGAGAGAGGGAGAGAGAGAGAGAGAGAGAGAGAGAGAGAGAGAGAGAGAGAGAGAGAGAGAGAGAGAGAGAGAGAGAGAGAGAGGGAGAGAGAAGGGTTTTCTCTTCCCAGCACTCCATTTAGTGCCTCCCACAAAGTAGGTGTTTTAACAAAATGTTTCTTGAATTGAATTGAATGGAAAGTCCATTTCAAAATAGTCTGGAATTCAGGATGAGTGGGAGACATTTCTGAGGGGAATGGAAACTGCTTAAGGACAGGAACAATTTTGTATTTGTCTTTATACCCCCAATGCCTAGCATAATTCCTGGTGAGTAATAGGAACTCAAAAAATCAAATATGTTTGTATCTGTGTATGTGTGTCTCATTGTCAAGTGCATACTCACTCACATGTGTACACATAGTAACATGCACACACCCCATACACACATTCTACACAGGTGAGTGACTGAATGAATGGCGGAGTATTTGTTAAACACCTCTGTACCAGGCACCGTGCTCAGTGAGTATATGTGTGTGTATTCGCACACCCATGTATGTATGTGTACAAAGCACACACATATGCATACACACATACATATATATACATACACATGTGTGTGTATTTTTATATACATATCAATATATGAAAATAGTGTCCCCTCCGTCTTCCCACAGTCCTCCTCTCAGGTCACATGTCTCTCTCCCAGCCTTTGCAGCAGGCCCATTGGTGCCCAGGTGGGCTCAGGTTGGTCCTACTTACTTTGCAAGGATTGACTGGTGCCTCCTGGGCCGACACAGACAGGGATCCAGAAATGATAAACTGGCGGAAGATAAAGGGGGTGTGTTAGTGAGAGGTGGGAGAGCCGGTCTGATGGTACAGGGCTGGAGGGGGAGGGGTCGCCTCTGTTATAATCCTTTCCCCTCACCCACCTAGGGTCACACACAATCCTCCCCACGGAGGACCAAGGATGATGGGCTAGCTAGGCCTCCAGCCATTCCATTCCTTCTCCAGGGGAGGACGTTATTTTTTTCGGTTGTATCTGACTCTTCATGGTCCCATTTGGCCATTTCCTTCTCCAGCTCATTTTGCAGACGAGGAAACTGAGGTAAATAGGGTGAAGTGGCTTGCCCAGGGTCACATTCCTAGAGTCTGAGGCTGAATTTGAATTCAGGAAGATGAATATTCTATGCACTATGGTGACTTCATTTCCTAGGTATCCCTCCCTGGCTACTCCTTGCATGCCCTGCCCCTGCCATGGTATGGGGAGTTCAGTTTGTGTCTACTTGGCCCCAAAACACCTACTTGAAGGGGGGATGGCATTTTAGCTCATATTTTGCCTGCTTCAGTGTTTCCATAGATATAGGGTCATCTCTTTGGCTACTCGCTGCTACTCTTCCTTTTAGCTTTGTCCTCCTCCCTGACCAAGGACTAAGAACACTGTCTCAGGAGTCAGAGGATCTCTGTTTGAATCTATTTCTATCACTCACTGCCTGGGTGGCCTTGAATGTCATTTAACCTCACCGGGACTCAGTTCCCCATAAGACTACATGGACTCTAAGAGTCCTTCCAGTTAGTTATATGTCTATTAACCCATGACTCACCTCTTTGCCACTACTCCATATTTTGCTGGCATTTATTCCTGGTCCCCTTTCCCCTAAGGTCGTGGTTAGTGGCAGGGACAATTAGGACCAGTGTGGCTGTTCTTGACTGGGACCCAGGCTTGAGGACTCACACACACTAGGAGCAGATAGACTGGGGGTCCCATGTGTGGAAGAGGCTGAACAGAAATGAGGGTGGGAATCTCTGGAATGTAAGCACCTTGAGGGCACATACCGAGTTCTATTTTCTCTCTATATCCCCAGCTTCTCTAGCAGTGATAAGTACTTGAAAATGTGTTCAATGAAATTTGATCATGTGACAATAAGAAGAAGAAAGGTTAAGGATGGGAATAGAGAAGGAGAGGGTGGGAGGAGACAGAGACAAAGAGAAAGCTGAAGATGGAAGGATGGACAGTGAGATGAGAGAGGAATTCAAATCGACAAGCATTTATTAAATATCTGTGTGGTGCAGGGTGCTGTGCTGGCCCCGAGGATGCACGGATGGCTCTGCCTCCTTAAACACTTCCTTCATTGCCACATAGCCTGTGACCTGACTGGAATCCTCCCTGCATTCTTGCCCTCCTTAATTTTTTCTGTGCCCTGTAGCTTTTGTAGGGATCTCTTCTTATCCAATTCTTGCATATGACTGATTTTATTTATAAGAATGCTTTGAATTTGTTGATATTTGTTAATATCAGTAGCAATAATATCAATATACTTACTGAAATTCCTCCCCAAAAGGGATATCCTGACAGAAAAGAGATTGCGATGTAATTCCCATATATCGCAGGTACCAGAACAGCCCCAAAGCCAATGTGCATCAGTCCAATCAAGATCTGGATGGCCTGTCAGGGGAGAACACAGTTAAGAGATTTCATTCATATGAATTGAACCTCTTAGGTCCTGCATGCCTGTCCCCTCTCCCCCCCTACATTTATCACCATTTTCAAAGAACACAGAACTTTGAGGGGAAGGAATCTGGATTCTTGTGTTCTTCAGCTCCCACCTTTCCCACTGACTTTTAATGAGGGTTTATTTGAGAGAGTATGGTTGTATTTAAGCACCATTTTATGACCCCTTTCATTCTTTTTAGCCCCTTTGTTTCTGAAAAGAGGCATTTCTTTCTTGGAATCCATTCATAGAAACGACACCAACTTAACAGACATTAATTCAGGACGCATTCAGTCTTAATATCTCTCCAGGACTCCAGCCTCATATTTCTAGTTTTTTGTCTCCTATTCTGTCTGCTTTCTTTTCCTTGGAATCTCATTAATTCAGGCTATTCATTGAAATGTCAAATACTGAAGCTGATGCATAAGTACTTTGGCCACATAATGAGGAAACAGGACTCATTGGAAAAGACTATTGGGAAAGACTGAAAACAAGAGGATCAGATGGATAGATGGTGTCATGGAAAAAATGAATGTGAATGTGGACAGGAATTGGGAGATAATGGAAGGTAGAAAGGTCTGGTATGCTGTGGTCCTCTAGGTCATGAAGAGTTGGACATAATTGAATGACTCTACAACAAAACATCAGCAACAAATTGAATATTGCCACTTTCCTGTTAGACATCTTCCTCAAAAAGTCAGTCAAAAAACATTTATTAAGAGCCTGTTGCATAGTGGGGACTCTGTTAGGCACTGGGATTACAAAGATAAAAATTAAACATTATCTTTACCATGAAGGAATTTATCTTCTATAGACAAAGATAATATACATGTATGTGAGAATATACAAATGTTTAAAAAATAAATATAAGGTAATTTTGTTAACGAGGCATTAGAGGTTGGGAAGATCAGGAAATGACCTAGGAGGCATAGCTTGGGCTGAGCTTTGATCAAAATTAAGGATTCTTAGAGGTGGAGGTGAGGGGAGAGTGCATTCTAGGCATAGAGACAGCCTGTGCTAATGAAGATAGAACATTGAGTTTCATGTGTGAGAAACAGCAAGAAATCCAGTTTAGGTAGCCTCAATCAGCTGGAAAGGGTAACGAGAATGTGAAAGGCTTTAAATACCAAACAGAGCAGTCTGTATTTGATCCTAGAGGTTTATTGAGTAAGGGAGTGGCATGACCAGACCTTTACTTCAGGAATATCAATTCAGCAGTTAATATGAATGATAGATTGAAGAGGGGTGAAATTGCAGATAGATACTAGTCAGGAGACCATTGCAACAAGATGGGAGGTGATAGGGTAGTGGCCTTCTGATGAGAAAGAAGGGGGACAGGGTTGAGAAATGTTGTGAAGGTGAAGCTTACAAATTGAAAACTAATTGGATATGGATGGTGAGGGAGAATGCAGGGTCGAGGATGACTCACCAGCCTCTCAGTAAGCTTCCTATTAGCAAAAGTGAAACCTGTAGGTTTCTGCCTCTTCTGGAGCTCTAGTCAGCTCCAGTATCTCCTGTATGTCGCTGGGTTTTGTCATGAATTAGAAGCCTGAAAAGAAAACTGTCAGGGTCACAGAATGAATTTCCTGTTCTGGGCAAGACAGAAAAATGGTAGGTGGTTATGGGAGGAGGCAGTTAGGTATAGAGTAGAAGAAGACTTAGATTTGGAGTCAGGAGGGACCTGGGTTCCAATCCTATCTTAAAAGCTGTCTAGTTATGTGGTCCTGGGAGAATCACTTATCCTTTTTCACCATCAATTTTCTCATCCATAAAATAAGCATAAAAGCACTGAGATTGATTATTGCCAAATGCCCCACAATGAAGCTGGTATAGCAAAGGGTCCCACAGCTGTATGGGGTCTACTCTTGCAAGGAGTTGGTCAGTCTGGCCCAGAAGTCTAGCCTTGACCAAACTCTGCCAAAGTAATCTAGCCTCAGTTTTACTGCCTTTGAAGGAGCTGGTCTTTGGATTGCCCTCCCTGCTTCTCTTCTGCAGCTGCTATCATGTGGACAGTTCCAAGGTGCTGAATTAGATCAGTAAAGGGAAATTTCAGAGGCAGATTTTGGCCTAATGGAAGGAAGGAGTTTCTCACAAGTTAGAGGAAAAGTAAAATGTGCTGTGTGGGTGACACAAAAACAACAAGACCCCAGTGAGTATGAAACTATTCTTGGTCAGAACTGGACAGAATTTGGACAGAATTTTCTTGGAATTTACCGAGTTTGCCATCTTCACTGGCAAAGACTCTCCCAAGTGAGTTTATGTGGGGCCTTTAGATGCTTAAATAACAAAGAAGGGGAAAGTTTCAGGCAAAGGGGTTTGAGAGAGGATGTTGCAAAAGCTGGCTGATTAGATAAGATTACACATGACTTAAGTGGTCAAACTGGTTTCTGGAATAGGTGAACCTTTGCAGTCTACCAGAACAGATGGTATTACAACAGGGTGTTCTTGTGGAGGGATCATGAGGTGGGAAGTTTGGCCAGGAGGGTCTCTGATTGGTGAGCTAAAGCTTAACACAAGATGGAGGGAACTGTGCTCAGTTCACCAAGATGGAGGGACTAGTATTTATTTGGTTTGTAATCCATAGCTGCCTCAGTATATAAGCAGTAATTTTCCCTTCCTGGAGTTTTTCAAGACATTCTTGGGAGTGTCCTAGAGAGACTTCTCACCCAGGTGTGGGCTCTACCAGATGGTTTGGGTGGTCCCTTCCAACTGTGAGACTGTGGTAATCTGGTATTCCTTTGCCTGCTGGTTGATGGAGCATTCCTACCAGCAGGCATGTGCCTATCAGACCAACGGTGGCACCCAGCTCTCACAGCTTCTGCCATATGAATGTTTCATTGGTATTCAAAGAGAACTTCAACTTACCCCTAACACTTTGCCTTCTTTCCAGATCTTATGTGCCATATATTCTTGCTCACAAGGTGAGATCATTTGGGTTTGGTACCCAGGGTATATCTGAACTTGAGGATGGTTACCAGGATACTGAGATGGATATGCAGGAGGTGGTGGAGGAGAGACAACTTTGGGAGGTACCACAAAGGTTGTGTTCACTGCAGGGCCTGAGGAACTCATTGTACTTGAATTCTAGAAAAATACAACAAAGATCATTTTGCTCAGGGACAAGTGAAGTGGGTCATCAATTTAAAAAGTATTTGATCTATATGTACAATTCTGTGATTAACTGACAACTAAAATTTGTTATAGAGTGCACATATTATGTCATAATGGGCATATAAAATAGATACAATACAATTGTAAAGGGCATAAATATATTCGTATATTGCTACCTAGATATGCAAAGCAATTAAATACAAAGTAATCTAATATGGGAGGGGGGAGGGTCAGGAAGGGCTTCATGCAAAAGATGCTACTTGAGTTGCATCTTAAAGGAAAAGAAGAAATCTGTGAGGTAGAAGGAAGGATGATGTAGTTCCAGGCATGGGAAATAGGAGATGGAGTTAGTATGTGAGGGACAGAAGGGACCCAAGTTTGGCTGGGTCACAGCCAAACTGTGTGGGAAGGTGAGTAATTTCCAGTGAAGATGGAAAGAGAGGTTGGACTCAGTTTGTGTGGAACATTAGAAGCTAAACAATGATGTTTATATCTGATTTTAGAGGCAATAGTGAGCCACTGGGTGTGATTGAGTAGGGGAGACCACTTTCCAAGTATGTTGTAGTGGTGATTCTTTCTGGATATGGTTTGGACTGGAAGGCTACCAAGTTGCCTTCTAGCTCTGGTATTCTATGCTTCTGAGGACCTGCTTTCTTATTTTATTTTATTTATTTTTAGTTTTCAACATTCATTTCCACTGATTTTGGGTTACAGATTTTCTCCTCATCTTTTCCCTACCCCCCACCCCAAGATAGCCAGCCTACTGAATACCCCTTCCTCCAAACTGTTCTCTCTCTTATATCCTCCCCCAGCCCCCTCTAAATTTGTAGTAGGGCAAGATGGATTGCTATACCCCAGTGCCTGTATATCTTATTTCCCAGTTGCATGTAAAAAACATTTTTTTAACATTTGTTTTTAAAACTTTGATTTCCAGATTCTTTCCCTTCTTTCCTCCTTACCCACTGTAATAAGAATGTAAATTTTGAAGATCTTCCCTGCCCCTAGGCTAATGTGCACCTGAAGCCTGGGGTGGGAGGCTTGTTTTTCAGTAGATACTTCTTGATTGGCCAGTGAGTCAATAAGGTTGTTACATTCTCTGAGCCAGGAGAAGGCTATATAAGCCCTGATGTGTAGCTTTGTTTTGGGACTCACTTTGAGAAGTGTTCTGTGATTTGATCTGAATTCTGGGAAGCCGTTGTTGAGAGTCCCCCGGCTTTGAAAAACCCAGAATGTGGAAACCCAGATGTTGACTGGGTATGGATGTAATGGTTGGACAGTTTGGAAATCTGTCTACTTGATGTTTCTGTCTTGATAATTATGCCTGTATACTTTGAGATTCAGGGTGCTGACCTTTTCTCCTGACAAGGTAAACGATATATGTCTGACTGATTAAAGTAAGCTTGTTAACCCATTTTGAGTTGCTTTCCTTTAACAAAGCAGATCCAAGAACCTGTGGTAGCTGTAAACCCTGAGGACTCTTGGGGTGCTTGCTGCTACACCCACCTCCACAGGGAAGATAAGCAATTCAATATAGGTTGTACATGTGTAGTTACACAAAATGTTTCCATAGTAGTTATATTGTGAAAGACTAACTATATTTCCCTCCATCCTATCACACTCCCCACTTACTCTATTTTCTGCTTTGACCCTGTCCCTTTTCAAAAGGGTGTGCTCCTAAACTACCCTCTCCCCAGTCTGCCCTCCCTTCTATCATCCCCCTTTTATCCGCTTCCACCCTACATTCCTGTAGGGTAAGATACCCAAATGAGTGTGTATGTTATTCCCTCCTTAAGCCAAATTCAATGAGAGTAAGGTTGACCCTTTCACCTTCTTGCTCTTTCCCTCCATTGTAAAAGTTTTCTTTTGCCTCTTTTATATGAGATAATTTACCCTATTCTATCTCTCCCTTTCTCCTCTCATTATATTCCTCTCTCACCTCTTAATTTTATTTTTTAGATATCATCCCTTCCTATTCAACTGATCCTGTGCCCTCTGTCTATGTATACATGTACACACATATACACACACTCACATTTGTATTTATACACAGATACACCCTCCTATACATACATATATGTATGCATATACATATAAATGCATGCATACATATATACATATATATTCCCTTCAACTATCCTCATGCTGAGAAAAGTCTCATTAGTTACAATTATCATTTTTCCATGTAGGAATGTAAATAATTCAATTTTAATAAGTTCCTTATGAGTTCTCTTTCCTGTTTACCTTCTCAAGCTTATCTTGCTTCTTGTATTTATAAGTCAGATTTTCTGTTCAGATCTGATTTTTTTCATCAAAAATACTTGAAAATCCTTTTTCTTTGAATGACCATATTTTTCTCTGAAGCATTATACTCAGTTTTGCTGCATAGGTGATTCTTGGCTTTAATCCTAGCTCCTTTGACCTCTGGAATATCATATTCCAAGCCCTTTGATCCCTTACTATAGAAGCTGCTAAATCTTGTGTTATCCTGATTGTGTTTCCACAATACTCAAATTGTTTCTTTCTGATGGCTTATAATATTTTCTCCTTGACCTGAGAATTCTGGAATTTGGCTATGATATTCCTAGGAGTTTTCTTTTTGGGAACTTTTTCAAGAGGCGATTGATGAATTCTTTCCATTTCTATTTTACCTTCTGGTTCTAGAATATTAGGGCAATTTTGCCTGATAATTTCTTGAAGGATGATTCCTAGGATCTTTTTTTGATCATAGCTTTCAGGAAGTCCAGGAATTTTTAAATGATCTCTCCCAGATCTATTTTCCATGTCAGTGGTTTTTCCAATGAGATATTTCACATTGCCTTCTATGTTTTCATTTGTTTGGATCTGTTTTATAGTATCTTGATTTCTCATAAAGTCATTAGCTTCCATTTGCTCCAATCTAATTTTGAATGAATCATTCTCTTTAGTGGGTTTTTGAAATTCTTTTTCCATCTGGGCAATTTGATTTTTTAAGGCATTCTTTTCCTTATTGGCTTTTTGGGCCTCTTTTGCCATTTGAATTAGCCTATTTTTTAAGGTGTTATTTTCTTTTCTTTTTTTTTTTTATTTAAGCAATCAGGGTTAAGTAACTTGCTCAAGGTTACACGGCCAGTTATTTCTGGGTGTGGTGCTGAGTGTCTGAGCCCGGGATTTGATCTCCAGGTCGTCCCAACACTGGAGCCAGTGCTCTTACTCACTGAGCCACCTGGCCGCCCCTAAGGTGTTATTTTCTTCAGTATTTTTTGGTTCTCCTTTAGCAGGCTGTTTGTTGACTCTATTCATGTTTTTCTTGCATCATTCTTATTTCTCTTCCCAATTTTTCCTCCACTTCTCTTACTTGATTTTCAGAATCCTTCTTGAGCTCCTCCATGACTTGTAAGCAATTCATATTTTTCTTGGAAGCTTTTGATGCAGGAATTTTTACTTTGTTGTCTTCTTCTGGTTCCATGTTTTGATCCTTTTTGTCCCCCAAAAAGGATTCTATGGTCTGTTTGTGCTTCCTCTGCTTGCTCATCTTGCCAGTCAATTTCTTGACTTTTGAGCTCTTTGCCACAGTAGAACTCTGCTTCCAGAGTGGGAGAGCTGTGCCCCAGATTGCTGAGGTTTTTGCAAATATTGTCACAGGTCTGAGGAGGGTGCCCTCTCTGCAGCCACCACAAGCTCTGGCATACTGGCGTTCCTCACCCCAGGACCACCACCCAAGACCACAATCTAGATCCAAGCAAGTCAAAGAAAGAACAATTACCTTCTAAATGGTTGCTTCATCACCCTACAGTCTGCAGGCCAGGAGCTCTGGAGGCAGCCACAGGGTAGCAGCTGCAGCTGCAGTGCCTCCTCTACCTTTTGCCCCGGGGGCAGGGGCTGGTCCATGTTCTTCCCTCACCCTGTTCCAACAGAGATCCCCACTGACCTTGTACTTTTTCTTTGATGTTTATGGGTTGAGGAATCTGGGAAACACCACAGCTGCTGATGATCCACTCTCCTGATGTCTGCTCTGGCCAGTCTGTGCTGCTGGCCGGCCCTACCCTGGGTCTGGGACCACACAGCTCAGGAAAGCCTGTGCTCGGATCCCAGCCTAGTGCAATAGACACTTCCTGTTGGCCTGCCAGGCTGCCTTCAGTGGGATATTGTAGCAGCAAGCACCCCAAGCTTCCTCAGGCTTTGCAGCTACCACAGGTTCTTGGATCTGCTTTGTTAAAGGAAAGCAACTCAAAATGGGTTAACAAGCTTACTTTAATCAGTCAGACATATATCGTTTACCTTGTTCAGGAGAAAAGGTCAGCACCCTGAACCTCAAAGTATACAGGCATAATTATCAAGACAGAAACATCAAGTAGACAGATTTCCAAACTGTCCAACCATTACATCCATACCCAGTCAACATCTGGGTTTCCACATTCTGGGTTTTTCAAAGCCAGGGGACTCTCAACAACGGCTTCCCAGAATTCAGATCAAATCACAGAACACTTCTCAAAGTGAGTCCCAAAACAAAGCTACACATCAGGGCTTATATAGCCTTCTCCTGGCTCAGAGAATGTAACAACCTTATTGACTTACTGGCCAATCAAGAAGTATCTAATGAAAAACAAGCCTCCCACCCCAGGCTTCAGTTGCACATTAGCCTAGGGGCAGGGAAGATCTTTAAAATTTACATTCTTATTACAGATTCTCTCTGTCACTTTGTGGGCTCTTTAGCTCTAAAATTTGTTTAGAGTCATATTTTATAGGTATTGGAAGTGGTTGGAGGGGGAACCCAGCAAGTTCCTGCTTTTACTCTGTCCTTTTGGCTCTGCCCTTAAGGTCCTGCTTTCTAAGCAGATATAAATTTTCAAAGAAAATAACAGATTGCTTGGAGAAGTTTCAGTCTCTCTTCTGATGTATGAATATACTATTTATCTGACTTTGGGTAAGTTTTGAACTTCCTTGGATTTGTTTCCTTTTCTGTAAAATGAGAGGGCTCAACTAAATGATCTTTGAGGTCCTTTCCAGCTTCCCAGCATTGATCTGTTTCCTCATTGTCCTAAGAGTTATCAACCCATAGCCCAAAATTGACTGATTCTATTTCTTTCCTCTGAATCACTGATAGGCTGAGTCAGCCCAGGACATTTCTTTCCATTCTGCTCTTTAAGCAATGACCTGCTGAGTAAACTTTGTCCTCTCTGTGGAGGTGGAATGGGGCATGACTAGTCAAATAAAGAACCAGGAAAATGAAACTTAACTCAAATAAACTTAAAAGGGGGGGCAGTTAGGTGGCACAGTGCATAGAGCACTGGCTCTGGAGTCGGGAAGACCTGAATTCAAATCCAGCCTCAGAAATTTGACACACTTATTAGCAGTGTGACCTTGGGCAACTCACTTAAACCAAATTGCCCTGCCTTCCCCCCTCCAAAAAGTAAAAAACAACTGAAAAGGAGAGGCAGATGGAAGAGCTGCCATGTGTCAATATTTATTTGCATAAGAGAGTGATCAGGAAGAGGAAAACGAAACAAGAAAACAACAAAAAAAATTGTTCCAGGAACCCTTATCCTTTCCTTTTCTCAATCCAAATGAAATTGGAAACCCTGGCCTGACTGAGGAGTCTTTTGTGCTAGTAGGAAAGGAAAAATATATTCCTCATTTAGAGTCCCCCTTCCTTAGCAAGACCCTAAGTTAAATGATTTGCATGGTGACAAAACAAGAGAAATAAGGGCTCTCAATAGATTTTTTTCCCTCTGTAACAATGTCTAGCTAATACAACATAAAAGAAGGAGAACTTACATGGAGCTTGGACAGCACTGGATGCAAATTTCACCTCTGGCATTCACTCACTGTTTTGAGCATGGGCAGTTCATCTAATCTCCCCTGGTCCTCACTTTCCTCATTTGTGAAAAATACCTCCACTAGGTTCTACCTAAGGCAGGCTTTTTTAAGTTAAATTAGATCTTGCGAGGCTGCTTTTTGTTATGGTCCTGGGATTTAAGGTCTGCCTAAATGATTTTTACATTCTTGTTCGATAAACACGCTTTCAGAACATAAAGCTTTCTCTCCCAACTACAGAAAGACTTGCGAGTTTCTCCGGAACCAACCTGTCCAGGCGGCGGGGGCTACGCCCCGTACACTGCATTGAAAGTGTGCCTATTCAGGCTGTCCTCCTAAGCCTAGTTTGAAAGAATAATTAAACGAGCTAGAATCTTCAAGCTGACAGATCAGTTAGTCCCAGCCCCTCATTATGTAGTGGAAGAAACGGAGGACCACAGAGCAGAATCGACATGGCTGAGGGTAAACAGATAATAAGTGACAGAATCAGACCTACGGTAGTAGAAACTAGGTCTCTGGCCTCCAGGCAATCTTTGGTCACAGTTCTGCATTTGCCTCATTTAATGCCTTGGTTCCATAAAATGATTTACTTCTCCAGACCCACAGGCAATGTCCAGTAGGTGCCCACAGATCTCTCTGGGATTCCCTGGGGGCTGATCTACTAGGGAAGAGGATGAGGCACCAACTTTGCCATGACACACACTCCCTCCCAGTCATCTTCTTCTTGGCCACAATTACCTTGGATTATGCAAGGAAACCACCATTAGATAAAATACTCACTGTATTCTATCACGGCCGGCTTCTTTCTCTCTTCCTTCACCTGCTCTGGGTCTCCCTCACTGCTGTCAGTGTGCGTTTACTGGAAAAATGAAGTTCCTGACGGTGAACAGCTCATAAAGAGCTTATGGCTTTAATGAAAATCCAAAGTCTACTTCCTTTTCCTCCAACCTGCCCACAATCTGAGATTCTTCCTGCCCATATCCCTTTACCTATATGAATGGACAGTGTTTACCTTAATTCAGCATACATACATACATAAAACACAACAAATACAAATCAACATAAATGAAATCAAATACATAGGATTAAATAGGAAATCAAAAGCCCTTTGTCAGAAGAGTGTTTGTTTTTTTTTAAATGCATAAAATAAAATACATAAGTTTCCGTAAGAAATCAAAGGTTAGTGAAAATAAAGATGCATTTTTTTTCCCATCCAAGTTTACTGACCCCCTGAAATCTGTCTGGGGAGCATGGGTTTAGCTCCCTGTTATATTGTGGATACTAGTTTTTTTTTTTTTCTTTTTGGAAGGGAGGAAGGTAGGGCAATTGGGGTTAAGTTGTTGCAAGGTAACCCAAATCACATGCCACCTGATTTAGAGCCCACTATTAAGCCACCATTAAGCCCCTTTATAGTTATCTTTGTTTTTGTCATAAACCCTGTAACTGCTTGTAACAGCTTAAAGGCACAGTCTTGGGTAAGAGTTACCCAACGCATAGTCTTCTGCTCCCTTATCTATTCTTAAGTTAGGACTTTCCTAAATCAGTAAGCCTTGAAACAGCAGCATGTATAAAGGATTATGGTAAAAGCCTGTATAGCAAGTCTATCCCATGCAAGAGACCACCCTGTTCCAGGATGCTGACCAAGCAGGGTCCCCCACACCCTTCACCCAGAACATGACCCCAGCCTGTTCGGGGAAATCCACTGCCCCTGTGCCCTCCACCCTGTTCTAGGAATGACCCTGGTCATGCCATTGTACCCTTGTGCCATGTTTTCCAAATTAGCCCTGAACTATGGATCCAACCAATGGCTGTTCTTGGCTTCTGTATGTCACTGCTTATGCTAGCTTCCCTCCCCAATTGGGGTTTTTACCTTTATAAATTCAGTCCGTACCCCAATATGGGGCTGCCTGATTTGAGTGTAAGGCAGTCAAGCGCTTGATCAATAAAGCTACATTTAAATTATCTAAAAGCCAGATCTCGGTCTTGATCTTATTCTCTTTACAACAATGTGACTTGCCCAAGGTCACGTGACTAGTTTTTGTGTCAAATGTCTGAGGGCAGAACATTTTTTAAGTGCCTGCCACTCTGTACAAATATTATCTCATTTGATCCTCACAACCCTGGGAGGAAGGTTCTAGTATTATTATTATTATTCCCATTTTACAGATGAGGAAAGCGAAGTAAAGGTAAAGTAACTTGGCTAGGGTCACATAGCATGTAAGTGTCTGAGGCCAGATTTGAACTCAGGTCTTCCTGAGTCCAGGGCCTGTGCTCTGTCCACTGTGCCACCTAGTCCCTGCCCTCAAGGCATTATAGCTTACATTCTTTTTTTTTTTTTTTAATTTAGGAGCTTACATTCTGTTGGAGGAAGACAACACATTAAAGAAAGAAGAAAAGAGGATGTTGGGGGAGAGATGAAGGTTTCTTGAGTAGGGGCATGGTAAAGAAAGTCTGCAGAGGCGGGGGTAGTTTCAAGAGAAGTGAAGGTATGGGTTGGTCTGGGCAGCCTCCTTTAAGGGGAGGTACTGGGAAGAACTAGTCAATCCAAGGGAGAGGAGGAAGGGGCAGAAGGTGCTTCCATTTCGAGAAGGAATCCAGGGTGGAGTGATCTTTTTGGATGAATAAGTTTCTACAGCAGGGAAGGAAAAGTCCTGTGACAAGTTGGGGGTCCAGCCCGCAGAGGGAGGAAGACCAAGAGGATATAACACATGGCCCCTGTTCCCAAGGAGTTTACAATCCATTGGTGGGAATGGAGACGTGTAGAGGACTCGAGAACCCTGGTTTGGGGTTTTCTACCCTCTTTTGGATTATGTTGTAGCAACTCCCCATTTTGTGAAGATCCCCCATCTCTCCCCATCATAGGAGAGCTTCCAACAGAGCCCAGGCAGCAAACCTACCAAATAAAAACCTGCCCAAGCCTGCTCCTTGAAGCCCATGGCCCGCCCTTCTGTCCATTTCTCAAAGATTTGGTAACTTTCCAGTTGGGCAACAGATTGATCCCTAGGCAACAGTTATTAAGCAATGCTGTCCTTTGGCTTCTGTATTTTCCCTGCTTTCTCCCCTTGGTGACACTGATGTTGCTTGGGGCTGCCTGATTTGGGTACATGTCCCCTGGCAGTCCCTGGGTTAATTATGCTCCACAAAGAAATTCCATTTAAATGAATAATGGTCTCACTTGCTGTCATTGTGTTACAACAATATACCCACCCACCCCATACAGGAAACCTGGGAAAGTGAGGGATCCCTGTTCCATCCCCTTCTTGCGCCATTATATTGAACCTGCCTTCCCACTTGCAAGTACAAAATTCCTAATACTCCAGGGGACCTGTGACCACACATATGTGTGGGTAATACCTGTCCAGATGCCTCTCTTGTCTGAGTTTTCCAGTAAACCTTACATAGAGGTCATTAAGATCACAGCATTGGAGCTATAAGGGGCTGCAGAAGCCATCTGGGCTGACCCCCTCCATTTTCAAATGAGAAAACTAAGACTTGGGGAGCTTGTGTCTTTCCCAAGGTCACAGAGTCAGTAAGATTTGAACCCTGGTGCTGTGGACTAGGGAGCCAGTTCTCTTTCCAGCACGCCATACTGTTTTACTTGAGATCTTTTTCGTATTTCCTGGTACCAATTCTGCTCTCAGGATGTCCATATGTTATCACTTGATCTTGTCCCATGACTACCTAAAGTCTCTTCCAACCACACATTTTCTTGATGATACCCCCTTATGGCACTTTTTGACACTCTCCTGTGTCTCTCTCTTGTCCTTCATGTCATCTGTTACTTCCATTTGTCCATGGTTATGGTTCCCAGACATCTATTATTACAGTATTCTGTCACCAGAGTGGGACTCAAGTTTTTGAGAGGCACCATATCATTTCTCAGACAAAACTCAGCCAGTTCCTTCCTCTTTTGACTAAGCTCTGAGGTTCAAATGATCACAAACATAAAAGCCTATTGAAAAAGAAAGACAAATAGAAATTTGTGTATAGGTTCTAGAGTCACAGCTAAAAGAAGAAGAATCTCCAGGAAGGTGGGGAGAGGTATTGAGCATATAGTAGGAAGCACATGGGATCTGGAGTCAAGAGAGCTGTTTTCAAATCCTAGTTCTGCTATTTATGACCCATGGGATCATGGGCAAGTGATTTCTATGATCCTAAGTCCTCTCCTTTTCATCTTCCTTCCCTTCTCCAATTCCTCCCCTCTCTTCTCCTCTCTTTCCCTGTCTTCCCCCCATATGACTAAAAATTAAAAAAAAGAAAATTGTTCAGCTCCTTTAATTTTTTAATTAAAAATTTTTTTCTTCCAATTTATTTATTTTTAGTTTTCAATATTCATTTCCACAAGATTTTGAGTTAGAAACTTTTCTCCCCATCTTTCCTCTACCCCACCCCAAGATAGCAAACCTACTGAATATCCCTTCCTCCAATCTGTTCTCTCTTATATCCTCCCTCATTCCACCCCCTGCTAACTTTCTAGTGGGGTAAGATAGATTTCTGTACCCCAGGGCCTGTATATCTTATTTCTCAGTTGCATGTAAAAATCAATTTTTTTTTTAAAAATTTGTTTTTAAAAGTTTGAGTTCCATATTCTCTCCCTTCCCTCCTCACCCGTCCCCACTGGGAAGACAAACAGTTCACTATAGCTTATACATGTGTAGTTATGCAAAATGTTTCCACAGTAGTTATATTGTGAAAGACTAAATATAATTCCCTCCATCCTATCCCTCCTCCTACTTATTCTTGCTTCTAACTACCCTCTCCCCCAATCTGCTCTCCCCTCTATCATCCACCCTCTTATCCCCTTCCCCCCTGTTTTCCTGTAGGATAAAATACTCAATTGAGTGTGCATGTTGTTCCCTCCTTAAGCCAAATTCAATGAGAGTAAGGTTGACCCATTCCCTTTCACCTTCCTGCTCTTCTCTTCCATTGTAACAGTTTTCTCTTGCCTCTTTTATATAAGATAATTTACCCTAGTCTATCTCTCCCTTTCTCCTTCTCCCAATATATTCCTCTCTCACCTCTTAATTTTATTTTTTTAGATATCATCCCTTCATATTCAACTCATTCTGTGCCCTCTGCCTATGGTTTAAATGTACATACATATGCACATATTCACATATATTTTAAAAGACATATACCCTCCTATATATACATATATGTATACATATATATATATAATATGTGTATGCATATACATATATATACATATATATTCCCTTCAACTATCCTCATACTGAGAAAAGTTTTTATACAAATAAAGTTAATGTAACCAAGATTAGGAGGGAAGTGGGAAATTGGGAAAGAATTTTTATAACCAATATCTCTGATAAAGGCCTCATTTCTAAAACATACAGAGAATTCAATCAAATTTATAAGAATACAAGTCATTCCCCAATTGATAAATGGTCAAATGATATGAACAGGCAGTTTTTAGAGGAAGAAATTAAAGATATTTATAAGCATATGAAAAAATGCTCTAAATCACAATTGATTAGAGAAATGCAAATCAAAAGAACTCTGAGGCACCACATCTCACCAGTCAGATTGGCTAAGATGACAAAACAGGAAAATGATAAATACTGGAGAGGATGTGGAAAAATTGGAACACTAATGCACTGTTGGTGGAGTTGTGAACTGATCCAATCATTCTGGAGAGCAATCTGGAACTACCCAAAGAGCTATAAATAAGTGTATACCTTTGACCCAGCAATACCACTTCTAGGCCTGTATCCCAAAGAGATCATAGAAGTGGGAAATGGACCTGTCTATACACAAATATTTTTAGTAGCTCTTTTTATGGTCGCAAAGAATTGGAAACCAAGGGGATGCCCATCAATTGGGGAATGGCTAAAGAGGCTGTGGTGTAGGAATGTAATGTGCTATCAGAAATCAACAGCAGACAGACTTCATAATAACGTGGAGAGACTTATACAAACTGATGCTGAGTGAGGAGGGCGGAACCAGGAGAACTTTGTACACAATTACAGACACAATGTATGTGTGACGACCAACTTGGACAGACTGGGCTCCTCTCAGCAATGCAAGGTTATGAGACGACTCCAAAAGACTCACGATGGAAAGGGATGTCCACATCCAGAGAAAGAACTACAGAGTCTGCAGATTGAAGCAAACTATTTGCTCTCTTTTTCGTTTGTTTGGTTTTGTTTCTTCTTTCTCATTGTTCACTCCACTGGTTATAATCCTTCTTTACTACTTGACTAATATTTAATGTGAAGGTATTTGTCGATCCTATATTTGATTGCATGCTGCCATAGGGAGGAAAGGGAGAGGGAGAAAATTTGAAATTCAAGGGACTGTGGAACTGAATGTTGTAAACCAAAAGTAAATAAATAAATTTTTTAAAAAGACAAGCAATAGCATTTCTATTGTCCATGTGAAGTAATGCAAAACAAGTTTCCATATTAGTCATGTTGCAAAACACACATGCATGTCATCATCAAAAGAAAGTAAAAGAAGTCTGCTTCAGTCTGTACTCAAAATTCACTAGTTTTCTCTCTGGAGGTGGATAGCATTTTTCATCATGGGTCTTTTGGAATTGTCTTGGATGATGATTATTTTTTTTTTGCCTTTTGAGGGGCAATTGGGGTTAAGTAACTTGCCCAAGGTTACATGGCTAGGTTTTTTGCGTGGATGTTAAGTGTCTAAGGCCGGAACTGAACTCCGGTCCTCCTGACTCCGGGGCTGGATGATCAGAGTAGCTAAGTCTTTCACAGTTGATCATTATTATTATATTGCTGTCACTGTATACAGTGTACTCCTGTTTCTGCTCACTTCACTTTGTATCAGTTTATTTAAGTCTTGTTGGTTTTTCTGAGAGCATCCTGCCAATCCTATCTTATGACACAATACTCCATTACAATCATAGGCCACAACTTGTTCAGCCATTCTCTAATTGATGGCTGTCCCCTCCATTTCCAATTCTTTGCTGCCACCACAAAAAGAGCTGCTATAAATATCTTTGTACATGTGGGTCCTTTCCCCTTTTCTTTTATCCCTTTGGGATACAGACCTAGAAGTGGTACTGTTAGGTCACAGGGTGTGCATAGTCAAATAAGCCTTTGGCTTTAGTTCCAAATTGTTCTCCACAATGGTTGAACCAGCTCACAGCTCCACCAGCAGTGTGTTAGCGGTTCAATTTTCCCACTCCCCTCCTCTAACAAGTCACTTTCCTTTTCTGTCATGTTAGCCAATCTGATAGGTATGGAGTGGTATCTCAGAGTTGTTTTAATTCACAATTCTCTAATCAGGAGTGATTTAATGCATCTTTTTGGAGGGCAATTGGGGTTAAGTGGCTTGCCCAAGGTCACATGGCTATTAAGTGTGTTAAGTGTTTAAGACTGGATTTGAACTCAGGTCCTTCTGACTCTAGAGCTGGTGCTCTATTCACTGCACCTTCTAGCTGCCCTGATTTAATGTATTTTAAAATATGGCTATAGATAGCTTTGATCTCTTGCTCAGAAAACTGCTTTTTCATATCTTTTGACTGTATTATCAATTGAGGAATGACTTATATTTTTATAAATTTGGCTCATTTGAGAAATGGGGCCTTTATCAAAGGTGTTTGCTGTAAAAAAAAATTTTCCCCCAGTTTCCTGTTTTCCTTCTAATTTTGGCTGCATTGGTTTTGTTTGTGAAAAAGCTTTTTAATTTCATGTAACCAAAATTATCCATTTTGCTTCCCATAAAGTAAAATGTTTGGTCATAAACTCTTTCCTTTTCCATAGAACTGCCAGGTACATTTTTCTATCCTTCCCTAATTAATTTATAACACCCTTTATGTCAGAAGCATTTACCCTTTTTGACTTTATCTTGATATACAGTGTGAAATGCTGGTCTGTCACTATGCCTACTTTCTGCCATATTGCTTTCCAATTTTTCCAGCAATTTTTGTTAAATGGTAAGTTCTTGTCCCCAAACCTTGAATCTTTGGGTTTATCAAACCTTGTGTCTATGGCCATTTACTAATGGTGGTAATTGATAATAATTGCAAATGTACTAATCTGGGCATTGACCCATTCTGCTGAACCCACTACTGTTTCTTTGCTGGTACCATATATTTTTTCATGGTTACCGCTTTGTAGAAAGAGATTTTCTCACGGTCATCCTGAGAGGTGGATGGTATAAGGACTAGTATTCTTATTTTCCAGATGAGGACTCTGAGTAGTAAAAGTGACTTGCCCATGGGTGCCGAGCTAGTCAGGGCCAGAGGCAGAATCTGAACCCAGAGCCCCCTGACTCTGTGTCCAGCTTTCTGCCCAAGGCATGGGGAGGTTGTTCCCTTCCCCCAATCTAAGGGAATAACTCAGCACCACAAAGCACTCACAGGTACATAAGGAGAAAGACTCTTATTCTAATGTAACCTAATTCTACTTGCTCAGTGGTCAGAGTCCTGGAGTCGGGAGGAATGGAGGGGAAATTCCGCCTCAGACACTTACTAGCTGTGTGATCCTGGGCAAGCCACTCTCTGTTTGCCTCAGTGTCCTCATCTGTAGAAATGGGAGCAATAGCACCTATCTCCCAGGCTTGCTGCGAGGATCAAAGGAGATAATTAGAAAAAGCTTAGCACCGTGCCTGGCACATGGTAAGTGCTATCTGAATGATTATTAATCACCCATCTTTTTTCCCATTAAGGATTACAAAAAAAGCAGACTCTCTTCATTTCACTTTTATTGAAGAAACAGGAAAAAGAAGCATCTAGAAAAGGCACTTGTTAAGATTTTCAAGCAGCTGCCCATGCTCAGCTCTCCATGCATTCTTTATGGGGAGTTCTAATGGTTTTCTTGACTGTGTCCTGGCCACGAGCCCTCGGCTGCCTGACTGCCTTGGTCAGCAAGCCCTGGGGAAGCCTCAGACAGCGTCCCTTCTCCCCAGCAGAGTCTTCAACGGCGTCTTTACTCAGATCTGGACACCTGGGAGAGCAGGGCGGGGAGAGTCTGCTCATCATCACTCATGCCCTTACATGGGCAGGTGGCGGCACAGGCTGGCTAGACCTGGGTTTGAATCCTGCTCTGCTGCTTGGTCCAGAAGGACCTTTAGAGGTTATTTAGTTTAATCCTTTCATTTTACAGAGGAGGGAACTGAGGCAGAGAGTGCTGTGCTCTGGGTCACACATCTGATCTCATCCAAGGATTTGCGCCAAAGTCCTGCCACTCTAAGGTGAGAGCCCTTCTCTCTCTACCATGCTGCCTCCCTCCTGGCTGCACAGCCTTGGGCAAATCCTGTCAGTAACTCAAACTCAGTTTTCACCTCCACAAAATGGGAGTTGAATTAGATGACTCCCGAGGTCCCTCCTGGCTCTGACAGCCTCTATTCTAAGGCCCCTCCCAGCTAGGCCCAGGATCCTTCAAGACAGAACACTTAACAAAAGTTTGTGGAATTACGTTGCATTGACCCTTGTGAAGTAAGCCATTATTATTCCTGTTTGGCAAAAAGACAACTGATGCTTGAAGCTAGTCAGTGACTGCTTACTGGATTGTATTTGTTATACAGGAATCTCATTTTTTTTTTCATTTAATTTTGGATCAGAAATAGCAGCACCCTCTCTCCTTTTTCACTAAGGAAAGTTTGGCACCCTAGGACTTCTCTGAGATTCCCTTTTATGGCTGTATTATGGATCAGTAGAAAGTGGGCCAGAGCTTCCTGAGTAGGAGATAAGTGACTTGGGTTCAAGCCCCAGCTCTGCTACAAACACCCTGTGTGACCTTGGCTAAGTCACCTAACTTTCTGGGGTCTCAATTTCCCCCACTGAAAAACAAGGTGGTTAGACTAGGTAGCCTCTGATGGGCCCTCCAAGCTCTGACATTCTGTGACAGAGGGGATTCCAGAGGTAAGGGCCATGAGCTTGTCTTTGAAAAAACCCTAGCAGAGCGCCAATCCCATCTGCCTTCCCCCCGATGCTGCTTTATCCCAAGAAGAAGGAGCCTTGACCATTTCTATCTCCCTTCCCTCCCCCCAACCTTACTTGCCAGAGAGGAAGGAAACATTCACTTAATTCAAGAAGTAGAAGATGGCTTTGTGGTTCCATTTGAGGATGGTCCACGAGACAATGACATAGAAGGAGGTGTAGATGAACAGATAATCTGAAAGTAATTTACCAGAGCGCTGAAAAATGAAAAGAAAGAGCACATTTCTTGTAAGTGTCTGCACGTGGCTTAGCGATCCCTAAGAGCCGTGGAGCGCTTCAGCCTGTTGGCCCTGGTAGTCGAGCTGGAAGGGACCTTGGTGACCCGAGTGTCTAGTCTTACAGAGCCCATGGGGGGCATGGCTGGACAGCTCTCCAGCATTGGCAACAAACCTGCCCCAACTCCACGCAGGACACGGCCACCTGTCTTGTGGCATGTCTGCTTTGTCTCCCAGACTAGACCATGAGCTCCAGGATAACAGGGGTCTGAGCCGCAGTGTCCCTGCACATAAAATATTCACTAGTCTAATCCCCTCATTCTACAGATGGGAAAACTGAAGCCCAGAGGAATTCAATTATTTTCCCCAGGCTCAAACAAAAATAGTGAAAGGGAAAACCAGAGGCAGACTTTCTTAAGCACCTTCTATGTCCCAGGCAAGACAGGGACAAGCCAATGCTCTTCCTACTGTGCCATACTGCCTTACTAAAGGACTTGGGATTTCTACGATCACAGATCAAGGGGTGGAAGCAAGCCCAGAGGCCAGCGACCCTCTCATGGCATGAGCCTGAGACCCTTCAGCAGGCTAGTCACTTTCCACCTAATCAACATCTCTCTTTTCTGTGTGCTCAGAGCCTCTGATATAACAGGCAACAGGGAACCACTGTGAGTGTCAGCATGAGAAATACAGGTTTAAAAATATATTTGTGAGATATGTGAGAACTATTTATCAGTTTCCAAAATGAGGCTTTTTTGTTTTTTTTGGAGAGGGGAAAGGGACAGGGAATAAGCAGTTACTATATGCCAAATGATTCGCTAGGTACTGTTTACAAATATTATCTCATTTGATCCTCACAAGCACCCTGGGTCATAGGTACTATTATTATGCTCATTTTACAGTTGAGGAAACTGAGGCAGGCAGAGGTTGCCCAGCATCACCCAGCTAGTAAATGTCTGAGACTGGATTTGAACTCAGGTCTTCCTGAATCCAGAGCCAGGATTCTGTGCACTGTGGCACCACCTAGGTACTGTTTAACCTCCTCCCCCTCTTGGCCCAGCAGATGGAGGCAAGCTTATCAAATTTTGCAGATGACCCAAAGGCAAAGACAGTTGATGTGCTGGTCAGGAATCCTGATGGAACACTGCCAAAGGGGATAGGGGTTGGAAGGGAGGAATGTGAAATTTTGGACTTGGATGCAAACAATAAACTTCTCAAAGAGGCAGTTTGTCTGAAAAAAAAAAAGACCTGAGGTCTTAATGGACTCTAAGTATACTAGGAGGCAGGCATGGGTATGGCATTTGTGAAGAGTGCGATCTCTGGCTCCTGTAGAGGGAATAGGCCAGGACTAATCAAGCAGCCCTCCCCCATCCTCCTCTCCTTTCCCCCCACCCCACCCTCCTTAACTCCCTTACATTTATTCTCCACACCCATATGTGGACATAGCATCTTCCCTGATAGAATGGAAATTCCATGAGGAGGAGGAACATGGCAGTCTTTGGGGTTTAGGTCTTCAGCACCAAGGCCAGCAATGCTTGTCTGATAGATTGACTAGGAAGGTGAGAGTCCCACTTCCCTCTGACCTTACCGGACCACAGTGGGATTACTGGGGTCAGTCCTGGGCACCCTGTTCATGGAAGGATTTTGATCCGTTGGAGAGAGTCACCATCACCAGGATTCTGAAGGTGCTGGGGGTGGGGTGGGGTGGGGTAGTGTCATTCCATATGGGAATTCATAGAAAGAACCAGGGATGTTTATCGTGGAGCAGAAAAGACTTGGGGTTTGGGAGTCAGGGGAAGCGGGATAGCTGCATCTAGGACTACCCTGTATAAGAGGGAGAAGACTTGTTATGCTTGATGCTTGACTTCCAGGACAGACCTAGGAGTAATGGGCTCGAGTTCCTGATGGGCAGGAATAGCTTTCCTTGTCACTATTCCTCCCAGAAGTGAGCATCAAATGGACCTGGGTCCTTAGGAAAGAAGAGAGTCCAGACACTAAACTAACTAACCAGAGGAAATCCCCATGCTGGGCAGATGACCACCTGCCAAGCTCATTCCACCTCCAAACACATCTTCAGAAGTGGAGGCCTGCCCAGCGAACCAGCTTACTTACCTCAGGCCACTTATATTCCACAGAGTTCGAATTATTACTTAGAAACTCAATGACCAATGTGATCAGCCCGTAGATGGAATAAATGATGCCGATGATGTTTATCCCCACTGTGGCCTTTGCCTGGAAGGGACATGACAGAGGTAACACTATGGGCAGCATGGGTGGCTTTGGAGGAGACCCTGCCCAGCATGCACCTTCGAGGGGAAACCTTGCAAGAAGAGACCCTCCCCTCTCCCAAACTTCAGCCTGGTCAGGAGCCACCTTTTCCCACGACCGCCCCAGAGGTGAGTCTCCCTCGCAGAGGGACAGGTCAGAGCCAGGCAGAGAGGGGATTTTTAAGGACAAACTTCTGGACTTACCAGAAAACGCCGCCGCCTTTTTTCTGTGATTATGGCAAGAGTTCCTGAAATGATGTGCTAGGTAGAAAACATATATGCATGTGGACACACACATACACACACAGATTAGCACAAGCATGAACCAGTTAAATGTGTCACCTGTAGATTGTCCTTCATCTGCCTTTAGCAATGGCAGGTGCATTATCAAAAGACCCAGAATTCTGTGAAGAGTCAGGCACACCTTTGACTTTCCAGGTGATATATGGCATTCTAGCTGGACAGACCAGGAATGGCAGAGGGTGTGGCATGGTGGGGGGACAATGTAGAATTCACCGGATTGGAGATTTTAGAGCCACATAAGACCTTAGAGGTCATTTGGGCCAACTTCTCCATTTTACAGGTGAGGAAACTGAGGCCCAGAGAAGACAAGTACCATGTTCTAGGTCATACAGGTAGCAGGTGGGTAAACTGAGATTTACAACTAAGTCCCCTGAATCTAGATCTGGGGTTCATGCTACTCTGTGCACCTGATAAAGCCAGTCTACATAAAAATAAACCAAAATAACAATTCTTTTTAGTTGCCATGGGAAAATACTGCTGTGGGAGAGATAGGATGCATCCCCAGCTTGCAAAGGGAACTCAGAGCAGAGGCCTGAGAACTTTGAGGGTCTCAGCCCTAACTTGCCACTGGCTTTATGCTTCTTCTTTGAAGATAAACTTTTCTTTTGAAGGGATTCTTTCTCTGAATCCCCAGAGCCAGGCCCAATGCCTGGATGGCTACTCTTAATAGGGACATAGAGAAAAGGTCAGAGGAGAAAAAAACCATCTAGCAAGTTCTCCAAGGACCTCAGACTAGAGAACTCAAGATCCAGGTCTCAGATGTGACTTGTCCAGGGTCATACTGGTCTTAGGCTTCTAACCCATGCATAGAATTGAGGAGGGATTTGAGTCCTTGAGAGTGCTAGGCTTCATGGCCTGGGGAAGAGGAAGTAGGACCTTGGAGCAGAACTGGGGTCACCCTGGTTAAGTCACACCCCCTCCTCTGGGCTCCTTCACCATCCTAAGGTATCAGTGTTGCTTGAATTCTCCCATGGGTGGGGAGTGCACCCTGGGCACCTGAATTCACAGAGTCAGGAGGTCCTGAGTTCGGTTCCAGCCTCAGATACCCACACAAAAAACTAGCCATGTAACCTTGGGCAAGTTACTTAACCCCAATTGCCCTCCAAAAGGCAAAAAAAAGGAGGGGAGGGGTGACTAGGTGATACAGTGAATACAGCACCAGCCCTGGAGTCAGGAGGACCTGAGTTCAAATCCTGACTCAGACACTTAACACTTACTAGCTGTGTGACCTTGGGCAAGTCAACCCCAATTGCCCTGCCTTCCCCTCTCCAAAAAAGAAAAAAAAAGGGGGGGAGACCAAGGTATGTGTGTGGGAGGCTGGAGGGTGGGGAAGGAAATAGGCATTTATATAATTCCTGCTCTGTGCCAGGTACTTTTTACAAATATGATCTCATTTGAGACTCACAACGACCCTGGGAGGGAGGTGCTGTATTCATCCCCATTTTACATGTCAGGAGACTGACAAAGACAGAGATGAAGTGACTTTTCCAGGGTCACACAACTAGCAAGTGTCAGAGCTGGGATCTGACTGCCCAGAATAAGAGAAGTTCAGCACTACCTTCCAGTTTCACTCACCCTAGAAGAGCAGGAGCAGCCTTGGCCCTGGACCCGGGAACTTCCAGCTGAACAATCCCTCTACCAATACAAGACTTGACCTTCTTTGCAATTTCTAACCTTACAGAGCTACTGAGTCACTTGCCAGGGTAACCCAGATAGTCCAAGTCAGAGGCAACCTTTGAACTCAGGTTGCCTTGGAAGATAGGTCTTCTTGGCTTCCAAAGTGGCTCTTGGCCACCCCACGCTGCCTCTGACCAAGATCAAGTATTGTTCCTGACAAGTTATCATTCAGCTTTGACTTCAAGACCTTCAATGACATGCAACTCACTACCTGCATAGGCCTCCTGTTCTGTTTTTCCCAGATAGCTCTCAGTATTAGGAAGTTCTTCCTGACATTGAGCCTAAATTTTTGCACCCTGTACCCCTTATTCATAGTTCTGTCCTCTGGGTCAAAGAGAACGAATTTAGTCCCTCTTTTAGTAGGGGCTTGCCATGTTTTCCCCCCTAGAGATAGGACCATTATGGTCTAACCAAGTGTCTATCAAAAATAGCAAAGACTTGGGCTACTCACAATAAGTGCTGAAATTAAGGGATATTTTACATTCAAAGTAAAAGTTTTGTAATTCTGATGAGAATCCACAAACTCGGTAATTTGGATATGGTACCACAGGCAGCCCAAGAATAGGTGAAATATGCCAGTGTTGATTTGGAGAGTCTGTAGGAAAAGAGTGTCATCAGTCTGGGCCAGAGGGCCAGGATGCTCACCCAGCCCCGAGAGAGAAGAGGGCCCAAGGGTGGATGGGGGCCCCCTCCATAACAGTGGGTCTGTTCCTTTGTTCTTGAGGAAGTGGGCTCCACTGCCAAGGCCAGAGGGCTGTTTGCCAAGTATGTCATCCCTGGGGCAACTGCTCAGATGCTGCCTGGCCCAGCTGGCCTGTGAGCTGGAAGGTCCCTCCCCGCTCTGAGAGTCTGGCCTCCTTCAACAGCTTTTGATTCATGCTTGTTCTGTAGGGGTGTGGAAAGGGCATGGACTCACAAGGATCCCAGGCCTGGAGAGCAGGGAGGGACTGTGAAGCCCCTTAGCCTGAGTGCTCTCATTGTACAAAGGAGGATCTGAAGCAGGAGCCATGCATCTTTGGCCCTGGAGTCAGAGAGACCTGAGTTCCAATCCAGCTTCAGTCACAGGAAGATCATCAAGGAAAGCCTCCTCATCCCAGAAGACCCCTTCAGCCTCAGTGTCCCACCTCCTCACTACTCTATGCCTCTTTGATCCCAGACCTCCATGGAGGAAGAAGACCCAGCTCAGAGATTTTCCTTCTCACCTCGCCATACCCTCAGGCACACCCTGGACTTCTCTACTTTGCCCTGGGATTGAGGGCTTTTCCTGACCCACCCTGCTTTTTGCCTTCCATCTTCTCCCCATTAGATCTTAAGCTTTCTGCAGGCAGAGACTATCTTTCTTTTTTCATATTTGTATAATCCCAAAGTTTAGTACAGTGCCCGACACAAAGCCGAGGTTTAATCAATGTTTTACCAACTGCTAACTATTGCCACTGGGAAAGTCACTTAACCTCTGCTTGCCTCAGTTTCTTCAACTGTAAGATGGAGACAATAATAGCACCTGCTCCCTGTGTTGTCATGAGGATCAAGAGAGAGCACGTGTAAAGCCAGCAGAGTTCCTGGAGCACAGTAGGGGGTTTAATCAATCCTTGTTCCCTTCCCTTTCCTCCCCCACTAACAGCCAGCGAACCCTTTCCTACCCTCTAGGAACCCAGCCTATTGGAAGAGATGATACGAGGTGATTTTTTTGGGGGGAGGACACTAGCCCTCAGAATCTGCTGGAATGGGTATGGTGGGCTATGTTCCTAGGGATCCTGAATGGTGCCAGCTCAGTAGCTTCTATCTAGAAGACCAGGATCTGCTGAACAAGGGAATCGATGCATTCTTCGTAGAATGAGGTAGCTTTGTGGAGGTGAGGGCAGGGAGCCGGGATTCAAATACTTTTGTGTATGCCCCCGGCCCCTTGGCAGCCCTTCACAGAATAAGGTTTTAAATGTATACAAGGGAAATACATAAGATTCCAAAGGAAGTCAGTTATTTTGAAATATAATATACATGAGTGTGTAAGTGTATATAGACACATATATGTATACGTATATATGTATTTGATAGAACAGAAATAGAGCAAGGTCACAGACTCTAGGTTAAGGAGCCTTGGACTAGTGATCTCCAAGTTTCTATTTCTAAACACCTATTTTCTAACATTTTCCTTTTGCTTCCCATTCCCTCCCACTCCCATCCTAGCCTAGGATAAACAACAGAGTAAAATCAGCCTCTTTTCTAGCATGAGTTTTCTCTGGGAACAGGGAGGGGATCTCAACCCAATTTTTCTTTTTTTTCCTTTCCAAATACATAACACAACAATGAAGGCTCTTCTCAGAATGACACATTACACACAGTCTACCTATATGACTTTATGTAATACATGTATGTGTTATACACACATATTTCTTTACACACATATGCATAGATACATGTATCTATACCCACATTTATATGTATATGTGTATATGTCTGCATTCATGCATGTATTGTATATATGTGTATACAGCTTATCTATTTTACCCATAAGCTATAAAAGACATTTCCCATTTCTATCGGTCAGCCAGGGATATCAGGCACTGAAAATGCTTTTTGAGGTCATGAATATGCACAATCTCCCCTCCATCTCCTCGATTCCAGGCACAATCATCACAAGATTTTTATCCTCACTTACCCCCAAAATCCGGCTTTCTTCTTGTATATGGATGTAGTCATAGGGATCTGAGAAGCAAGGAAGGCAGGAAAGAAGGATGGTGATTGAAATGAAATAGTGTAACTGAGGTTTTTCATTGAATCGAAACCAGTAAAGCACATTTTAAATCAGGACATTTGCCATGTATTACATACATTTAAGTCCCAAGCAGGATAAGCACTCTTTTTTTTTCAAGGAAGCAGAAAGTTTTAACTTTCAACTGAACAGATTTGTTGGAATAAACAAGGTCCTGAATTCTGGACAATTCTAAACAATGGTACTGAGAATTCTATTGCTGCTGTCCATTTCCACTCCCAAATTTTCACCATCTTTCAATTCCCTTCATATTGGCTTTTGTGCTCATCCCCTGACACCCCCCAAATCACACAGTCCTCCTCTTTGCAAGCCCCCAACACTGTGCCTTATACAAAGGGGCTCAACAAATGCTTTTGGAATGGAAAACTGAATTCCTAAATAGTCTCTGATTTGATCCCACCTCCTAGAAACTGCTCTTTGTTCTCCTGCTCTTCTCCTGGACTGATGAATTCTTATCCGTCCTTTAAAGCAGGGGTCCTTAACATTTTTTGGACTCTTGGTGAAGCCCATGGCCCCTTCTCAGAATCATGTCTTTAAACACGTCCAATAAAATACATAGGGTGACAAAGGAAGTCAATTGTATTGAAATAGTTATCAAAGCCATTTAAAAAAAATGTCACTGATCCCACTTCCACCCATGGCTCTTCCTGGGAGCCTTCTGAGATCTTTGCTAGCCCTTTCCCATGGTCACAAGGTGACTGTGCTTGACTGCTAGCATTTTGTCTTATACTTACCTCTATTGGGTTTTTGTTTCCCTAAATAGATTGTAAATCCCACGAGAGCAAGGGCAAAGTTGTCTTATCTAAAGTTAATATTTCTTCTGGTGTCTAGTCTGGTAGGAGCTCTATACAAACTAGATACTTTAGTTGTTGCAGTATGTGGTCTATTACCTGGCTTTTCCTGTGATTGAAGGTAAGCTCCTTGAGGGCAGAAACAATTTCATTTTTGTATCACCAGTGCATGCCATATAGCAGGTGCTTATTAAATGTTTGCTTGCTTGATTTCCTGATGTTTCTATTTCTGGAGATGGCTTCCTCCTCCTCCTCCTTCTCCTCCTCCTTCTCTCTCTCTCTCTCTCTCTCTCTCTCTCTCTCT
>NW_027187239.1:1496232-1500335 GCF_028583685.1 Petaurus breviceps papuanus
TCTCTCTCTCTCTCTCTCTCTCTCTCTCTCTCTCTCTCTCTCTTTCTATCTCCTCTTCTCCTCTCTGTCTCTATCTCTGTCTGTCTCTCCTCTCTGTCTCTGTCTCTCTTTCTCTCTGTGTGTTTGTCTCTGTCTCTCCTTACTTTGTACTGATAGGCAGTTCCCAGGAAAGTCCTGTTCCTCACACTATTCTCTCTTTCCACTGACTACTTTGGGGATTATTGTTCCTCTCCCTCCTCTCTCTGTCTCTGTCTCTCTCTGTCACACACACACACACCACTATATTCTAGGCAAATGAGCCTCTTTCGTGTTCCCTAAACACCAGAGAGGGATAAGAAAGTGTCTACTAGGTGGCAGGCACTGGGCTAAGTGCTTTTGAACAATATTCTCTCATTCAATCATCACAACAACTCTGCCAGGTAGGTACTGTTACCATCTCCATTTTACATTTGAGGAAACTGAGGCAGATAGGGGCAACTAGGTGGTACAATGGATAGAGTGCCAGGCCTGGGGTCAGAAAGACCTGAGTTCAAATCTGGCTCAGACACTTCCTAGCTGTGTGGTCCTGGGTCACTTAACCTTGTTTGCCTCACTTTCCTCATCTGTAACATGAACTGGAAAAGGAAATGGCAAACCCCTCCAGCATCTGCCAAGAAAACCCTGAATAGGGTCACAAAGAGTTTGAACTCAGGTCTAGAACTCTATGCACTGCAGTGGTCATTACAGTGGTCACTCTGCAATCTTCCACTTCTGCCTGTGCACCATTCCTGGAAAGCCCTCCCTGCCTTGGAGGTTTAGCTCCAGACCTTTCCTGACTCCAATTACTTCTGGGAGGTGGGGGAAGGGGGTGGGGGTGGGGCTGTCTTTGTCTGCACACTGTCCAGCTTCCAGCTGAGCAGAGAGGAGGCATTTAAATGACTGCTTTGGTGAATTACAATGAAAATTTGAGCTGAAATCTGCTTCGCTGTCACCTACCAGTTCCAGTCTTACCTGAGCAGAAACGGTTTCTGCCGCATCATGAGTTTCTGCATACCTGAAGAAGGGTCATCTGTCCATCCATAGGAAGAACTTGTGGACATCTGAAGGTAGCTCTCCTGTCCATTCATATCATAGGCCTCTGGATATCTGAAGGGAGCTTCCCTGTCCATCTAAACGAGAGACCTCTGGATATCTGAAAGTAGCTCCCCTGCCTACCCACAATAGGCCTCCAGTTATCTGAAGGCAGTTCTCCTGCCCCCCTCCTTCCCACCCCAGACTTCTCTTTTTTTCAGGCTAAACATCCACAGTTCACACATTGCCTGCACGCTGGATAACATGTACTTTTGATTTGTTTTAGGACTAAGCCTGAGGAAAAACTCAGTGAGGAACTGTCATGGGGGAAGCCAATGGAAATCAATGTCTATTCTGCATTTTATAGTCTTAGGGAGTCTGCTAGGGGAAGGGACTTGCCCAGCATGTGTCTGAGGCAGGAAGTGAGGCAGGTCTGTCTGACTCCAAGATCAGCTCTTTGACCACAGTACCATGCCTGGGTATCTCTTGTATAGTCAAACATCACAAATTAATTATGATGAACTAGGTGTTGAGGTGGTAAGGAAGGTGAAGTGTGAAGTGAAATTTCAGAATGATCAATACTTGGATTATGGCAAAGGGAATGTGGTTTGCTTACTTTTAAGGGTGACTGTGCCCCAGGCTAACGAGCGCTGTTCCCCAGGAGAGCAGCAGAGATGTGACTCATGGCGGGGCTCCCTACTTTGGTGAAATCACTGGTCCAGCAAAAGTAACTAACTAAACAGGTAAAGAAATAAAGGGAATAAAAACCATTACCAGAGCAGTAGAATACAAAGATTAAAAAAAACAAAGACTAGGCCTTGTGCTCCAGCCAGCGACTTTGGGCTCCCAGGAAATGCCCAGACTGAAGCTTTGGTGTGGGGGGCACTTTTTAGTTGCCCACTGGTGATCAGGAGTGCAGTAAATTTGGAAAACTGATTTTAGGCTATTCTAGAGGAACCCAAAAGCATCTGCCTTCAAGATGCATTCCAAAAACCGGGGCTTTAAATTTAAAGCCAATCTCAAAACTGATTAAATAATGTCCAAAGGTGTTTTTACTGAACAGAAACAGAATTTGAAATCCAACATGGCAGAAACGTGAACGTTAGATTAAGGACGAAGATCAGCCCAAATCAAGAATAAACAGGTGGGTGAAGGCTAGCCTTCCCTGAACAATTCCCACCTAGCACGGCAGGCCTAAAGACAGCTTCTATGGGACCCCAATCAAAACGAGAAGGACTTCGAGGGTAGACGCTGGGATCCGTTTGGCTCCGTAACCTCCCGGTGCTCTTCGCAGACTGAGACCTCAAAGGAAATAAAGCTGAGCCTTTAAGAAAAGGATGTTTGGGGGGCAGCTAGGCGGTATAGCGATTACTGACCCTGGAGTCAGGAGATCCCGAGTTCAAATCAAGAGCTGTGGGACCCCAGGTAAGTCACAACCCCCTAGGTCTCAGTTTCTGCTTTTGTAAAATGAATGGGTGGACCCAACTGTCCTAGGACCATCCGGGAAACCCCTGGGGGGCAGGATGGGGGAGGATGAAAGATGCTCAGTCAGGGTTATGAGGAATTTGGGGGCACCCTGCTAACTCCCCGTCCCAGACAAGTCTTCATGTCAGTGCAGGGGATAGAAAGTCCCTTGGGGAAAAGCCTGGGACGGGGGTTAAGGCTGCCCCACTAACCAACGGCCACTATCTCAACAAAGTCCCACAGGAAACCCCAGAGCGCAGGGAGAAGCGCGAGCACGTCCCTCGTGGAGCTGGTTGGGGAGGGGCTCCGCCAAGCCAAGAGTGCCCACCCAGTGGGACAGGGGAGGTGACGCCTCAGGGTCCTGGGTGAGCTAGGAGCCGTCTACACCGGCCCACATAGGGACAGGTGCACACTCTCTGGGGGCTCCCACCCGAGCCAGGTCCTCCTAACACTTGCCATCCCCCAGCAGCCCCGCAGCAACGCCACGAACGCCACGTGGAGTTATCAGCAGGCACAGGGATCGACTAAGTCCTGGGGAATCTGGATGCCAATCCTTGCGGCTTCAGGCTGGCCCAGATTTTAATTTTCTTACCTGTAAAATTAAGGGCGTTGGATTTTCGAGATTGCTTCAAGGTCTAAAACTGTTCAATGGAATCACCTTGGCCAGGGAGGAAGTGATCAGATCTGGCCCCTAAGAAGTGGAAGGAGCCAACCTCGGCAGGCCCTGACTAGGGAGCCCCTGATCTTCCGGAGGGTCCTCAGGCTGCCGAGAGCATCCCACCCATCTGTCACAGCCCGGGATTTCTGACCACGCCCAGAGGCAAACAGTCTTCAGCTTGGATTGTAAAGCACTCCGCCATCGGGCCCCCAACTACCATCCTAACGCTACTGTTCCATCCGCACTGACGCCCTCTCTTCTGCCCTTTTCTGAAGGGGTACTTCTTGAAAAGGTGCCTTCACTTTCTCTCCTCACACTCTCCATCAATCCTTACCATCTGGCTTCTGACCTCATTACTCTAAGGAAACTGCAGTTACCAATGATCTTTTAGTTGCTAAATGCAGTTGTTAAATGTCAAAACCCTCATTCCCATTCCCGTCTCGGCAGCCTCTGACCCTTGACCCTCTCTTCTCTCTAGCTTTTCTGGACACACACCCTGCTCTCTCCCCTGGTTCTCCTCCTCCCTGTCTTGACTGCTCCTCTGGCCAGATCCCACCCTCTAACTAGAGGTGTACCTCTCTCTTCCTCTTCACCTGGTGATCTCATCAGCTCCCCAGGATTTAATGACCATCTCTGTGCTGGTGATTCCCAAATCCACCTTTCCTGCTCCAACCTTGAATTTTCAACTGCCTTTCAGACACCTCAAACTGCATGTTCAGTAGACATCTTAGTCATTATGTACAAGACAGAAATCAGTGTCTTTCCCCTTACTCTTACCTTCCCTATTTACTGTAGAAGGCAATGTCACCCTGGTCCCTCACATTCACAATCTAGGAGTAATCCTGGACCCTGGCTCTCCCTTAACGCCCATATCCAGGCTCTTTCCAAGCTCTAAGTCTTATAGATCTCACCTGCAGCACCACCCAAATAC
>NW_027187239.1:1515335-1521541 GCF_028583685.1 Petaurus breviceps papuanus
AGACAGATAGAGAGAGAGACAGAGAGAGAGAGAGACAGAGAGAGACAGAGAGAGAGAGAGAGAGAGAGAGAGACAGAGAGAGAGAGACAGAGAGAGAGAGAGACAGAGAGAGACAGAGAGAGAGAGAGACAGAGAGAGAGAGAGAGAGAGGAAGGAGGAAGGGGTAATCTACTCACACTGATCGCCCATAATGGATAATGTACTCTGTAGGTTACAGGATTATATATGCCAAAATATCCTTTTGCCTGTTTGCTATAAAGTTCATTAAGGAAATACCACATTAACATGTGGAAGGAGCTCATCATGATCTGGACGACCTGGGAGAAGAGAAGGTGGTCAGTACTGGCACAGTGTAAGAGATGGGCCATCCTTTGGGGAGCCTTGGGCATCGTCCCAAAGGAGCAGAGAAGCTGGGTACTCCCACCACCCACTCCCTGAGTCAAGTGGCCATGGATTTTAGCTAAGAAGCAGCTGGAATTCATTGGAGGGAGATTGATAACAGAGGTGTTACAAAGGTTGTCCCATAACAAAAGAGCTGGATTTTTATATAAGGACTTTGGTAAAGTTAAGGTCCTAATGGTTATTCTCTATCCAGTCCGGCCTTGGGAAATGCAGGCTAGGACATAAAGCGTCCAGCTGTGCCCTCATGCCCACCCATGTGTTTTATAATGGGTAGAGTGCCCTCTGTGGGCACCTGGAGATGGCTGGCCCTGATGCTCCTTGGAGACCTCACCAAAGCTCTTCCACTCCCTCAGATTCAAGTACCATCCCTTTTAAATGGAGAGTCCACAGGAAGTCATACTCACCCCTAACACCATGCTGTCCAAGAGAGAAAGGTTTTCTATAGGGAAATAAGGCAAGTTCATACTGAGTCTGGTGGGTTCTCCACGCAAGTCCTGAGAAGACCTTTATAATCCCAGTTACTGCAAAACACCAATGTGCTTGGATCAGAAGAACATAAAATACTAACCTTAATTATTTCACACTCAGAGGAGTGAGGTTCTAGAAGTGATGAAAGAGGCAGAGAGCAAGCAGCTGTAAGGCATTATGGGATGGAGGGAAACGAAAACTGTATTTGCAGTCAGATGACCTGGGTTTAAAACCTGGTGCTGCCTTTCTGGGCCTCAGTCTTCTCTATAAAATGACTCAATTTCCCTCTAAAGTCACTTCCAGATTTAAATCTATGACCCTATGAGTTGCTCCCCCATCAGGACCTCAGTTTTCCTATCTGTAGAAATGAGGGTTGGCTAGGTGGTGCAGTGAGTACAGCACTGGCCCTGGAGTCAGGAGGACCTGAATTCAAATCTGACCTCAGACACTTAACACTTACTAGCCGTGTGACCTTGGGCAAGTCACTTAACCCCAACTGCCCTGCCTTTCCCCCTCCAAAAAAGACACAAAAAAGAGGGAGTTGGACAAAATTATCTCTCATATTTTTTTGGCTTTAAATTCATGTTCCTGAACTATTCAGTCTTGATTTCAGTAGCACTAGAAAATGCTGTTAGCAAGGCACATATTTTTACTGTATGGAGAAATGGCCTTCCCAGGAGACAAAGTTATAATGGCCTGGGTTGTCTTATGGAAAAATTCTCAATGATATTCTATTTTAATTTATCAAGGGCAACTAGATACTCCTTACTTTTCTGCTCCCTCTTATCTATGTTAATTCCATCGCCTCCTTAGCAGAGGAAAAAACCAAAGTAACAATTAAAGTAGCCCTGCCTTCCCCCTTTTGCTAAATATCTGCATCTCATCCACCCCAAGCACAGGTCCTAAACCTTCTTGGATCCTTCTATTTCTCCCCATATAGCTACCTGCCTCCCCTTTCATTATCTGTAGTTCTCCTTGCCATTCTCAGCTCATTTTGAGTTTCAGAATGACTGATCCTATCTTCACAAAACTATAGCACTCTTATATGCATCCTCTGTTTGCTTCCATCTTCTATGCATTTCTTTTTAAAAACAGTTTCTTGGGGATTTCAATATCCAATCTTGTTGAGCTCTTCATACAATCCTGTTTTCTTCTCATTTGAACTGTTTTACTTTTGCATCTTGAAAATTTTATTATAGATTATTTCCCATATTTCCTGAGATTTCCCTGTAGAATTTTAGTCCATAGGATCCTATCCATCCTTCCTCTGGACTTAAAACCTGTCCCTAAATCGAGAGTGCATGTCAGATAATGCTCGGACTGCCTCTCCTTTATCATAAACTCTAGGAGGAAATGGCCACTTCTCTCAAGAATTTCTCTCCTTTCAATCCAAGCAACTAAATCTTTGCTATTAGCTACAATCAGATCTAGGATAGAATTTCCCCTTGTTAATTCTTCCACTTTTTGAAGGATTACATTATCATTAAGGCAAGTCAAAAACTTATTAGCTGCTTTTGGCAGAGAGGCAGAGAGAGAGAGAGACAGAGAGAGAGAGAGAGAGAGAGAGAGAGAGAGAGAGAGAGAGAGAGAGAGAGAGAGAGAGAGAGAGAGAGAGAGAGAGACAGAGAGAGAGAGAGAGAGAGAGAGAGAGAGAGAGAGAGAGAGAGAGAGAGAGAGAGAGAGAGACAGAGAGAGAGAGAGAGACAGAGAGAGAGAGAGAGAGACAGAGAGAGAGAGAGAGAGAGAGAGAGACAGAGAGAGAGAGACAGAGAGAGACAGAGAGACAGAGACAGAAACAGAGAGACAGAGACAGAGACACAGAGAGACAGAGACAGAGAGACACAGAGAGAGACAGAGAGAGAGAGACAGAGACACAGAGACAGAGACACAGACAGAGAGATGCAGATACAGACATACACACTCACAGAATTTCAACATGCCTGAATAACAGAGATCCCCCATTCACAACTATATTTATTTGTGCCAGGTTTGTGATCTGCTTCTTAAACTCATCATCTATTTTCTCTATCTAGGTAGTCTGTAGTATACTCCAATGACAAAATCACTTCTGTCTCTCCCTCCATTGATCTTCACCCAAATGATTTCCACCATACAACCCTATTCCAATTCCTGCATTTCCTCAAGTGAACATATCTTCTTAATGTGCAATGCTCCCCTCTCCCTCTCCCACTTTCACCTTTCCTGAAAGTCGATATAGTATGATGTCTTGAAACCCAAGGAAGGCTTAGATCAAAAGACCCAAGATTTAGAGCTGGAAAGGACTTCAGAAGTCATGGAATCAAAGTTTCTCATTTTACCGATGAGAAAAACGAGCCCTGGAGAGTCTTGTCCAAGCCCAAAGAGGAGTGAGCAGCAGGATCTGGATTTGAACTCAAGACCCCCGACTCCAAACCCAGCACTCTTCCCGCTGGGCCATGCTGCATCTGTCTCTGTGGATCAAAATCTGCTCAGTCAGAGCCAAATTCCAGTCATGAGTTTTATGCTACTGAGTCAACAACAGCTGGGGGCTGGGCTTGTAACTGCATGGGTAAAGGTATCCCCTACATGATGAAACTCTCCCTATTGACGTTGACTGCTCCCTTCTCTGAAACTTAATCTTATAGAAGTTCCTGAAGAACTGACTAAATGACTTGCCCAGCATCATATAGGCTGTACGTCTCAAAGACAACTTAGATTTCAGGAACAGCTCTCCATTTATCCCACCATACTACCTCAGAGATATCTAAGGGGAAGCTAGGTGGCATGATGGAGAGGGTGCAGGACCTGGAGTCTGAAAGAACTGAGTTAAAATAGCGTCATGATAGCTATATGACTCTGGGCAAGTCACTTAACCTCTTTGCCTCAGTTTCCCCATGTGTAAAAGTGGAGATAATAATAGCACCTCTCTCAGGGCTTCTGTAAAATTATGTAATGTTTGTAAAGCACTTTGTGCCACTTAAAATGCTATATAAATGCTAGCTATTTATTATTAGTAGTATTACCTAAGAGGTCAAATTTTCCTCCTTGGATTAGGCCTTTTTACCTAAATTCTGGGAACTGATCACCAAGTTTCTCCACTGCCTCCTCCTGGGTTTATCTTTTCTGAGTTTCTGACAGCCCAAGTGCCCTTCTTTCACTGCAGCTAGAGTAGCTGCAGCATCTGTCTGGGCAGAGGGACAAACTTGGCCCTCCCCCACCCATCTGAGTTCCAAATTCTTTTGGTTAGATTTGCGCACCACCTGGAATGATGATATTCTCACCAGCCTCCAAAAGGTATTCTGCATCTCTGGTCAGGAATCTGACACCTCTGTATTTTACACTGTGGCCTACAAGTCCAAATCCATTTTCTTAGCCAGATGTTTGCTTCCCCAAACCCTTTTTCTCTTCATCTTTTCCTTTCAATGGGCAGCTGTGAGTGAAACAAAACCTGTTCCCCCTCTGGTCTTCAGTGTCTTGTTCAAGATTGTAATATCTGGCAGTGTTTTGGGGTGCCTCCTAGCAGCACCATTAGTGCCTGTTTTGATGATTCTTGGAAGGTTCTCTCTTACATCTTGGGTACTTGCCCAGGAAAGACAACAGACTTCATCAGCTTCTTCAGATCCTCCAGCCCCAGCGGGGGCACCAGCTCCTCCTCTTCTTAGGTGATCTCTTACCTGATGGCTTCTGTGTGTGGCTCTGCTAAGTCATTCTCTGGAGGACAAGTGGCTTCTTCATCCTCCATACACTGTGCCTGCACCTAGCTCTCCTCCTCAGAGAGAGCTGAAAATCTTTTTAGCCCCAAGAGTACAGAAGTGCCTCAGACTACTGTCCCAGGATTTGGCTCTTCTCTAAAGTAGTATTTTGTTCTTGGCCTCCACCCCAGGCTCAACTGAGGGAAGTGTTTTTGCTGTTTTCCTACAGGGTTAGGAGACAGCACCTAGCTAAGGCTGGACAGCACACACTGCCTGCTTCTTGGCACTTACCGTACAGGAAAGAGGCATCCTTTCCTTAGGCACCCCAGCCAGTGCCACCCTTCCTATGCTCTAGACAAGGGCTTCTTAACTTTCTGTACATTCTGGACCCCTCTGGCACTCTGGAGAAGCCTCAGGACACTCTCTTTACAAAGGGAGCGAGAGGTTAGTGAGAACACAGATGGCCCCAACTGAAGAACTCCAGCTCCAGAGGCTCACCTAGGCATCACTTGGTTTAGCTAGGTTAGTCTAATTCAATATACCAGCCATAGTAGGAGCCCTTTCCATTGGATTTCAAGTTATTGAACCTTTCTTCAAATCATAGGCCTGCTGCTTCCTAGCTGTGTGACCTTGGGTGAGTCCTATCTTTTTGGATTTATTTCCTTAAATCTGTAAAATGAAGGGGCTGGGTCTGATGACCTCTGAGGTCTCTTTCGGCTCTAAATCCCATTACAGTGCTTCTTATGGGCTCCCCTCCCCAACCCACACTGGCCCTGGCAGGCTGGGGCCCCAGATGGGGCAATACGATGTTTGGCTAACTTCCTGACAATGCAGCTTCCACGAACAATGATCCAACAGACTCCATTAGCTTTCAGAAACAGATTTTACTAAAATATCACAGCAAAAAGAGTATTCTCTGCCAAACCTTGGGCTCAGGCTCTCCACAAATATACAGATTCAAGACAGAGAAGGGGGGAGAATTGGCATGAACTTAAAATACAACAGTAGTGCAGCACTCACAAACACACACTGCTAAGGTGACTGAGGGCCTCTATGTCCTTTCTTTTCCCAGAAAAGGGGAAGTTCATTGAGACAGGACGTCAATGTTGCTAATAGATGGATCACTCTGCCAGGCCTGCTCCTTGTAGGATGATGTATCTTAGATGGACAGGTCAACCCACTAGACTCCCTGGGCTCAGTATCTGACAAGCAGCTGCAATCTTTATCACCTCCAGCCTCTGATGGGAGCAACTGTGTTCTTTTCCAAGGCAGTGTTGAGTGTTTATGTCAACCAGAATGTTACTAGGCTTTTCCAGCAAGGGCAGTGACCCCTAGCCTAGGACTGGCAGAAACCTCTCCTCAGATTCCTTTAGGGCCTTGGCTCTGAGGTCCAGCCTCTCCTATTCAGCAGTCCTTCCTGGCTCATAACACAACCCCCTCAGTGAGGGTTCCTTACCCTCACTTATGCTAAACACCAGTGGCATTTCCTAGATTTCCACTAGGGATCTTATGTGAGTGCTTGAGGTCTGGATCTGGAGGTAGGAGTGTGTGTGTGTGTATGTGTGTGTGTGTGTGAAAGAGAGAGAGAGAGAGAGAGAGAGAGAGAGAGAGAGAGAGAGAGAGAGAGAGAGAGAGAGAGAGAGAGAGAGAGAGAGAGAGAGAGAG